>NC_065410.1:14255415-14608418 GCF_024362695.1 Pectinophora gossypiella | reverse complement strand
ACAGGGCTCTAGTCCTACTGTTTCATGTATTCCTTTCTTTTCTTTTTTTTTAATCCAGTTTGTATTACATAAATTTATAGACTTAAATACAATGGTATTCCAATTACAGTCGGTGGAAGGAAAGTGAAGTCATTTTTTTTCCTATGGTGTAATGTATCTAAATTACATAGTATATTAGCCTATAACCATAGAATAAAGAATAATACTGCTCCCAGCCAACCAGCGTCTGAGCTACGATTACCTCACACCCCTTGAACATAGGTTAGACTTGAATCGTATGGTGTCAGACGTCACACACAGATGCGCGTGTACGTTAAAGTCAATGCGTTGTGTCTGTGTAAAACGAGGTTATTTGTATGAAGTGTCCGAGGTGTGCTATAACAGTCATAGATCGAAATAAAAAATTAAAAATACTTCAATGAACTTAAACCTTTTTACAATGCAGCCAAGTATAAAAAAATAAAAGAGAAAAAATAAATAAAAGAGAAGGTGCAGGTCGTTTCGTATCAGGAGGTGAAGGATTTGGCGGGAAGAAGAGAGGAATGGCGATTACTCCACCGACAAGAGCGCAGCTCTTAAATAAAGAGAGAGAGACAAGTATAGTATACTAGCTTAAGAAACACGAGAAAAATAAGAAATTACGAAGAAGCAGATTCTAAATACAACGGACCCAGTCCAGAGTCCAGCGGTTGAGCTTTGGACTCACGATCTGGAGGCCCCGGATTTTAACCCCGGTGGGGACATATAAAAAAAAACACTTTGTGATCCCTAATTTGGTTACGACATTATAGGCTGATCACCTGATTGTCCGAAAGTAAAATGATCCGTGCTTCGGAAGGCACGTTAAGCCGTTGGTCACGGTTACTATTTACTGATGTAAGTGAGTTATCGTTACATAAGCCATGTCAGGGAGGAGCTCGGTGGCGCAGCGGTTAACGCTCTCGGCCTACGATTGTTGAAGTAAAGCAACTTTTGCAAAGGCCGGTCATAGGATGGATGACTACAAAAAAACAGTTTTCATCTCGAGCTCCTCCATGCTTCGGAAGGCACGTTAAGCCGTTGGTCCCGGCTGCATTAGCAGTCGTTAATAACCATCAATCCGCACTGGGCCCGCGTGATGGTTTAAGGCCCGATCTCCCTATCCATCCATAGGAAAGGCCCGTGCCCCAGCAGTGGGGACCAGTAATGGGCTGATGATGATGAAGCCATGTCAGGCGCCTTTGGCGGGTCAATCATAACCCTGACACCAGGGTTGAGCTGGTATTCCACCACACAACCCACACGATAAGAAGAAGAAGAACAATGGTGGTTAAAGTAATAGAAAGCGCTAGTAATATTGTTATTGCCATGAAGGTCACGCTAGTTGCTAAATAATGGGCTGGGGGACAATTTTTTACGACTTAATCTACCCTCAAAATTACTTCGGTGCGTGTAACACACGCAATGTTGTAATACCTGATGCTATGTCTGCTTAAATAAACGTTATTCTATGTTAGAGTACATAAACTGCCTATATACGTCCCACTGCTGGGCACAGGCCTCCCCTCAGTCAACCGGAGGGGGTATGGAGCATACTCCACCACGCTGCTCCACTGCGGGTTGGTGGAGGTGTTTTTACGGCTAATAGCCGGGACCAACGGCTTAACGTGCCCTCCGAAGCACGGAATTAACTTACTTTTTCGGACAATCAGGTGATTAAAGCCTGAAAAGTCCTCAAACAAAGGACAGTCTCACAGAGTGATTTCGACAATGTCCCCATCGGGAATCGAACCCGGACCTCCAGATCGTGAGCCTAACGCTCTAACCACTAGACCACGGATGTAAGAGTAAAACAAAGATATACCGGGTGTTAGTGACATCGTAACGAATACTGAGAGGGATGATTCAGACCATGATTCTGAGTTAATATCTAGTGGAATTTTCCGTCGCAAAATTCATGAATTTTTGAGTTTTGTTTTTAATTATTTTCAATTCCATATTGTGTTTTTAGCTGCATAGAACCCAAATTTCAATAAAAAAAACAATAATGACAAATTATCGAAAATTTTCGATGTAATGGAGACAACAGCTGCTCGAACGGGTCAACGGCCACACGCACTGAGCCGCGCGCCCCGCTCCGCACGCCCCGCTCCGCGCGCCCCGCGCCGCACGCCGGCGGCGGCGCGGCGGCGGCGCGGCCTACAAAGTAGGCACTACGAACCGATCCTATTTCTTTCTCTGTCTATCGTAAATTTATAAATTTATTTTATTCTTATTCTTAAATGGACGGATAATCAACAGGCATAAAATTTATGGAATACACGTCAATTTTAAGCAGAAATCTAAAACAACCGACAGAATTAAGTTGACAGCACACGTCAAACGGTTTGCATACCAGCGAGATACCTTTTTGATTCGACCGGGTTATTCATTCATTTACTCATAGGAATCGGGGCCATTATCTACCTAAAACAGTTGAAACAGTAAATAATTGTATTCTTTGTTGTCATTAGAATAACTAACAACCAACTAACACAACCACCACAGATTAGGTAATTAGTTACCTACTATGTCAACCATCCACCAACTTAGTATGTAAGTACCTACGCAAAACCTCGCTACACAAAAATCGAGCGAGATCGCGTCTAGAATTGGGCGGACACTCCGCCAGAGTGTTGCCTATCGATATTCTATCGATACCTAGTTAAAAAAAACCAATAGTAGGTACCTATCGATAGATCTTTTAGATCAATACCCATTATTATTACAAAGCAAGACCTATCGGTACTATCGCTAGTATCGATCTAAATGTACTATCACTACTTTCGATAGTTTAGACAATTTTCAAGTTCAACAATTGATAATCTACCTATCGATAGTTCGGCAACTCCGCCGCGTAGGCAATGTCGGCATGTTCAAAGAAAAAAATTGTCCGAGAGGAGTGATCTTATTTTTCTTGTTACATGTTGGTACCGAGGTACTAAGTACTAAGTTATTCGTGGTTTTAAATCTCATTGTTAAATCATCAGTAAAGAACTAATTAAACCTATCCTGTTCTGTGTACAATATTCATGTAACGGCTACGTGCTTACATAAGTACCTAGTAGACGGGAGCAACGACTTAACGTACCTTCCGAAGCACGGATCATTTTACTTTCGGACAATCAGGTGATCAGCCTGTAACGTCCCAACCAAAGGCCTTATAAACAGATTTTTGTGATATGTCCCCACCGGAATACGAACCCGGACCCTCCGCATCCCATCGCTCAACCACTGGACCACATAGGCCAAGAAGGTTCTAAGACATAATTAAAGGATCCTGGGACGCAAGACCTCCGAGTTAGGGCTTGTTTGATCTGTCTTGATGGATACTCGGACGTGAATAGCCTCACGGATCAAGGGCAACGCGCGCCAATAAAGTAGGCATTACGAACAGATACTAGGTATTTCTTTGAGTTGATAGGTATCAAGTGAAGTTTCCTGTCGCCAAATTCATAAAAAAATTAGATTTTTTTCAGTCCCATATTGTGTTTTAAGCTGCATAGAACGCACATTTAAAATAAACAAATAAAAATTACTAATTATTAAATTTTATCAATGTCATCAATAATAATAATAACGTATCTACCCACTTGACAGTCCAGGCGCACTAGCAAATCTAGCCTCAACAGTCCAGGCATTTCGAACTTGCGCGGCGTTCGATGGGCGATATCGTGGCGTGTTATAAATAGGCTTGTAACTCAAAAACTACTGTGGCTATAATAAAGAAAATTCAGAAACAGCAAGCCAGATGTGCAATGATTCTAATTAGATAAAAATAAAAAAGATCACATTATAAAATCTATCTCAAATCCAATTAGAATTGACAGAATCCGCTCATTTTTTCAGTTATCCCAGCCATGCCTGTTAATAGCATGTAAAGTATCATGTTCTAGGGACTGTAATAATTTTTATTTGAAAGCGCATTTCTTACACTTTTTACTAGTATTCAAATTATATTTTAATGTTACTTAGTTTAAACACAAGAAATATAAATATAACACCTGGTGACGACTTATTTGTAACACCGTATTCTTACCAAGATGGCCGCCCTCGCTAAGTTTCTGTTCGCACTGAGCGTTTCTGCCTTTTTAAGTCGATGGTAACTATGGTTACCAATAACGGGTAAGATTAACATAGACATTTTGTGTGTGTGATTTCAGGAATTAAAGAAAACCAGTAGAAAAATTAAGGTTTATTAATATGAACTAAAACCAATTTATAATTGAATGCTTGTTTTATTTACATTTTTTACCAAGCACTTAACATTCGGACCTTAAAAATATATATTTTTTATTAGAATTTAAAATTACAGTCTTGCAATACAATATACTTGATTGCACAAAATGACGTACCAAACAAATAAATCGAGACACTAGAGACAAAAGGCGGCCTTATTGCTAAATCTAATTGCGCCTGCCGCTTTCTGTCCGTAAGCTCCTGTCGGACATCTACTGGCAGTTTAGTAATTCGTTTTTTTTTGTAATTACTCTCTGTGTCCTCTCTATAGCTGAACTATAGCATCTCTGAAAAAAAAGTCATTGTTTAGAACTGAAGTTAAAATAACGCTAGCGCTCCGTTTGTACGAACCCTTAAACCCAGATAAGTCGATGGTAGGTTTAGTTACCATGATGAAAGTTGACCAAATTTGGTGTACCCTGTAATCAATATCCTGGGCATCTGCTGAAATAATTGTTTATTTCGGTAAATAATGTGTTTCCACGAGTAACTAATAAGTAACGTGGTATATTTAAAACATTATAAAATATAATGCGTCGTGTAATATTCCGTAATTTGCCTCCATTTTAGTGTCAAGAGACGTTTTTTTTGATACGATATTTTTCTCTTAATGTTTTTGGAACAAAATCATGGCTTAAATGTTCAGGTTTTTGTAGAAAACGGTAGAGGATATATTCAAGATGTATGCTAATCAATAAAAATAATATATTTTATATACTTACGGCATATTTCTTGTCTAAAACACTCAATCGCAAACACAGTAGTTGACAGTAGACTCGACCAACACTCGTCTGACTTCGACAGTTGTTTTTTTAATGTTACCAACTCATAGGGAAGAGATGCAAATACCACCTAGTAAGGATTTTTATAGTACACAATACTAGTATAATTTTATAATCTATACTAGCTTGTAAAACTAGTTAATCCATAAAATTGGTCACCCTAACGGAACCCCGACTATTGGTAAGTATAGCTACCATCGACTCCTGAGGTGAATTTGGAATCGGTAGCTATAATTACCAACGACTGTAGAGTGGCTACAACTTCAGCTATGCGCAGGTGAATAGCCGGCGCACGGGTCAAGGGCAACGCTCGCCAATAAAGTAGGCATACGAACAGATACTATTTCTTTCTCTGTCACTTGCACCATAAACATACTTCTCTCTCTCTGTCTAGTCGTCGGCTCGACTCGGCCGCGGCCGGTGCGTCGTCGGCGCTCGGCGCCCTTAGTCGGCGCCTTTGATGCTTTGCGCTAACGCCGCCGCGCGCTTCCGCTCAGTCGAATACTAAGCTTGACCCGAATCGCGTGATGTTTTTCGAGGATATTTTTTTCGTGTTTGTGAGTGTTTGTTTCATTCTGTAAATGAGTAGTGTCGACTATGATGATAGATCATAGACCATTTACTGCGCAAAAGTATGGAAGATTGTTGATGTTTATTAAAGAGCAAGGTGTTGTGTTTGTGAGTGCGTGTGATACCTACCTACCGCGGAGGAAACGCGATGTTGCATACCTACGTGACGTGACATGTTCTAGGGTACCTACCTAGGTACTTCATCCGAAGGAATAACAATTAAGGTAAGGCAAGAGTAGGGTTTTTATTGTTAATAAGTTAGGAACGTTTTAATAACTGGTAGGTAGGTACCGTGCGTGAAAAATCGTGGCAGTAGGTGTTCTACTTCAACAAACAACATTTTTAAACGTTGAACCACTAAGCATCTAAATACAAGAGAATGAAAACTCCTACCTAGATATCAACATCGTATCACGCACGCGTAACGTAGCCGCGCGTAAGTTTAGCGTCTGTGTGGCGCGTTGTTCGACTTACATTGCGGCACAATAAAAATTGAAAATCTTAATTAAACATTTGCGACAAGAAAAACACCCACCATCATTTTTAGTACAATAAAATAGGCGTTCCATTTTTTTTTTCGTTACGATGTCACTAACACCCTGTATACAAGATGATTATCATCGAAAAATTTGGCAACTGTATTTTATAAGGTAGTTTCCTAGGTCAAAGAAAAATTATGAATTTCTGATTACTAAATAAAGACAACTAAAGTTAAACTTTTTTCTATTTAACTTATTTATGAATAATATTTGCGGTAATTTCTAGCGTTTTTTTATGACGTCACATGTTGCTTTTTCATACGAATTCCATAGTAATTTCGTGTTTTGACGTTTATTGAAAAGTAACTGATTGGACTAGTTGGAAACTATTGTCTTCAACAAACGGTGTACGATTGCTGTAACTTTATGGTGGCTGAGGATCTGTTTAGAAGTTTATAATATTGTACTACTGCATTCGAGTAATTGATAATGGATCCTCCCAAATCCGTCGATGTTTTCGTTTTCTTCTCCGGCGTTTTCGAAGTAACAAAGCAGAGTTTCCTCGTCGGAATTCATTTTGTTACTGACTGTATTAAACGTCGTTAACCCGCTACAAATACGCGATGAAAACGTTGCGAATCTGCCACGCGTCCGCGACGCATTCGCTGCGCAGCCGCGGCGTGTCCGCAACGCATTCGCCGCGCGCCCACTCCGCTGTGCAACCGCTCCCAAACCTCTAGTATGATAAGGCCCTATAGTGTTCTTATTCATCATCCCCTTAGCGTTATCCCGTTTACACAGGGTCAGCTTACCTAACCTGAAGATTTGACAGGTCCGGTTTTTTACAGAAGCGACTGCCTGTCTGACCTTACAACCCGCGAAGGGAAAACCAGCCCAATACAGTTGTAAGAAGGGTCGCGCAACCAATTTATCCTGTTGTCAAATCCTGAATAATTTCCCACTGCTGGTATCTTAGTCACCTCCCTTATGGCTTTAATGCCAACTGTGCTCGTAAATTGTCTTCAGTTGTTACAAATGTGAAAGTATTAACTAAGGCAACATCTACAAAAATTAAAATTCGAAAGAATCAGAAAATATTATTTTAGGAAAATTTTGCTTTTGTTTATGCTAGTAGCAATAAGGCCGCCTATTGTACTAATTATATTTCTCTTTTGTTTTGTATTTTGTTTTTTCCTGTTTGTGCAATAAAGTATTTGTTATGTTATGTTATGTTATGTTAGTAGAAATAAAGATATAAATTCTGTTTTTAGATGTATGTGTTCAGTGAAACAAAAGATGAATATATTTCTCTATTTAGATGGGTACTTAATGGAAATAACCTTATTTTCATTGCTTTTCCGCCGGTACGTATCCTGGCTTTGATCTTTGATAGGTTCTAATATTTGCAGAAGTTTATTGGCATATCCTCATCATGCATAATTCTGAAAGCAAATCAAAAATTTGGTCTACTTTCATGTTAGTACCTTTACCGTGCTACGAGTATGTAAATTCTTGTTTTTATAACTTTCAAAAACATAATTTTCAATTATTTTTGGTCTTACATAAAAATGATCGAGTTTCTTTTTTCTTCGGCATTATATTCTGCTTTGGAATAAAGAAGGTCTTTTATTCCATAAAACCGATAAAGTCCCTCCATGATCCCCTTGTTTGCTTAAGATGTGACCCCATACGGTGATCGGACAAGAGACATTACAACAAAGAGTTGTGTAATGCTCAGATCCCAGAATGGGACGATCAACCGAATGAGCAGACCATTGGTCGTTATGTTCCGTAGCAAATTGAATAAAGCGGCGAGGACACCGGTTGTTAGCAGGGAACCACGGCAAATGACTGACAATAGACTCGATTGCCACATAATGATGCGAATTTTCGGCTTTTATTCGCTCCGTTGCTATTTGCCGGTAAGTGCCCGGGTTTACGACTTGATTTCGTTGCGTGGGATTCACTGACAATTTTATCATCTTGTCTATCTGTGTCAGTGATGTGTGCTGTAACGTGTATATTGCGTGTAGAACTTTTACATTCTTCCGACTATCATCTGTTTCTTCAGGGGATCTGTCTGAAAATAGTAATGTTAGCGAGCATAGAATGTCAATTTTAGGTCTTATAGAAATCTTAGAATTTAAGGCAAAGATTTTACGAGTAACTTTGCTTTTATAAAAAAAGTTTTGTTAATCTTAACACATGTTAGTAAAATATGCATAAGTCACTATTTGGTATAGCGGGTAAACCGCCTCGCAGAAATCCGTGTACACCTCTCGACACCCTGAGCTGCTCGCAGCTACGGCTCGGCTAGATAGGTGGCCCATCCAGTCAGTGGCGAGCGACCGCCTGCCCATTGTATCTTTGTTAATAACATTGGTCGAGCAGGTGCTATAATACCCCTTAGCCCCAGAATCCCGATACACTAACCCCCAACCCAATTTCCTTTGTTTCAACCGAGGCTTGTCTTTGGGTGCACTCCCATTGTGCAAGAATAACCGCCGGATGGTGTCACACCACATTTAGATTAAATTGTTCCAAAAGTCCGGGACTCCAAAGACTCGAAAAAATGTAAACGAAATACAGTTATAACAAAAAATCCTAAATTTGACAATTTTTTTTTTGATTTACGCCATTTCGCAAGGTGTTACAACGTGTCCATCAGAATCACCGGTCACTCGTATTTTGTCGGCGTATTTTAAGCTGAAACGGTGCTCAATAATTGCTGCCCCATTAGTGCCGTCTAGTGCCTGTCACTAGAGAATTGTTTCCAACGTATTTAAGCAATAAAATAACATTTAAAGGTGACCGGCCATCCCACCGTCAGGTTGAAATTCGTAATAATTAAATTGTTGTTACTTTTCGTTTTGGTCAAGAAATCAGTACAACATTACAACAAATCTACTAATTTCTTTGAATTCTCCTTCCAAAACAATCAGAACAAAGTCTGTCTAATACAACAATAATCTATTTACTTACATGTGATTTCCAATAAGGCTCGTATTGTATTATGAGTTTGTCAATGTTTTCCTCTTCAAACTATATTACAGTGGTAGTTTCTTGTTGAATTCTTCTTGTTTTCCTTGTGCGATCCTTGTCGTATGTCATTTTGTCGAAGTATATCTGACTATATTTGATTAGGAGCGCGTAATATTGTTCCAGAATCTTCATTGTTTCGGCCTTGCTCATGTCGTAAGGATGACTGAGATATGACGTAGCAAAAACCGGACACGATCGTACATTTTATTGCGAGCTATTTGTGTAACCAGATTTTCGTTTCACGCGCATGATGACACCGCTGTTCGTTCCCTTAATACCCCACCCCTAATAAAGGGAACGTGTCATCTGAAACAAGTAACTTTCAGATTAAGATTGGGCGGAATTGTGATTACGCACCTAACTCGATATTGGCTCGTATCCATTTCATGTAAATACCTTAGTACCTATGAATAGTTAATCGGCTAATCGGTCTATGTGGAATGCGTCCTAGGTAACCTTCTATCTTGCTACGATTAAAACCGAACTTTATGTCAACATGAAACGGGTGATTTAGAGTGGAGCAGAGGGTGGAGGGAAAAGCGATGCTTTAGTAGCCGTATGTATATTTGAGCAGGGTGGGATCAGAAATCGGATTTCAAGGGAATGCGTCTAGCCGTATCAATATATTATCTCAGAGAAGCGAAATTTTGGAGAGAGATTGATGTTCTGTACAGTCAATTAATCGGTTATGATGTCTCTAGGGACACAACTGGTTGTAACTTCGAAGTTGAAATTGAATATAGGTAACGCATTTTTTAATGGGAAGTACACTCACATGTTTACTAGATACGAGGTTTTAAGAGCATTGAAGTGTCTTGCTCGTCAATAAAATGAACATTATTACAAAATCTCCACATAAAACAACTGTATCTTTGCAAATAGACGCTTAACCACAAAATGTTAGAGAACTGATACGTAAATGTTTACGACTTATGATTTCTCTAGACATAAATTTCAAACATCAAAATTCATGCTTCATTCATCTTGACATTGAAAGAAAGTGACTTCCTTGATAGAATAAACTTTACGACAAAGAAACATTTTTATTCAAAGCTATTCAGATGCAGCGTTTATGGGCCAAAGTTTGTCATAACGTCGTAAGCGGGTTTACGACTGATACGAATAATTGGTTGCTACGTACTACATCTTATCGTAGTCGTAAAATGATAAGGAATGATCATTTTGATCATGCTCTAAACGTATTGGCTTTCATTGTATAAAGTAAGTAGTTTTAGTTTAGGAATCTGATTTAAAATGGAATAGATATTTTCCTTGCTACTTATAATCGAGGATATTACAAACGTGTTTGCATTGTGTCAAAAATTGAGGATTGGAATAATATGCTTTAAAAATTGAAAATTTACTACAAAAAATTACAGTGTCTGTATCATTACCTACAGAACCATTACAGACTTTCATATCTGATTCTAAGACGTTGGTGAGTTTCGAGTGTTATATTTCAGAATTGGCTCGATTAAACTAATGCTCTAATACTCTTGATCTTGCCCAGAGGCTACCAGGCTCAAACTTAGGCACCACACCATCTTCCTTCAGTCTTTCTCAACCGAGTTTCTATGCTTGTTTTTCAACTAATTGTTCATACTTTAAAATTACTACGAGTAGTAGATATTCTCAAATCAATGGTCTTACATAATAAGAAATTGTCACAGTGTTCTCAACTACGCTAAGAATTGCAACTTTTAAGACATATTTCGAGTGAAGTCCTAGTATCTTCTTACTAACAGTATTCATGTAATCTCCAACCGTTTCTCAAAGGATCATTCATTGCACGATTCACGCGACAAACGTTAGGCAATAAAACATGATATAAATCAAAGGCTTTAGCTCATGAAATGTGCGTTTTTTTTCTATATTTCTTTCTGTACTCGTACTTTCTCCGATATATTCACGAGACATTGAATTGCTACATGTACTAGACGTATTGATAGATCGGCGGATCACAAATCTTTGAATATCTTAGAAGCGACGGTAATATTGAAAAGTATTTTTTTTCGGAATTTTCCTTCCGACGGTATCCACTTTTTTGGCTTACACAGACGCAATACACATGCGTGTCTGAAGCTATCGCTCTCAATAATATCACCATGCACAATCACAGATGATCGATTTTGTGGACGGGACTTTGAAAGGTTTAGGATACCAAGAGATATATATTCTTTCTTAGTTTTCTTCATGGAATATTACTCATAGCAACGCGCTCCCCCTCCCTCCAACTCACGGCTCGAAACCTATTTTGAAGTCCGATGGAATAGAGCCTATTGTTATTAACCGTGCATAAGTCTTAGAAATCACCTGTATCAATTATCAATGATCCAAATATGGATTCAACTGCAAGGATTTATGGAATATACCTACTACTGGAAAGTGGTTTATTTTTGTCGCTACTGCGCATACAGCGAATTTATCGCTATATTAATCATTAGTAATATTGTCATAACTTGTTTCCTTTATTATGGCTATTATTTTATATCCTCTTTACTTAATGAGGGTAAACGTGTGTTCAGTAGTGGAACGTGTATAAGCAGTTGTGTTGTGTACAAATTGCTGTTAATTATAAATTAAATGTGCTATTATTGTCAATGGAGGTGGCGTTTAAACATTGCTGAATGTTATAGCCTCGAAACGCAATTTATTTTGTTTAACATACAATACAAAACTCTTACACATATACATAACCCTATATTATATTGCACACACACTATTCATCATTATGATTAACTTAAAAGCCACGCTCTTGGTGTAGCATTCTCCTATCCTAGACCAATTCTTTGACTTCTTTATAAGACACGACTTCGCCTACTCTCTAATTTGTTCCATGTAAGATCTTCTTGATCTTTCTGTACCTCACTTGTCACCTTTTGTCAAATCTACATAAAAAATATAAGACTCACGACTCTTCTGGTTTTTTTTTTGACTTGACTTACTGTAGATTTACCGCAGATGGGATTAACTCTGTACTTAGCGGGAGCTTCTTCTAAGAATCGCAAACTCAGGACGATGATAGATATATTTTTACGAATATTTGGGATTGATGCCGAACACACGGTAGTACAAAACAAGCAAAAACAAAAAATAGGGTTTCAGCGTAAAAACACAGAGGAAAGTTTATAAATCCGAAACACAAGAATTATTTATAAAAAAATAAGATAATAGAATAAAACCACGACCAATTTCCCTCCAAGTTTTAAAACCTGGGTCGTTTACCCTTTTAAAAATCCTGCCCGAACATCTGTTTACTGAAACAACAGCACCATTTTTCTTAAAAATGCCTTCAGCGGTTTCACTTACAAAGCTTTCGCGTCCACTTTTTTGAGGCGATCATAAAAATTTAGAGGATGGATTTTGCTATCTACCTTGGAGCGGATCCGGGCATTTTTGTTAAGCTTCTTTCTCGCTTTTTGGTGTTCGTCACTTTTTCCGTTTTCTTTAGGTAGAAAGAGTTACGGTATTCTTTTTACCGGATATATTTTTACTTTTCATTAATTTATATATTCCTTAGATCGGATTTTTACTCTAAATAGTACCTATGTTACTTACTAGCATGAACATAGGGCAATGACACTATTTAGTAATGCATTTTCAAGCGAATTTAACTTAAAAAAAATATTTTTTTCGAAACACACGACATTCTCTTTGCTAAAAATATTTTAATATTTGAAACTTTGCCAAAAAAAAAAAACGTCTTTATAAAAAAATATTTTCAACTAAAAGGGAACTACTCGTATTAATGTAACTTGGCGTTTTACCTTTCGCTGGAAAGCTTTTCCAACCAAAATATTAATGAGGATAAAATCTATCCATTTCTTTCATCAGGTGTCGCTACTGTTGATTGTTCTTGATTGTCAGAGTTCTCTATACTATTTGAGTAGAAAAACATACTTACTATTGTTTTTACACTATAAACCTTAGCGCAGCCAGCACTGCGGGACTTGATTCATTCTGCCCAATCGTGCCTTTCCTTACAAATCAAATTAACTTTTGATTCCCCAAATTGGAATTCTTCGTATCGTTTCATCGTCACATCCTTGTTTGCAGTTTATTGGAAACATATTTCGGAATCGGGAATTGGAATTGTTTTATTTGTGTTTATTGTAGCGTAATTGTTTTGACATGGGTTTGACGTGGACTGTTACAAGTACAAAGATAATGACATATTCAGGGCTGAATATTCCATGTTCCCTATCATCTCGCGACAAATACGGCAGGCGAGTAATAGACGCATTTAAGATTTCGCCTCTTTTCCGCTGTAAAGGCGCAGATCATGAATTCCACACACATTAGTGCAACAATATGATTCTGAGTTAATATCAAGCGGAATTTTCCGTCGCAAAATTCATGATTTTTTTTGTGTTTTTTAATTTATTTTAAATTATATACCTTGGCGATGGAAAAATTCCACTTGATATTAACTCGGGATAATGAGCTGAAGCTGAAGTTAGTATTCGTCACGACGTCACTTACATCCCGTACACGTACTTACAAGTACGTACCTACAGGAGCCATACAAGTACGTATGAATATTAGTGATACCGTAACGAATACTGAGGGGATGATTCAGACCATAATTCTGAGTTGATATCAAGTAAAATTTCGTGTCCGAAAATTAATGTAATTGTTAGTGGTTTTTCGGAAAATTCCATTTCATATTAACTCAAAATCATGGTGTGAATCATCCCTCAATGTTTTCGTTACAATGTCACTGACACCTGTATGTACCTAGTTATAATATATACACAATATTAAGTAGCTTCACACTCTCTTAATTTATAAGCTTTAAACACAGGACGTTGAAAATGGAGTACGATAACGTTTTACTTTAAATATTCCACATCAGAATGCAGACTGTAGCATCGTAAAAGATTAAGGCAAGCCTAAAGCTACGTATGCTTCGGAAAACACAATTTTCTCTGCACCGCTTCAAAATGTTTCCCTTGCTACCTGGTGGTAGATATATTAACCGACACGCCTATTTGTATGCATGGCAGGATTATATCACGATAGAGAGAAAGTGGGGTGTATTGTATATAAAGTCTCTAAGAGCAATGCTTGTAATGTAACAGTTAAAAAAATCGAGCATTACATTAGTGAGGACTCTCAGGCAAGCATTATAGTGCGCACACTTGAAGGTAAATCGCGCCATTAAACTGAGAGTTCCAACCAATACAAATAGACGCAGCGAATGCTGTCCACGTGGAGAAACGTTGTACGGCTATTGGTTAAAGTCGTCGATATAATTTGCACCGCGCCCGCGTTTGTCATGCCACGAATGCTGTATTGATACCATTTATATTTTTAAGTGCATCAAACGTAAAGAAACCTGAAAGATAATAGAATTACAAAAGCGGTATATAAGGTGAAGGTTGCTGGAAAGGCTGGCAGAGAAAGACAAATAAAGACGTCCATTGACGTAATTGGCGATGTACTTAAAAAAGTTACGTCGATGTTTCTGAACCGGCTTACGTGTAAGAAACGATTGATGAATGTAAAGGTAGCAAGAAAAAAATGTCTGGGCGAATCAAATGGAATTCCATGGTCTCCGTTTAACCTGGTGTGAAGAACTTACACCAAGTTCATGTATGTATCGAGCATTTTCTTTAAAAATATTCGAAACTGTGAACTGTCTTACAGTTGGTTTGCAGTATAACGATCGTTACTTGGTTTAACTTACCTACCAATCACTTAAACGTTACAAATATTTTGCGTACTTTGTGTAGATGTGGGCACTGTAATGCCTAAGTCCATTCGAGCATTTTACACACTGATGTAATGTGAGATGTTACATTACAAGCGCCAGCTCCTGGTGGTTGACCGCCTTTATACAATTTGTTTCTTTATCTTTACGTTGGTTCATGGTTATGTAAAGTCATGCGCGTAATCTCTGTTGGAATATTATTATGGTGAAGGCACGAGTAGGAAGAAAGCGACACATTATACCTCTATACTGGAGTCTTAGTATAAAATGATGGTGTATAGCTTTTAAAATTAGAATTAGGTTAATATGTAACGTTGATAACCAACGTTCTGCACAAGAAGTATTTTCTGCAAATAAAAACCTCGTAGACCATAATATTCCACTGAAAAAGAATATTCTAATGCGTAGGTAATTATTTCTGTCATCTTATCTTTGACAAAGTATTTTCATCATCATCTTTAATATAAGAGCCCCACTCTTGTCGGTCTAGCATTCTTCATTCTTGTCTATTAAAGGCACGAGTAAGATAATCCGTGTTTCGGAAGGCACGTTAAGCTGTTGGTCCCGGTTACTACATACTCGTTACATGAGCCATGTCAGGGGCCTTTGGCGCCTCAATAATAACCCTGACACCAGGGTTGATGAGGTTGGTAATCCACCTCATAACCCACACAATAAGAAAAAAGCACGACGTTCGCTTTCTCTTTAATTTATCTATAAAAGTATTTTGCGCTACCAAAGTTATTTAGTTACCTAACTGTATTATAATATTTCCTTACTAATACAGGCGCTTTCAAAAATGTACCAAGCTTATGGGAATATACAAATTATATTTTTGTAGTATACATTTGTGCAAGTCCGTACCTAAAATACAAACAAAGAAAATAATTAGTCACGCCTCAGAGTTCCTCCTTTTCCCTTGTTAAAATTATTCATCCTGTAAAAACCGAAGGGAAGCACCATCTGGCGGCGTTATCGACAACTTTTGTTTTACGACTTCCAGTTTCCAGTGGAAACTTGGTCCACCTCATCCATTTGAAATGAGGTGATGTTTTTTAAGAGATTTTATTTCGAGTTACCTAGTTTAAATTTAATATTGGAATGTCGAGAGAGATCCGGTGCGATTTCTGTTTGTGCGATATGGTGCTTTTGAATTAGTACTAACTAATCTACATTAGTTAATCATGTAGGACTAACTAATACAAGTGTCCTATATTAGTTACTCCTACATAGTGTCCTGTATTAGTTAGTACTACATGTTTCCTGTATGGTGTCCTATATGTGTCCTACATTAGGTAATTCAACATTATTGTGTCTTAATGTAATATTTAACATGTAGTTTAAACTAACATGGGACACGTTTAGGACTAACTAATATAGGACACAACAGCCTCGGTGGTCTAATGGTTGGAGCGTCAGGCTCACGATCTGGAGGTCCGGGTTCGATTCCCGACTTTTCAGGCTTGAATCACCTGATTGTTTGAAAAAGTAAGATGATTCCGTGCTTCGGTAGTCCCGGCTATTAGCCGTAAAAACAACTTCACCAACCTGCAGTGGAGCAGCGTGGTGGAGTATGCTCCATATCCCCTACGGTTGATTGAGGGGAGGCCTGTGCCCAGCAGTGCGATGTATATAGGCTGTTTATGTAATGTAGGACACCATCTAGGACTAACTTATATAGAACATATGTAGGAATAATTGACGTAAGACACATGTAGGACTAACTTATGAAGGATGCATTAGTATCAACTAATGTAATGAGGTACTTAGGTATTGTTGATAAATAAACTGACTGACTGTCCCAATATGAATTTATTGTTCGACGTGGCCATGGCGTATCAGTGAAAGCATTTATTTTCGCGTTTATAATATTAGCATCATGTGGGGTTATTAACCTAGTAGATATTACTATTTATTCTATAGGTTCTCCTACCAATTTATTTAGTGAAGGTGTGTTAGTAGATGCTAGAGTTCGATAAGTTTTACGACCGAAAAACGTAGCTAGTAAGTAATTAAGTTTTAGTAGCTGTCGACTCTACGTTCTTTGCTTAGTAACAGGTAATTACACAGTGTGTTTTACGATATTTGTCTGAAGACGCCCATTGCTAACAGTCACGAAACGTATAGAATAGGTTTAATTGCTATTGTATTTATGTCAGGCGTTTGTATTTAAGCTGATGCGATACACGCACTCAGCCGAGGTTCGCGCCCATCTGGGCACCCTCAGGCCCGTTGACCTAATTTTTTGTTCAGGGCAAGAGCCCTCCCTTACAGCAAATCTACAATAAGTCACGTCAAAAAAAAACATGACTTAATACATTTATCTTTAAAAGGTAATACATTCCTACTTCTGAAAACTGTTTTTTTATGATGAATTGTCTTCCTATTTAGTAGAGACAGTAATATCCATGTGATAGTGTAGCTTAGGTACGGCGTCCCCTGGGAT
Organism: Pectinophora gossypiella; assembly: GCF_024362695.1. Taxonomy (NCBI): domain Eukaryota; kingdom Metazoa; phylum Arthropoda; class Insecta; order Lepidoptera; family Gelechiidae; genus Pectinophora; species Pectinophora gossypiella. The sequence continues at coordinate 14,591,129 of NC_065410.1, read as the reverse complement.
CGGCGTGGTATCCGTACTGCATTTATCAACCTTAAAAACAGAGGTTAGGTTATTTAGTAATATTGGTGCTAATTCCGGTACACACCATCTAAGTTTATTTCTAAGTTATATCTGTCATTTTCTTATCCGCCGAAAAGGAAACGGACGGATAATCGACAGGCATAAAAGTTATGAACACACGTCAATTTTAGGCGGTAATTTAAAATTTTATATTGGCCCATAACCCGACAGAATTAAGTTGACAGCACACGTCAAACGAATTGATATGAGCGAGATGCCTATTTAATTCGCCCGGGTTATTCTTTCATTCTAAAATTAACAGTTGTCAATCATCCGTCGATTTTTTTTCAGCGGATAAGAAAATGACGGGTATAATTTAAAATAATATTAGGTTTTTATAGTATTTATACTATAACATTATTATTTCTAAACGCCTAAAATGTATGTTATTTTTTCTCTTTCTTTCTGTAACTTTAATTTCCTTTGAACACAAGAAAGTATTTGCTATATTAGGTATATTCTTAGACAACTGAATCAGCATTAAGAGGATAGTTATTTAAGACCTTTGAGCACAAAATAAACGTCTTTCAAATCGGATAAGTCAGGGAAAGCAATTAAATCTTACATTATAATAGGGTAAAGTAAAGCTCTTTATAACATGCAAAGGACTTACCCTCAGTATGGTGGATTTTCTCAACTGAAAACTCGTCATTTGTATTCAAGTTTTATGCTTTAGACCAGAAGATGAATGTGCGTACGACTGCCCCACACTGGACACTTCAAACAAAACACTTCGTTTTACACAGACACTACACATCGATGTTATCACACGTGCATCTTTATGTGTAACGTCTAACGCCCATACCATTGAAGACTTTAGTATGACCGAGAGGTTATGAGGTAAACCTAGCTCCGCTGGTGTGGAGCGGGGAGTTGCCGTTCTATACGTGGGTAGTATTATTCCTTATTCTATGTTACTGAATACCTCGCTAGTATCACATAGATACTTTATGATTTAGTACCTACCTGGTTCGAATCCCGAGTCTGGTGTTTTTGTTGTTTTTCTAGTCTATCTTGTCCCACAGCTGAGCAAAAGCTTCCCATCTCGTCTTCCACAGTTCCTTATCCAGGCAGATGTTCAGTCAATCCCTTTCAAAGGCTTCCAAATCGTCTTTCCTTCTTCTTTTGGGTCTGCCTCTGCTGAGACGTCTATCTGTATTACTTGGTATAGTCTAGTCTTTACCAGTGTATTTATATTTGGTTTTGAGCTTATTTTAAGGATCATTTTGCGAGAAAATCTTATCATCATCTCTCTAGCGTTATCCCGTTTTTTACAGGGTCCGCTTATATAACCTAAAGCATTGACTTGAGTTAGGTCACATACCTCCGAAAATACATTTCTCGGTAATGTAGGTTGTGGGGTATTCGTATGGGAGAAAACCTACATACTGGAGCAAAAAATATATTTGAGTTTCTTCTAAAACTGAAATTCGAAACATTGTGGTGGTATCTTTAACTCATCTTTTGATAGAACTGAATAAAGAGGAGTGAGAATTGATCCTTCACAATTTAAATCTTTAAAACAACCACCTGTTATTTTCCACAATAGCATCCACTAATTATCATAAGAAAGACCCGTCTAAAACACCCTATATAAGGCTAAGACTACACGATATGAGCTTTGCTTATTTATTGTTAAGAGCAAAGCAAATCGCTTAGTAATTGGACAGACTTATAAAATACTTTCGCAGACAGCCATAATGCGATGGATGCGCCTGGCTAACGTAGCAAGATTAGAACGACACAGAACGCATTCACAAAGATCATAGATTTAGAGGTAGAAGCGAAGAGAGATATGCTCGTTTGCATTAAAAGTCTATACATCTTTTTTCTTTTAGTCTACACATTAAGCTGTAGCTTAATAGGAATGAGACCAAAGATATGTAGAGTACAGGTGCCAGGTTAGTTACCGGTCTCACAAAGGACTCTTGATAAAAAATTCTTGCTAATAACCCTGTTCCGCTTTCCCGCGTTAGTGCGAGCGAGATAGACAGATCATGCGCGTCCCATTACTCCTTATGGCCATTTAATCTAAAGTAACAACCCCGCGGAGGTGAGGTAACTTAACTCGGCACCGATATGAATACGTTTACAACATTAAAATATACAGTACTAGCGACCCGCCCCGGCTTCGCTCGGGTGCAATGCTGAGGAAAAAAATGAAATTATTTACGACATCACATTAAAAACCTCAAAAATAACAGTATTTTTCCACTATTTAGGGGATGTTGTTATACATATAAACCTTCCTCTTGAATCACTCTATCTATTAAAAAAAACCGCATCAAAATCCGTTGCGTAGTTTTAAAGATTTAACCGTACATATGGATATAGGGACAGAAAAAGCGGCTTTGTTTTATACTATGTAGTGATACACTAATACTACTATTTTTATTTAATCTATGCTGCATGGCCCGCTGCGTAACATAAATACAAAGATACTTTTTTATTATTTTTTTACTAAGCGAGTCGCTTAGCTCATAGCAATAAGCAATTTTCTTGTAGTGGGGCCTTAGCCTAACACAAACAAAGCCACCTGCCAGCTTATCGATTTAATTATGTAGATGGGTTCCCCTAAGCAAAAATAGGTTAGATTCGGTCGCGTGAAAATAATCGAGGACTTAAGTGCGCGGAGCTGCAGAGTTAAAGTTGACCTAGAAATAATCTAGACTAGATTTGATGTACATTTGAGTGATTCGTAAAAATATAAGGAAGTAAATATAGTCTGTCAACTGAAGTAGGTATCTAATTATAAATTGCGATAGTTTTCTGGTAAACAATTACAGAGTTACTACAAAACAAAGACTAAAATCCGTATACGAAAGAAGTCCCGAAGGCCGCGGCGCTACTGTCGCAGATTCTGCACAGAATTATTATGACTTGTCAAGTTAGTATCATTAAAATCCGCCGACTTCTTTCGTGGCGCGAAATACTATTTCAAACCTAGTTTATTTTTAGTTTGTGTTTTGTAGTAACACTGATAAATTTTAAATCACGTGATACCAACTGAAAGATAAGCGTCTGACTATGAAATACTATTTCTTGATAGATTATCAGACACTTAAAAAAACGGCATAGGTGGTAACTCACCCAATGTAAACTCACCCAGTGGGTGAGTTGCCAGCTTTTCAGGTTATTAGTGGTCATTTCACCGAATACTTTAGCTGATTGTAGCTTAGTTACCACCTAAGCCATTTTAAATATTTCTCAAGAACGTCTATGGCTCTGTGTCAAAGTTTTTCTTGCAGCTACTTTTCCGCTACCTGTTCAGGTTGTGAGAAACTGCAGTATATTTAGGTGGATGAGATGCTCGATAAAAATATCATTATCATCATCAATTTAAGAGCCACGCTCTTGTCGGTGCAGCATTTTCCATGCTACTTTTTTAAGGAAAAATAGGGCAATGGTGTCTCTCTTACCTTCCGCCCCGCAGTACTCTGTTTGACGCAAGTGGGATGGCGCCCAGAGTAGTCTATTATAAAGCCATACTAGGACTCCTGTCCTCCGCCTCTGAATAGTACTGATCAAAATATGTTTATGTAATCATTTTATTGTTGATTCAAAGGATAACTGTGTTATCTAACGAATAAAGATATTTTTGAGTTTGAGTTTAAACGGATTTTCATATTCCAGTGACCGGACCGGGCATCATTATGGGGTGCGCAGTGAGCGAAGTCAAATCGGCTTTATGGATATCTCTTCTGCATGGCTTCCTCTTCCTGATAGGTATGTATGTCTAAAAGTGTATACATGTAGATGAGTTAACAGAATGTATATATTACAATTCGTGGAAAGATGCTTGGTAGCCGTAATATTATAGTAATCAAATCAAATCAATTTATTTGTCGGAACACACAAAATAGGTACAAAAAGGTGGTAAAATATTTTACAAAATAGTGTTGTGATGAAAAGAATATAATTATAATATTGTTATTGAAAAATATTATACAAAATTATACTTATTACAAAATTTAATTATTTTTATGTTTATAATATTCATTCAAGTTATAGTAACATTTGTTCATAAGCCATTTTGGTAAGGTTAATTTTGAACTTGTAGTATTTTGACCTAGTATGCTTAGGGTTATTTGATCCCTTGGTGAGGTTATAACTCTTGAGAGGCCTAGAAGATTTAGGTCTTTATGGCTCCGCATGCCCACCACACTTGCTGTTAGGCTGCTTCGTGTGGACTTCTGGCCAGATGGAATGGTGTTCCGACGCTTCAGGGAAGGGACGCTTATTTTTTATATTATAATATTTTTGTATACTCAGATTAAGGTATTTATTGTATGTTGCCTAAGTTGTAGTATTGTTATGTCTAAGAGTAAGATTAATTTACCTAGTTTAGGCATCATAGACTCTTAGGCTGTTTTGGGCTGTGCTACTTTTCTTAATTTTTATATTCTTTAGGAAATTTCTTATTATCTTTATTTAACTAGATTATCACTAAACTGGACCCGTATTATAACTATATTCCGTTTTATAATTATTTCGCTAATGTTATAAATATAATTACGGTTATGTTATGTTCAGAGATGTTCCGTATAGGTTTTATCTCCAAATAGACACCTTTTATATCTTTTTATATTGTCAATTTTAGTAATTTACTTACAATAAATAATTTAAAAAATGCACATTGGAATCATGATTAATTCAAATTTGTTGACTATTTTGTAAAATATTTTACCACCTTTTTGTATCTATTTTGTGTGTTCAAACAAAGCATTTTCCAATTTAGCGACGGAGAATTCCACACTCATGGACTAACACATATGCATATCCCTCAAAGTTTTCGTTACGATGTAACTAACACCCTGTATATTGGTACTAATAATAATACACGAAATAAACATTGTTCTCATCAAAATTTAACGCCTATTTAGTGAATTTTAGTTCAACAGGCTTAATTATTACACCTAAAACGAGAATTAATTATTAATTTGGAGTAAGTGTGTTCGCTGGTGAGTCATTTCATTACTGTGATTAATGCGGACATTGTCATGTTGTTGTAATTATAAATAAAACATAAAAAAAATCATATTGTGTGATGACTTGTGACTCTCCAGGGGCCATTAGGAAGTTTTTTTTTAATTGTGGGCCACTCAATATGCACATCTCATAAAAAACAATCTACAGACTTCGCAATATATGTTTCGTAACAACTTTTGAAAGAATATCAAATCTTCAGGTTAGGAAAGCGGAACCTGTTCTAATATAGTAAGATATCAATTTTATTTATAAAACAATCGGATAATTTAATTCGGATATTTCCAATTCTTTTAATGTATACCTACGTACAATTTCAACCCTAAATCTTAATACGTAAATTGAAGACCCGGAAAGAAAAAACGAAAAGACATTCGATTCGATTTGAAAAACTTAATGTAGGTTAATTCCCGGACTGTTTAATGTTCGGAATGTTCGGGCTAATCTTGAGTTCAGATTATTTTTTTGATAATATTTCATTCATGCGTTGGCTGATTGTGCATACATAATCTTTAATAAATCACTTGAAAAGTAGTTTATACCATATCCGGCAAATCTACAAGAAGTAACATCAAAATACTGACTCACCGCATTTCTAAAATGCGGCACCAAAATACACAGTTAACACGAATCGCCACTTCAAATAAACCGTCTCAACCTACAAGGAAAAAGGAAATACAACAAAGTAGATTATCAACTATTAACCCTGGCAGTAAACATTGTTGAGCCTTTGCCAAATATACGTAAAATGTGAGAAAGCATTGAGGCAGTTTTCGTCAACGAAGTGACGTCCTCGTAAATCATACAAAAGAGGTTTGTTATATAATATATATTTCGTTACGATCCAATGAATCTGAATAGAGTCAACGACATACTACTAGGTTTTTTTTTAAAGAATGTCTCTTAGGGCCCCGTGCAGAGGATTTTCTTGCAGCTTTTAATCCCCAGCTATAAAGATTGTGGGACATGGTAGGTTGTGAGTAGTTTTAGGCGGTGGAGACGTTCGTTATGTCAAAAGTGACAATTCAAATTGTAACTATGTTACCTATTGAATGGAGATATTTTTGAATTAAAATACAAGGAATATGTTGAGATAATTATCCTCGGATGTTTCTCTGCCCATAAAACCATTAATTATAAACATATTATACACATACAGCAGCGTTTTAAATATTGAGGAACATGTACTACAACATATAACATAATATAAGCTGAAGAATATATCACATTTGGGTTAGTCAGAGGTACCTACATCCAAAGCAAGATGAACTAAGTACCCACACTTCACCGAGCTTTGTGTCTGTTAGACCAATGTGATGGGTGCTGAGCCATATCTCCGTATATAATGGTCGGGCCAACTGTAAAACTACACCCACGATTAATTAATAACTTATTTGGGTTGTTCTTCTTTTTTATCGACAATGATCTGTCCTTCGTTCTGCTTCTGATAAGTTATGTTTTAGAATTTTTTTTCATGTTTTGATTGTCCAAAAATATAGTTATCTTATTATACTCAAAATACAAGCAAAATACTAATCGGTTCCTCAATTAGTTATTAACGTAGCTTGATCGTTTTTCACAAAATTATGTGACAGAGTGGTAAATTGAAATGCTGTCTCCGATGAGAAGGGCCACTCTGTCACAATATTTTTTGGAATGCGCCTGCAAAGAAAAGTATGTTACCAAGATAAAGAGAACCACTAAATAAATAGTCCTCTACAGACACATCTTTATATGATGTTTTAAAATATTTATTGCCGTTATAATTTTAAAGATGTTAAATCCGATAAATCGAGAAAATGTCTTTTTATTGTCGATAAAAAAGAAGAACGACCCACTTAACGACCTTTTAACGACCTCCGTGGTCCAGTGGTTGAGCGTTGGGCTCACGATCCGGAGGTCCCGGGTTCGATTCCCGGTGGGGACATATCACAAAAAATATTTTGTGGTCCCTAGTTTGGTTAGGACATTACTGGCTGATCACCAGATTGTCCAAAAGTAAGACGGTCCGTGCTTCTGAAGGCACGTCAAACCGTTGGTCCCGGTTACTACTTACTGATGTAAGTAAGTAGTCGTTACATGAGGCATGTCAGGGGCCTTTGGCGGCGCAATAGTAACCCTGACACCAGGGTTGACACACGATAGAAGAAGTAAAAGAATGGCTTATTGGTGCGAGTCCAGTTTCGTTGTTCAAACACTTTTGAAAAGCAAACCGGTATACCATAGGGCCACATTAACACACTGATACCACTGTGACGTTATTTATTATAAAATTATTAAATGTAAAGTAAGTAGGTATGATATGCCTGTGAAAGTATAAATTGGTTCCATCCCCTCACGAATAACTCGTGAAGATAACTCGAGCGTAAGATTTCAAATTAGAAGGAAATCGGGTAACAGCTTGCGTGCGACTGATTTTTAATAGACCGAAGGGAATCCGCACCTCGCCGACCGCATTTTCCTTTCAATTCCCACAAACACTTTACACACACACACCACATTCACCACACATTCACCACACTCAATACAACCGTCACATTCGAACACGTCCTCATATTAATATTCGTACACACGAAGAGATAGATAATTTAATTTTGGAAGTTCGTTTACTAAAATAACCGTGCACTACCGATACAAAAAAGAAAAGTAGACTTTGTGATTGTTACTTTTTATAATGTAAAATATGTATTTTAGGTTAAGGTATATATTTCAATGGGTCTTAGTTACCTGATATAAATATATAAATATTATTCAACCGGAAACTATAGATTGGGCAAGATCAAGTCGTTACGCTGCATAAGTAATCTGTTGTAGTACCTAATTATATAATTATTTATAAGATTTATAAGAAGAAACTCCTCCTACCCGCACTGGAGTAGCGTGGTGGATTATGTACCATACCTCCTCCGATTGATACCTCCACAAATTTAAGACCTACGCTCTTGTCGGTGTAGCATTCTCCATGCTACTTTTTAGGGAAAAATAGGGCAGTGGTTTCCCTCTTGCCTTCCGCGGTACTCTTGTCTGACGCGAGTGGGATGGCGCTCAGAGTAGTCTATTTCAAAGCAGTACTAGGACTTCTGTCCTCCGCCTCTGAATAACTGACAGTTACTGCTGCCCTCTGTCAGGGTTCAGGTTACAGTCCCTGTGACTCGCCTCTTCCGTCCTGCCTTGCCATACCGTTGGCTCCCATTTCCGCCTTTAAAACCGTTGAGGCAAGGGTTGATATGAGCTGTTTACATTATTGAAGCAGCAAAATCCCGTGTTCCGTGTAATAGATTACCTCTTCTCTACTACATGCGTAAAATATACCGATAATGCCCTTAGGTTTATATGTAAAACACTTGTATTGAACTTATATAATATTTGTGCCTACCTAACTTTATATACTACGTTAAACTCCGCGATTTATATTAAATTCAAATTATAAAACATTATTTATAAATCATTTGTATTCAAGTTATGAAGGTTTTATTAAAAATATTTTTGTAAAATATTTCCCTTTTTTTGAAAGCTTCAAATTTAGCTTTTGAAGCAATTTTACGCAATACATAGTAATTATCTAAGTTTTATTTATCGTGTTGGTACTTAATATATGAACTAAAGTAACGAAATCAAATGCCCAAAAATGGTGTAAGAGAAATGTTTGTTTTTCTCTTTTAATAAATTAGCGGTATGCCGTCTTATAAGGAGACAAAGAACACGCAATGCTTCAGTATAAAGCAAGCCCTCCACGTTTTCATACAATATGAAAGGGAATATTTAATGAATATGTCACCGTAAAATTGTAAATAACGTTAGATTATAATCTATCGATTTGAATCTCGCGAGATTGTGAACTGTCGAATAATTATGAATCGTATCATATTGCTTACAATTTAACGTATTATTTTTCGGTAGATTATAATTTATCGAAGTGAAACCGTCAAATTGTGATACGAAACGCACCTCGCGTGCTATACCATAGAGTTACAAAACTATTAGAGTGAGCATAATGTTAATTTGGGATTCTCTTAAAATGCATAAATGTTTTTGTCATAATTTTAATTATCATAATCCTTTTTGCATAACGTTTTTTAGCATAATAGTTTTACTTTCCCATAATAACATCTAGGAATACTGGTTTGTTAGGTATAACTTATTTTTGGGATTAATAAATAGATATCCATAATTCTTTTTTAGAATAATAGTGTTTTGTCATAATTTTTACAAGGCATAACAGTAGGTTAGGGTGCGGCGGGGGTGGCCCTTGGGCCACCCCTATGCCGCCAACATGTTTATCTTACACACGAAAAGTATACTGAATGATACGTTTCAGATTTTTTAATTTTGATACATTTTTTCTTACCATGTGATGTCAGAATTATTGATTACTTACTAAATAATTAATAAATACGTACTTGATTTAACAATCTTGAAGAGCATTTATTTTATTTGACTGACACCTGTGTTTTATTCCTAACTCTATGGACACAGAACGGTCTACTGTAAGGCCAACCAATCAGGGACAGCCGTCGGACAGTTGACAATTTGACAATTGTAAGATTGTGATTTAACAGTTTTACTTCGATAGATTATAATCTGACGAATAATAATACGTTAAATTGTAAGCAGTATATTACGTTTCACAATTTTTCGACAGTTCACAATCTCGCGAGATAGATTATAATCTAACGTTATTTACAATTTTACGGTGACAAATACAAACAAATGGTTAATGGAGACGCTTTTTGGTTTACACGTGAAGTATTACAACGACTTGATTATGGAAACACTCTTAGACATGTTCGAATGAAAGCCATCATTTAAATTCAGGATAATTTTATTTAAATTATTTATTACATTTTAGAGTGAGGTGCCAGTTCAGCTCACTGTTTATATTTATATTCAATTCAAATTCAAAAATATATTTATTCAGTAGGTAACATAATTACACTTTAAATCGTCAATTTTTACATAACAAACGTCTCATCCGCCTAAAACTACTGCAGCTTCTCTCAACCTGTCTAGCCGGAGAAAAGAAAGACGTTCTTTTTAAAAAAAAGGCTATAAGGATAGCTCTAATTCTTTCTGTTAGTATAGACTTTAAGAAAACATGGGTAGAGACGGCCTTTTCTCTTTTTTATATGTAGAAAGGATATTAAGTAACGTCTGAAAAAAAAGTGTTGCAGATAAATTTCCCGGATCGGGCAAAAATCGGGAAATGGTGTCCGTTTCGAAGTTCTGAAGTGTTCACTGTTGCTAGCTGATTGACACCTACTTTAGCTGTAGTAATCGCATCGCCAATATTTTACATCGGCGATATTTTACGGTAGATACTGTTGTAATTATAATTATAATCTTCAAATTAGAAGGTGGAACTTCAATAATACATTGATTTTAGACCAAGCTGCCAGAGTAAATCTTGTAAAGGACAGAAAAGGCATGCCGTTGACAGGTATAATAACCATAATTTATGCTCAAAGCCCTATACCAATGTGCCGGTTCTTCACTTCATTACTATCTTCATCTCCCTAGCTTTATCAAATTATTCACGAGTTCCGCTAACATACCCTGAAGACTCGACCGGTCTGGGCGTCAAAAAGACCACACGAAAGCAATTCATCTAGCCATTTGCACGTATAAGAATAAGGACATACTTTGACCAATTTCGACATGTCCTTAGAAAAGGTTTAGTACGATCTACTGATGCATGAGAGAGAAGTGTGTCAGGATCGAAGCAAATGGAATACCATAGTCTCTGCTTACCCACGTACGATCTTATCTGAACCGGCATGTATGAAACGATTGATGAATGTGGAGGAAGCAAGAGAAGTGTGTCAGGATCGAAACAAATGGTCATAGTCCCTACTTACCCACGTTAGGAAATAGGCGTAGGTTTATGTATGTATGTAAACTAAGTGCGCAACGTCAAAAATGTTATCATACCAATATTGCTTTTCAGATGAATTGCTGCGATGTGGGTTTTTAACTCTGGACCCTGGTCTTTTACAGAAGCAACTGTCTGTCTTCTTTACTGCCGAATCCCCCATTTGGGGTACTCAGAGGCACCTACATCCAAAGCAAGATGAACTAAGTACCCATACCTCACCTAGCTTTGTGTGTGTTAGAACTATGTGATAGGTGGTGAGCCGTATCTCCGTATATAATGGTCGAGCCAAATGAGAAACTGCACTTAAGATAATAATTAATAACTGAATTGCTGCGATGTGGGTTTTTAACTCTAAACCCTGGTCTTTTACAGAAGCAACTGCCTGTCTTCGTTACTACCGAAGTAGATGTAAATTGTATTCCCAAAGATAGCCTAGATAATAATCAAGCTGGCAAAATGGTGGGCAATGTATATGGAATCGATACACATCTATTTCAATCCCTAGGGAATTACGTGGTATTACGCCATGCTATTATGTAGATGGGGCATGTTCGTCGATGTGATGACCGAATTGAACGTGAGACGAAACTTATACTAGCAACTACCTATATGCACCGTATCGTTTGTTATTGATACATAACATAAGCTCGCGACAATATTGGTTATGAGAAGCTGCAGTAGTTTTAATTCAAATTCAAAATATTTATTTCGGAAACTAGTCACAAAAAGCTTTACCTAGTATTAGTAACAGATTCGAAAGACGACAACATAAAAATAAGCTACACGAGGCCGGCCCGAATCACCGAAGCCGCGGGCAGCTATGTAACTGCGTGCAATCGCACCCAGCGGTTCAGCAGCGGCGAGTCGTACCGGTCCACCAAGTTTTAGACACGTTTATGAGACGTTCGATAAAAAAACTTTAAAAATTGACTGTCGACTGACATTGACAATTTGTACTAAGAGTTTGCTTACCACAGCTTACGACCACGGATATCTTCTAGACACTATTCGCAAGAATTTCAGAAAAATATAATATCTATTTTCCTGTTTCATACTTTTTAAAGCGTGATTTTTCGTGTTTTAGTTTTTAAACTTATATTTAGTAAATTATCATAATGAGAAATGGAACAATAAGCGACTCCACATCTTTGATTCGTAACCCGGTACCACAGTACCTAGATCAAAATCCAGGGGCATTCTAAATGCAGTGGGGTGTCTCTCCTGCCAAATGTTAGCCGAGATTGGGAGACTATGGGTGGATTCCACATTTCACATCCAATGGTCTTGACATCACATTACATATAATGACGCGTAGTCAGTCAAATGTGAATAAGTGGCGTTTTATTGTTAGAGAAAATATAAGAATGTTCTATGACATTCGTTTTCCTTAATATTTTATCATACGACGACAAATGAGCGAAAATAATTAATGGTTAACGCGTGACGTAGAGAAAATGTATCAGAGTCTAGCAATATTTTAGGTTCAAATATACAATATTAATTTTTCGGACCTGTCAAATCTTCAGGTTAGATAAGCGGACCCTGTGAAAAACGGTATAATGCTAGGGGGATGATATACAATATTAATTTATATCTACTGTCTTCATTCCAGTCATAAAAGTCGCGTCGATTAATTTTGACATAACCACTCAAACTACAACTTTTCAATTTTTTCTTTACAATTTTTTTTATTTCATAAAATAAATGATATAATATGAAATTCATTTTCGGAGGTATGTGACCTAACGTGTATTGGGCTCGTTTTCCCTTAGCGGATTGGAAGGTCGAACAGGCAGCCGCTTCTGTAAAAAACTGAAGCTGTCAAATCTTCAAGTTAGGTAAGCAGGGTCCCGTTAAAAAAACGGAATAATGCTAGGGAGATGATGAGTAAATAGTAGAAAACTGGACATAAGAAAATAACACACTACTTTAATCATATTCAACAAAAGTTTCTCCCCATAGACGCGGCCAATCAGCTCACGACAACAAACACTTAAGAACCCCGATACCGACCCCGCTGGTGTGGTCGACGATTTCCCTCATTCAGCGCTTATCGCTATCGACCCACTAGAGTCGATTAATTCTTTCAAATATTATCCTCTCAAACGAAGCCCTGTGCCGAGGTTCGCGTCCAATTGGGTACCTGAGGCCGGTTTTCTTAAAATTTGTACCGGGTGAGAGCCCTCGCTTCCCATTGTCCGCCCAAGTAGTTAATGCGATTTGCGGAATTTATACAATAGGTTACGTCAAAAAAAAAACCTCAAAGGATCAGATAAATATGACATATGGTGACGATTAGTTAGTTCTATTGCGTATGCTACTTGCTCACAGACAAACAGAAGTCACATTTATCCTAATAATAATAATAATCCATTTTTAATGAACTTTGTAAGCAAATAATATAAAAGTATTTAAAAAGTTATATTAATTTAACGTTTGCTGGTTCATCGTTGTGCCTTTATAAAATATTCCGCGTCCAATCTGTTTAAACCGATTATTTTTAAATTACTTCGTAAAACAGTTATTTATTAAGTCGGGTCATCATGTCAGCGAATTTATTTCACGCCTCTACCATAATATTTTTGCGATTATGTCCCCACCGGGATTCGAACCCGAGACATCCGGATCGTGAGCCCAACGCTCAATCACTAGACAACGGAAGCAATGCAACACATTATTTATATTTTCGTAGTTTATTATCCCACAAATATTTACCTACCTCCAAGTAAACTGCAAGTTTATACCTTATAAGTATTTTTTTTTATATTAATCCATGTATATATGGTACACTTTGGGAACTACTATGGTACGAGGAAAATTAAGAGAAAATAGACACAAATAGACCTTTTCACCAGCCTCCGTGGTCTAGTGGTTAGAGCGTTAGGCTCATGATCTGGAGGTCCGGGTTCGATTCCCGATGGGGACATTGTCGAAATCACTTTGTGAGACTGTCCTTTGTTTGGTAAGGATTTTTCAGGCTTGAATCACCTTATTGTCCGAAAAAGTAAGATGATTCCGTGCTTTGGAGGGCACGTTAAGCCGTTGGTCCCGGCTATTAGCCGTAAAAACACTTCCACCAACCCGCAGTGGAGCAGCGTGGTGGAGTATGCTCCATACCCCCTCCGGTTGATTGAGGGGAGGCCTGTGCCCAGCTGTGGGACGTATTTAGGTTGTTTATGTATGTATGTAAACGATGTATATATGGTACACCTTTTTACAGCTGTGCCACATTGTATGCCCAGTAAATCTACTTATATTTTATTCTGTTTCTGTATAATAGTTATTAGTGTATGCTCTATATAGTAGGGTGTCACAAATTGATGTATAAATATTTTCTCTCTCCCCCCCCCCCCCTTCTCTCTCTCTCTCTCTATCTCTCTCTCTCTCTTATTCTTTTTCTCTCTATTTTAGAGTACTCTAAACTAGCAAGCATGCATGAAGTCGTTAATGAGAGTGGAAGAAGCGAACGTGGCGTGTCAGGGTCGTAGAAATCCGTGGACTCTACCTACCCCAACGGGACATAGGCGTGATCATATGTAAGTATTATGATCTTTATCTGTCTATATTAAATATTTTTTTCATTTATCAGCGGGTTCCGGCACAGAAGATCCTCTGGATGACACCACCCTGGATATATCGTCCCGTCGCTTCAGGGCAGAGTTTCTCCAGGAATGGCAGGGGTCTACAGAAGCCCCCTACTTTGACCCCACTACTCCAAGAAACGTAACTGGACTGGTCGGTCACCCGGTGAGACTTTTATGCAGAGTCAAGAATTTGCAAAATCGGACGGTGAGTTAAATAAAGCTTTTATTTTGGTTTTTAAAAGTACCTACTTAAATTGTGAAATTGCCTTTTTTGTATAGTTTTAAAGAACATCTAGGGCCGAGGTTTTTCTTGCAGTTACTTTTCCTTGGTTGTACAGGCTGTGAGAAGATACAGTATATAGTTATAGTCGGACGATATGTTTGACAATAAAAGTATTTATGTAATATTTTTTGTAAAAAAAAATGTAATTTCAAATTTAAATTATGGTACCCGCTGAATAAAGACATTTTTAAGTTTGAGTTATAAGCCTCAAATTGCTTTTCCGAATTCACTAGACACGTCGTTGGTATGCAACCCGCTAAACACATTCTCTAAAACAAAATAACATTCATTAGAAAAAGACATCAATTTTGACTAAGAAATTTACTTACTTGAAAAAAATATCGTAACCACTACAGCACTAGAAAGAAGAATTGTTATTAATTTATTTCAAGTGCAGTTTTCACTAACACAGTTGGCTCGACCATCAGAGCGATACGGCTCACCACCTATCATGTTAGTCTAACAGAAAACTCGGTGAGACGCAGGTACTTTTTTCATGTTCCAATGGATGTACCTGTAACTACCCCAATGGATTTTTTTAAATATGTATTTTTCAAAATTGCCTTCAAAGTTAGCGCTTTTTGAACGTCAAAAATTAAATTACATAATGGCCCCGATTCCTGCAGACACCGCCTAATTTTATTTTAAGTTATATCCGTCATTTTCATATCCGTCGAAAAGGAAAGGGACGGATGATTCACAGCTCTTAATTTTAGGAAGAATGAGTAAATGAATGAATAACCCGGGCGAATCAAAAGGTACGTCGCTGGTATGCAATCCGTTTGACGTGCTGTCTACTTAACTGTGTCGGGTTATTGACGGATGTAAAATTTTTAGACGGTTGGTTTAGATTTGTGCTTAAAATTGACGTGTGTTCCATAAATTTTATGCTTGTCGATTACCCGTCCCTTTCCTTTTCGGCGGATAAGAAAATTACAGATATAATTTAAAATAAAATTAGATGGTATTTACAGGAATTAGCACCAGCTGTAAAACTACTACCACATCGAAATCTGTAACGCTGAGGGAAAGACGTGGCCAGGAAACCTCCCAGCACAGGGCCATAGTCCTACTGTTTCATGCTTCCCTTTCTTTATTTTTTTTAAATCCAGTTTGTATTACATAATTTATAAACTTACATTAAATGGTATTCCAATTGCAGTCGATGGAAGGAAAGTGAAAAATAAAGAGTTTATGTGACTTTATCACAGAAACAGTGTTTTCTGAGCTCCCTGACTGAAGCAGGCCTGTCCACATACTCAGCACCCAATCACGAGTTGACGCGAGTTGTTGGAGATATTATTATAGTCGTGTTATGTTAGAAATGTGCCTGCTTGTAAACAAGTTGTTCCTAGACACGCTAGAAAGTAATCTCGAAAGATTGCCTAGTATACATAATAAGGCGAATAGACAGTTTCATTATATCTACTCAGATTGGAGTGTTCAATTTGTCTTTGCAAAGATTGTTTTGTCAGCAAGCAAGAGTTGGAAATAAAAGCTCGACACGCCACGAGATCGTCAAACTTTCCTCTCAAAACGATAACTTTATCATTCTCGTAAGTACGCCGATGTGAGTATTCTAAAAACTGTGAGACTTTACGTCAGTAGGTACTTTATTGAATCCTGTTTTTCCGAAAGAAAAAGGTCTCTCAGCTAGCGTCTTGGTTCTTTTCTTTGGTTCTTGGTTTTCTTGATTTCATTCTTCCACGAAGAGAAGAGATCGACAGTGGAGCGAGCTTACCCAGAAAGGCACTGGCAGTCTCACACACGCGACGGAACGCAGCAATCTTAAGTAATGTTAGGTAAACGAATTGGAAAGGAACAGCACTCATTTTGACAACATTACATAACACATAACTAAGCTCACGACTATATCCGAATTGGGGTAGTCGAAAGTACTTCTATAGCAATATGAACTAAGTACCCACAACTCACGGAGCTTTACAATACAATACAATACAAAAACTCTTTATTGCACTTAAATCACATTAAAAAGTAAATTAGTATTATAATTATTATAGTATAGGATATGAATTTAATGAAAATTGTAGCGGGATAGACAGTGCAAAATAAAAAATAAAATGTTGAAAATATAAGTACTTATAACTAAACTAAACAGTAAATAATGATTATAATAATATATAAATACGTCAATATATACATACGTTACTATGGAAGAAAGGAAACCATGACAGTACTACCTACGTTATAAAGAAGAAGATGTAAGAAGAATGGAGTACAAAAGAAAAGCGTTATAAAGAGGAGAGAGAGCTGAGAAAGTGCTGCTTGAGCTTTCTGTTAGACCAACGTTATAGGTGGCCGTATCGCCGTCTATAACGGTCGAGCCCAGTGAAAACTGCACATAACTCATTTTGAACTGCTACCACTACAGATTAGCACCACATTCGTTGCGTAAAAAACGGGTCTGTTAATAACTTTAAGTAAGGCAAATGGACTCCAGAATATAAAAAAATAAATGCTAGGCAAAAAGTTTCATGAATCGCTTGAAGCCTGCATTTTGCTCCAGATAACCTAAAAAGAAGATTAAAAAGAAGATTAAAATAGTGGTAATAAAGTTTGTTTCCGCACACTGAACATTAGGAAGTGAAATGTGAAGTGTCTCGTAAAGGGCGATCCCCACTCGTCTGTCCGGAAAATACGTGCGTGAGGAAACGTTCCTATAACGTAAAATACTTATGTACTAAAAAAAATACAACACTCACACACACATACATAAATAAACTCACGCCTCTTTTCCACCGGAAAAAATAACCTAAAAACAAAAGAATACAAAAATTTCGAAAATGTCTTTCGTCTTCAGCTATACGTTATGTCTTATTGATTTTTACATTGTTTGTTTTAAAATACAAGTTTTTTTTTTTAATTTTTATTTATAGCATTTCAAAAATTACACGTAAGTACATTGGTTTTTTACAGAAGCGACTGCTTGTCTGACCTTCGAACCCACAAAGGGAAACCAGCCGCAGCCCAATACGGGTTAGGTCACATACCTCTGAAACGCATTATCGGGTATGTGAGTTTCCTCACGGTGTTTTTATTCACCGCTTAGCACGTATCATTTATGATCCAAACGTGAATTCGAAAACAGGTTCGAAAATCGTTGGTTTAGGATTCGAACCTGCGACCTCAATGAGAGAGTCAAGCGTTCTCCAACGGGGCTACCACGGCTCACGGATCTTACAGGATGTTTTAAAGTTTCCTATTTATTGAAGTGGGCAGAACCTTTTTTTTTTACTTATTGTAGATTTGTCGCAGATGGCATTAACTACCTAGCCGGACAAATGGGGAACGCTCTCAACCGGTACAACGTTTAAGACAACGGGCCTGAGGGTGCCTAGTTGGGCGCGAACCTCGGGTCAGGGCGTCGTCTAAGAGGAAAAATATTTGAAAGAATTAATCGACCCTAGTGGGTCGATAGCGATAAGCGCTGATTGAGGGAAATCGTCGACCACGCCGGCGGGGTTGGTATCGGGGTAGTGGGCAGAGCCTCTTGTATATTAGATCGTATATTAGACTCTTGTTAGAGATTCTTGACATTAAAACACTAACATACTATTTTAAATTATTAATAAAGGAACGTCGCGTTAAATGGACGTTTGAAAACTAATTTTAGAGTCGACTCAATGAAATACAGTATCAAAATTGACTAGTAATTTACGATAATTAAGCTATATTTTATTTTGCCTGTAGGTACCTACTTCGGCAACATTATAGAAGATTTGTATTATATTTATAGATGATATATGAATGTAAGAATACGTTTTCATGTGCGTACATAAAGAAAAGGTCAAGAGGCGATCCAATTTTATGCTTCCTGTAATTTATTACCGATATACCTTTCACAAGTGGTCCTACAAAATAACGGTTACGCCCAAATATTAAACCTTCACAGCCTTCAACTTTAACAATGAATAATAAATTGTATCCATGTTTATTCTGTAAGAACATAAACTGGCCCAGGTTATGGGCGATAGAAGTTTTATATTTATTATTAACCCCAAAGATAACCATCGTTTCGGTTCGGAAGTGGGCACTTAACTTTACCTATAGATACGACGTTACGCGAAAGCGCTCGACAGAATCCATTATACAGAACCTTAAGAAAAAACCTGAGAGTAGATTAGACCTTTTTTTCTTTAACGTTCCCTTAAGCCCGATCTCGAAGGCTTTGTTTCAAAGAATTTGAGAGGTTTCGACGTCACAAGCACAAAATAGCTGTTAGCAAACATCTTTCGCCTTTTAAATAATGTTGTTTTGAATGGAATTATTTTTAAGAGGGGAGTTGTTATTGGTAGGAGAAGATTTGGAAACGTAACAGCTGTGAACATATTAGCACCGACACGACATAATTATATCGTCAGAATCGAAAAAAATACCGTGACAGAATTTTATCCCGTCGCGGATGTTACCCCTACTGGTATTAATATTTTAACATAATCTCTTTGATTCAGCGGTGAGATTTGTGTAATGAATTCTCCACTGTACTCAGCTCGTTAGTATGCAATCTCCTGACGCGAGATATCTACTTTAATATTCCTACAGGTTTTAATTAATATTCTGTTTTTAAATAATCTACCATTGTATTATTTTATACGAGCTGTATATCTAGCCTTCAGTAATTTGTTTTTCTTTTTTGTGTATTGTTTGTTTTTTTGTGACGTGTAATTTGGATAATGACATTGTAAATCATTTTATTATTATTTCATAATTAATGTACCTAATGATTGACCGTTGAATTATTCAAATCAAAATCAAATCAAATCAAATATAAGTACTTTATTGCACAAACTAAAATTTCAACAATCAGACATAACACATGAATACAGTACAATTAAAAAATTAAATTAATTATTAATTAATTTTTTATTATTTTTATTTAGAATTATTTATTTTATTTTATTTTACTATTTGCATGTTATAATTTAAATAACTAAAAATGTAGTCCAAATGTTAAATGCTGACCATCTGCAAACTGTAATACCATTTTTATTGCGATTAAATGAAAGAATGAATATATATATATGTATATATATATTGAATGATTATGAATTATGAGAACTAAAGCTTATATTTCCTTTGCTAAGTAAATTTAGAAAACGAGCGTTCAAAAAATCCACTTTCCTTATGTCTTTCTGTTTATACAACACTATACACGAAACAGAAAAACACAAATCCAAACCTTCAAAACTGCATTTTTTTTCCAAAGTTTATTAGAAGTCCTTATTATTTTTTCAAAGCAAAAGCAAATTTAATATAAATGAAAAGGGAAAACGTAGGTTTTTTTGACAACACCTGCGGTAAAATGACCCATGTCAACGGTATAGCTGAGGACAATCCAAAGATGCTTAACGCATTTGGACCTTATTTTCGTAAATATCGCAGATGAATCAAAACCTATAGGGTACTTCCCATAGACTTAGAATTACGAAATCCCAAAGACTCATTGTCATATCGTCGTTGCCAATTTAAAATCAATTATGTGCAATCAATTAAAATCAATTAACAGCCTACGTGGTCTAGTGGTTAGAGCGTTAGGCTCACGAACTGGAGGTCCGGGTTCGATTCCCGATGAGGACATTGTCAAAATCACTTTGTGAGTCTGTCCTTTATTTGGTAAAGGCTTTTCAGGCTTGAATCACCTGATTGTCCGAAAAAGTAAGATGATTCCGTGCTTCGGAGGGCACGTTAAGCCGTCGGTCCCGGCTATTAGCCGTAAAAACACCTCCACCAACCCGCAGTGGAGCAGCGTGGTGGAGTATGCTCCATACCCCTTCCGGTTGATTGAGGGGAGACCTGTGCCCAGCAGTGGGACGTATATAGGCAGTTTATGTTATGTGCAATCTGGTCAATTTTACAGAAATTAAAAAATACGTCCGCCTGAAAATTTTATGTATGACTGTGTATTTAAAAATATTAAAAGATAATTGATATTTACGTACATAAAAGTTTGTACTTAATGTTTTAGGAACAAAATACTATTCGATCCTGAAAAAAAAAAGGAATTTGGTGCGTGCGACACATAAGAGCTTTTAAATTGGCAACGACGATAGAAAATGTTGCCAAGATGAGATTATATCGATAGCAATGTCAAAAATTATCAGATCTTATGAAGAGACATGTTTCTAACTCTACACGCCCTAACTATACAAACCCTAAGTCCAAAAACTCTATACATTTGGCAAATGGAGCTTGCCCGTTTCGTTACTATAAGAACTATATATAACAGAATGGCATTTAACATTCAATAAATTTGCCCACCATGGCCATGGTAGTGAAATAGTTTTTCAACTTACGCTTTTTTCCCTATCGTGTGGGTTGTGAGGTGGATTACCAACCTCATCAACCCTGGTGTCAGGGCTATTATGGAGCCGCCAAAGGCCTCTGACATGGCTCGTATATCGACTATGTACTTACATCAGTAAGTAGTAACAGAGAACAACAGCTTAACGTGCCTTCTGAAGCATGGATCGTCTATTTTCGGACACTCAGGTGACCAGCCTGTAATGTCCTAGGCAAACCAGGGCTCACAATATGATTTTTGTGATATATTTCCATTGGGATTCGAACTCGGGACCTCCGGATCGTGAGCCTGAAGCTGAACCACTGGACCACGGAGGCCGTTACCTTACCTTACGCTCATGTGATGATAGCATGTACGTTCATTCAAGTACACTACCACGACTTCCTCTAATAACAAAATAATACCTATAACTGAATTGGAACTGCCTATTAAAAATGCATGTAATACAGAATTTCATTTTTTGTCACGATTGTGGATTAAAAATGCAAAAAATGATTATTGTCACGTGTATACAATACAGAGGTGCTATTTTCATTTGTATATTTTGTGCGCTGGAATTATTTTTTGGCGTGACATATAATAATTTTACCTCATCATCACCAGCCCATTAACGTCCCCACTGCAGGGGCACGGGCCTTCCCTATGGATGGATAGGGAGATCGGGCCTTAAACCACCACGCGGGCCCAGTGCGGATTGGTGGTTATTAACGACTGCTAATGCAACCGGGACCAACGGCTTAACTCGGCTCAATTTCGGCTCGGCTCGGTTCGGCTTAATTTTACCTAATAATTATCATTAACTCCTTGGTCAGACGACACGATCGACTGGTAGTAAAGATATTGGGTGTTTTCCCGCTGCTTCTCGAAATATCTACGACACTATGGTGGCGGGTGACCCCATTCGCGCCACTAACAAAATGGCAATGTTGCCACCAGGAAACGAAGCCAGTTTAGAAAAGTGTTCCTCTAGTTATTAGATATTGTAATTATATACCTACATTTATTTTAAAAATGTGTTTTTCTTGCAGTTTCTTGTCCTCAGCCAAAACACCTTGCAAAATTCTTTAGATTCAAAAATGTTAAAATGAATTTTAACTAGTTTATCTCTGATAATTACGTTAAATAAATGTTTCGTAGTCTGTTCGTCAGATCGTGAGTCTAACGTTCTAACTACTATACCGCGGAGGCTATTATTTATTTTATGTTTATTTTATATCAATGATGTCATCTTCGGCAGGTATCATGGGTGCGCCACCGCGACATCCACCTGCTGACGGTGGGCCGCTACACGTACACCTCGGACCAGCGGTTTGAAGCGCAGCACAAGCCGCGCTCCGAAGAGTGGGCGCTCCGCATACGGAGCCCGCAGCGCCGCGACTCCGGACAGTACGAGTGCCAGATCTCCACCACGCCGCCCATTGGTTACGCTGTGTACCTCAATATCGTAGGTCAGTTTCCCAGTTTTACTTGTTAGGTACAGAGGCCCTATCCAAGTCGCAAGCGCTTAAGATCTCCACCACGCCGCCCATTGGTTACGCTGTGTACCTCAATATCGTAGGTCAGTTTCCCAGTTTCACTTGTTAGGCACAGAGGCCCTATCCAAGTCGCAAGCGCTTAAGATCTCCACCACGCCGCCCATTGGTTACGCTGTATACCTCAATATCGTAGGTCAGTTTCCCAGTTTCACTTGTTGGGCACAGAGGCCCTATCCAAGTCGCAAACGCTTAAGATCTCCACCACGCCGCCCATTGGTTACGCTGTGTACCTCAATATCGTAGGTCAGTTTCCCAGTTTCACTTGTTAGGCACAGAGGCCCTATCCAAGTCGCAAGCGCTTAAGATCTCCACCACGCCGCCCATTGGTTACGCTGTGTACCTCAATATCGTAGGTCAGTTTCCCAGTTTCACTTGTTGGGCACAGAGGCCCTATCCAAGTCGCAAACGCTTAAGATCTCCACCACGCCGCCCATTGGTTACGCTGTGTACCTCAATATCGTAGGTCAGTTTCCCAGTTTTACTTGTTAGGTACAGAGGCCCTATCCAAGTCGCAAGCGCTTAAGATCTCCACCACGCCGCCCATTGGTTACGCTGTGTACCTCAATATCGTAGGTCAGTTTCCCAGTTTCATTTGTTAGGTACAGAGGCCCTATCCAAGTCGCAAGCGCTTAAGATCTCCACCACGCCGCCCATTGGTTACGCTGTGTACCTCAATATCGTAGGTCAGTTTCCCAGTTTCATTTGTTAGGTACAGAGGCCCTATCCAAGTCGCAAGCGCTTAAGATCTCCACCACGCCGCCCATTGGTTACGCTGTGTACCTCAATATCGTAGGTCAGTTTCCCAGTTTTACTTGTTAGGTACAGAGGCCCTATCCAAGTCGCAAGCGCTTAAGATCTCCACCACGCTGCCCATTGGTTACGCTGTGTACCTCAATATCGTAGGTCAGTTTCCCAGTTTCATTTGTTAGGTACAGAGGCCCTATCCAAGTCGCAAGCGCTTAAGATCTCCACCACGCCGCCCATTGGTTACGCTGTGTACCTCAATATCGTAGGTCAGTTTCCCAGTTTCATTTGTTAGGCACAGGGGCCCTATCCAAGTCGCAAGCGCTTACCTTGTCAAATCCTGGATTTCCAGACACAATATTTGGGTTTCGGATTTTAAAAGACATCTGGACTTTTTTGAGATACACAAAGGGTAATAACGGGTCCTTATTACTAAAACTTCGCTGTCTGTCTATCCGTCCGTCCGTCGGTCACCAGGATGTAGGTATCTACGTCAGGAATCGCGATAGCTAGACATTTCAAATTTTCACAAATTACTTATTTCTATTTGTACCTATTTTTATAGTTGACATTGTACGGCTTTAAAGTGATAGTTACCTATTTTCTTTTTAAATCGTGTACATAATTATTCCAAAATTCAATGGCAGAAGCATTTAACATAAAAATAATTGTTGCTTGACCTTTGAATTATATAGAAATATGTTGCTAGTTGCTTAGAATAATAATGGGTGGAAGATGTAATTGTGACTGGGTATAAAAATGTCATTATTAATTCCCAAAAACAAATATAAAAGATGCATTATGTCTGTTATCCACTAAATTAAAAGTTTAAGCGAAGGAAAATCTGTACAGCGCCATCTATTTTGTTTCTAAGGGACTGTTGAAAATATATAATATATTTTAATATTTTTAAATATGGAAACACTATTGTGATCACGTTCATTCGCGGAGCTTTCGCTGTTCCCTTCTCTCAATACAACACAAGAAAAAGACGCTGCTGTTTCATTTTATAAATATAATTTCACCGCCTCGACACCCAAGGATTTCTTCAGGGATGTACCTTGGACAGTCCCTCTCTGATTGATTAGTTTATTCATTATATCAATTTTACGTAAACCCTTATTAGTTCATCCACGCATACGCGCATATAAAAGCGCAAGTCGAGTCGATGCGGGGCGTGCTATAACTTATTTTATTAATCAGCCTACATACGTCCCACTACTGGGCACATGCCTCCCCTCAATAAACCGGAGCGGGGATGAAGCATACTGCACTATGCTGTTCCACTGCTGGTTGATGGAGGTGTTTTACGGCTAATAGTCAGGACCAATGGTTTAACGTACGTTCCGAAGCACGGAATCGTCTTACTTTTTCGGACAATCAGGTGATTGAAGGTTGCAATGTCCTTACCAAATAAATGTCACTCTCACAAGACCTCCAGATCGTGAGCCCAACGCTGTTAGACCACGGAGTAAAAAACATAAGAATGCAATTAAACAAAAAACTTTAGCTGGTCAGTAGTGGTTAGGCGATACAAATTGCAAGAAACTGCAAAGTGTGCTATGTTGATACATACATACATAAACTCACGCCTATTTTCCACCGGGGTAAGCAGAGACTATAGAAGTTCATGTGCTTCGATCCTGAAACACTTCTCTTGCTTCCTCCACATTCATCAATCGCTTCATACACGCACGCCGTTTCTGATCATACTAAACATTCTCTAAGGACATCTCCAATTCAGTCAAAGTAAGCATGCATTATGTTGTGTGCATGTGTGGTTTGTGTGCTATGTTGATGATTTTTTTTTCATTCACAGAACCAGAAACCACGATTTCCAGTGGACCAGAACTGTTCCTCCAGGCAGGATCAACCATCAACCTCACATGCACTGTGCGTCACACCCCTGAACCTCCCTCTTCCATCACCTGGACTCATGGAGAGCAGGTATTTTTTTACAATGTTAGTGGCATCCATCTTTAATTACTTATTGCTTTTGCCTTGCTCCGAAACCGTGGTAGTTCAGTTGGTAGGATAATTCTAGGAGGATGATACATAATATTAATTTATATCTCTACTGTCTTCATTCCTAAATAAAACACATAATAACGGGTTCTTACCGCGTTTGAATCAGGGATATGAGACTCCCGATATTTCGACACTGTTGCAAGTGCCATGATCACGAAAGTCTCATATCCATCATTCAAACGTGGTAAGAACCCGTTATTTTGTGTTTTAATTATGATAAAAACCGCATTAACTTAAAACAATGTCTTCATTCGTGTCATAAAAGTCGCGTCAATTAATTTAGACATAAACACTCACACTACAACTTATCTCCCGGTATTTCGACACTGTTGCAAGTGCCATGATCACGAAAGTCTCATATCCCTGATTCAAACGCGGTAAGAACCCGTTATTTTGTGTTTTAATTATGATAAAAACCGCATTAACTTAAAACAATGTCTTCATTCGTGTCATAAAAGTCGCGTCAATTAATTTAGACATAAACACTCACACACACTACAACTTATAGGCCCACGGGCTTGCTCTAAAAAATCGAATCAAGCATTTTCTATATTTCATAAATGCTGTGGAATTACAATGCAAGATTGTGTTGTGGTTAATTTTATTTAATAGTAAATAGTAGAAAAGAGCCCAGTTAGTAAAACGCTTGCCTTTCACTTTGAGGTCGCAGACTCGAATCCAGCACAGGCCTAAACCAATGATTGTCGAATTTGTTTCCGAATTCATGTTTGGATCATAAATGATTATCATGTGCCCAGCGGTGAGGAAACCCACATTCCCGAGAAATGCATTTTCGGAGGTATGTGACCTCCTGTGTGTTAACCTGTATTGGGCTGGTTTTCCCTTCGCGGTTTGGAAGGTCAGACAGGCAGTCGCTCCTGTAAAGAACCGGACTTTTCAAATCTTCAGGTTACGTAGGTAAGCTGACCCTGTGTAAACGGGATAATGCTAAGGGGATGATGAATAAGAAAACTAAGATTGAATTTTGTTTTTTTTTTCAAAATTGAAATAGAAGCCAATCTAAGATGATTGGATTAACAACCTTCAGATCTTGCCATTTTCTCTAGTCAAGTAGCGAATTGACTGCTCATAAAGTCTCATTAGTGATAACTAATGACACTATATATACACTATATATGACTGATAAGTCATTTGCTAGAACCAATTTACCTACTCTTTGATCTAAAATATTGGAATGGAGTAAAATCGGTATCGGACTGTAAAATCGGCGTTCATATTTTCCAAAACAAATTTATTTCCTCGTTGAGTATTTTTTTCACCCCTGTTTATAACATAAAATGATTTTTTTTCTTAAAATAAAATAATTCTTGAAACATGTCTATACTACCCCTAATAATCTATGAAACTGGATTAAAATCGATGTAGAAATGAATTAGGTAACGATAAAAAAGTACTTAAGTAAAGAAATTAATTTTTGAGACCAAAAATGTAACAAACAGTTGAGACGAAATTATTTTTTTCCAAAGAATTAAATGGACCATGGCCCCGTAACTATATGAGACCCGTCCCCCCTTTTAAAAGTTATTTCATACATGTTATTGGTTTCATTAGTATTTTGTAAAAAGATAACGAATTAGTTGTAACCTCAAAATCCATGGGGTTAAAAAACAAAATAAAAAAACAGTGTGTCGAAAATTTACGTTTTTATTCGTAATTCGCTATAAACATGTTTATAAAACGAAATTGGTATAAAATTGTTTCGTATTTATAAATATAAAATTAAACCCCTAGTCCACCATTAGGTGGTGAAAGCCACAAGTAATCATAATACCAAATGTAACTCTTGATACGAAGTCATAAAACGGATATGGTGAACCATTTTGTAGGTAGGTGATAAAAACAGTCCACCACTATCGAATGAGATGTCTGAAATCTGTTGGTGGATGAGGACGTCTTGACTCATCGTCCTTTGAATATAAAATTGTATTAAAACTAATTCTCGCAGATTATACTGGCTGACAGAAAAGTCCTATTAAAGTTTCTGCAAGATAAGGAAACAGACCCATAATAATATACAGCAAATTTTAAGTACCTGTCAACCTCAATCAATGCAAAAGTCTTTAGGGGCGTTCTGAATATAATTATCAAAATTACGTACATAAAGCGTCTGGAACACTCAAAAATCTGCATACAGTAATCTCCGGGACCTTGGAAGTAATTTTGAGCGCAAATCTCAGAGGGTTGGAAGAATCGATTTGACTTCACCGTTACATTAAAATGTGATTTCAATGTCTGATAAAATTACTGTAGTCAAAGTTCATTGAACTCATTGAACTTCGACTGCTTTGCTTATTCGATTTTGAAATATCACTAATTTCGAAATAAAATAGGATTTTAATAACGATATTAAGTATTCTGCAGCTTCATAGTATGTGTAAGATTGGTATATCTAAAATCGATTCTAAATTTAGTTTATTTAGGTAACATAAGTCCATAACAAAATTTGTGAATGTGTAAATATTTTTTAAACCATGCATTTATCATATAAGTGCAATTTCTATTAAGTTGGCGGAGTATAGACGGCGATACGGCTCACCACCTACCACGTTGGTCTAACAGAAAGCTCAGTGAAGCATGGGTGTCAAGTTTATCTTGGAAACACAATAGGAAATTATATAGTCTTGTTATGACAATGTTATGTATAGTATACTTATAAATAAAGATGCCTTTTCTTGCTATGACGATATCAGAAAAACCTACCTGAATATAATAAAATTCTTTATCAGCAAAAACAAGACCCGACCTTTTCCCCAGCAACCTCTTCGTTTTGTCTTGACATTCCCTATTACGCTCGAACATACCTAACCCTTAGCTGCCTAATACCATTGCCAACTCATCACTTGTCACCTGTTCAACACACTCATCGGAACAAGTGGGTATAAGAAAGAGTTGTTCACAGATAAGAATAACACAATTATCGATACCCTCGTCAATCCAGGGGGAACTCGAGCCCCTTAAACGTCAATACCCTTCCTCCTTTACAGCAGTGTTGTCGAGCTATCGATAGTTTGAATATCGATACCTTTTTCAAAAAAAAAATCTTGTCGAAACAGTTATAGGCATGTAAATAGTTAGCGGTCGACATGACAATATAATATGCACCTTATATTGAACATTTTTTTTGACGTGACTTATTGTAGATTTGCCGCAGGTGGCATTAAATACTTGGCCGGACAAATGGGGAGCACTGAAGGCTCTCATCTGGTACAACGTTTAAGACAACAGGCGTGAGGGTGCCAAGTTGGGCGCGAACCTCGGCTCAGAGCGTCGTCTGAGAGGAAAAATATTTGAAAGAATTAATCGACCCTAGTGGGTCGATAGCGATAAGCGCTGATTGAGAAAAGTCGTCGACCACCCTGGCGGGGTCGGTATCGGGGTCCTGAAGTGTTTGGAGTCGCGAGCTGATTGGGTGCCTCTATGGCCTTATATTGAACAACACATAAGCACTTTTAAAAAGAAACACATGCGGATTTGATTTTTATTAACAATACATCACAAAAGACAAGCTTGTAACAATACCGCTAAAAATTGTGTTCTCAATTTTTACCCGAATTTAAATCAGTTGAAAGAAACCGAGGTTTTGCTACGGAAAATCACACGAGAATGTTAAGTTTTCAAAATCGTCTGCTTTTCTTCTTATTATTGCAAATCTGTCTACCTCAGGTATAACAGGCGTAAATTATATCTATACCACAATAACCCATAATATAGCATCACTCCTGTACCCTCGCTAGGCTATGTTTGCGTCTCTTGTAATAGGGGGCGTAGCTATTGCCATTAACCGGGCACATATCTTAGAATCCACGTGATAACAATAGGATATTTGAGTGTGTCAAAGATAAATATAAATCTAATCTAGAAATAGAAAACAGTTTCAGATGATCACAAATCAATCTTATTTTACTTTTCGATTTATTATCTTCGAATTTTATTTATGAATGAACGTTTGACCGCTTTTATTGATGACGTCACAGCATAGTATGTCAAACTTTCGTTTAGATATTTCGTAAAAAGTAACTCATTTGACTAGGTTGTCAAGTAGCCTATTATTAATTTCAGATGATCCAAACAAATGCAGTAATTTACGTTTAATTTATTACCAAAGCACGGAATCATCTTTTTCGGACAATCAGGTGATTGAAGCCTGCAATGTCTTTACCGAACAAAGAACAGTCTCAGAAAGTGATTTCAACAATGTCCCCATAGGGAATCGAACCCGGACCTCCAAATTATAAGCCCAACGCTTTAGCCACTAGACTACGGGGGTTATTTTATTTAGTAATCACAATGTCATAATTTATCTTTGACCTAGAAAACTATGCGATGAAATCTATCGACTGTCGATATCGTTAAACCTTGATCAGCACTTTCGGTTCCTGCGGTGACATTGACGTGAACCTTAGCGAGGATAATTGAGCGGAATTATTACTTGGGAGGATGAATAAATAAAGGCGAGAATTTAACCACATATCACTCACTTAACCACTTATCACTTTCTTATGCTTAGGGGTGTTCGGAAAATGTTTGGTTAAGGATTTTCGATACCGCTTGCAATAGCGAAAGGGGAGGTTGCGTCTGCTTGCTGAAGGTTTTCATTGTGCATAACATGAAGGATTTTCCAAGCTACTTTCCTCAAAAATCTTATAGATGGCGCTGTAATTATATTGCTACGCTTAACCTTCTTACTTCATGTATTATAGTCTCCTGAGTTCCAAGGTCCGAGAAATAAAGTTGTTGCTAATACCGGGTGTTCTATAGGCAGAAGAAATCTTTTATCATCACTGAGTCCTGAACTTTAATAAAACTATGGCTACTATGAACAATAAAAATATGGCTGCCTGTTTCTAGCTCAGACGAAATGTGTGACAAAGACAAATATATATACTACCATAATAAGTGCAATCTTCTCAAATTTATCTACAAAGATAAGTATAATACGAAAAAAACGACTTTGTTCTTCACAAAGAACGACCGGTAAATTTGACAAGTTTTGTTTCGCGATAGTCAGGACTCACCTATGAACGCCATTTTGTTCTTTGCAAAGTACGCGAGGACTCAGGAAGACATATGCATTTTTTTTATTTTTTTTAGATATGAATGACCCTTTTCATTACACCCAGGCAAATTACATCATCCATCCTTTATTATTCTGATCAAAATAAAGATCGGCAATATAGGTAGTATCATAATTCAATACATAATGTGATCCAAATATCAAGCAACAACTATTTTTATATATGCCTGCCATTAAAATGTATTTATGAATAATGATGTACCCGAGTAATGAGAAAATAGGTAATTATCACGTTAAATCTGTACAGCGCCATCTTTATTATTTTTGCGAACTCGTCGCAGGTTTTATAATCTTTTTATTTTATTTTTGAAATTGTTAATCATAATTTTGAATGATAATTGTAATTGTATTAATTTAACTAGATGTCGCGTGGTTCGCTCGC
Source organism: Pectinophora gossypiella (assembly GCF_024362695.1). Classification (NCBI taxonomy): domain Eukaryota; kingdom Metazoa; phylum Arthropoda; class Insecta; order Lepidoptera; family Gelechiidae; genus Pectinophora; species Pectinophora gossypiella. The sequence goes on along the minus strand of NC_065410.1, from coordinate 14,560,238 downwards.
AGCAAGCTGCTCGCGTGTCCTGTATTAGTTCGAAGCTTTGTATGGCGGCCATCTTGTTTTCCCGCCGCCGTGTCTTGTTTGACCAAGACTTAAATAGGTGTCGTGAAATCAAAAAAGTTCTAGGTGCTATAGTTTTGCCAGGCCGTAGGGTGTCTCCCTGATGCGGAGCAGTTTTCCAAGATGACGTTCCGATCATCAATTTTACCTCTAAGACATTTTCTGGAAAAACAAAAATTTATATGGCGGCCATCTTGTTTTTCCGCCATTTTATTTTTTTATCACCGGCGATAAAATTTGACCAAGATTTAAATAGATTTCATGAAAACCAAAAAGATCCAGGTGCGATAGTTTCGCCAGGCCGTAGGGTGTCTCCCTGATGCGGAGCAGCTATCGAAAACCCAGACATATTTTCATACTCGACATGACGTTCCGATCACATTCCTATACATCATTTTTACCCCCGAGGCATTTTCAGGAAAAACGACAAATTTGTATGGCAGCCATCTTGTTTTTCCGCCATTTTTTACTGCGATAGAATTTGACCAAGACTTTAATAGGTCTCGTGAAATCAAAAAAGTTCTAGGTGCTATAGTTTTGCCAGGCCGTAGGGTGTCTCCCTGATGCGGAGCAGTTTTCCAAGATGACGTTCCGATCATCAATTTTACCTCTGAGACATTTTCTGGAAAAACAAAAATTTATATTGCGGCCATCTTGTTTTTCCGCTATTTTGATTTTTTTTCACCCACGATAGAATTTGACCAAGATTTAAATAGGTGTCGTGAAATCAAAAAAGTTCTAGGTGCTATAGTTTTGCCAGGCCGTAGGGTGACCCCTGATGCGGAGCAGTTTTCCAAGATGACGTTCCGATCAAAACCCTCATACATAATTTTTATCCCAGAGGCATTTTCAGGAAAAACTAAAAATTTGTATGGCGGCCATCTTGTTTTTCCGCCATTTTGGTTTTTTTTTTCACCGGCAATTAAATTCAACCAAGATTTAAATAGGTATCGTGAAAACTAAAAAGTTCCAGGTGCGATAGGTTTGCCAGGCCGTAGGGTGTCTCCCTGATGCGGAGCAGCTATCGAAAACCCAGACGTATTTTCATACTCGACATGACGTTTCGATCACATTTCTATACATATTTTTTTCCCCCGAGGCATTTTCAGGAAAAACTAAAAATTTGTATGGCGGCCATCTTGACTTTCCGCCATTTTGATTTTTTTTCACCGGCAAATGAATTTGACCAAGATTTAAATAGGTATCGTGAAAACTAAAAAGTTCCAGGTGCGATAGGTTTGCCAGGCCGTAGGGTGTCTCCCTGATGCGGAGCAGTTTTTCAAGATCGAACAGTTTTTCCATACTCAGCTTGACGTTTCGATCACACCTCCCATACATCATTTTTATCTCCGAGACATTTTCTGGAAAAACGAAATTTTGTATGGCGGCCATCTTGTTTTTCCGTCATTTTGATTTTTTTTCACCGGCGATTGGATTCGACCAAGATTTAAATATGTTATGCGAAAAAAAAATTGCTCCAGGTTTTATAGTTTTGCCAGGCCGTAGGGTGACCCCTGATGCGGAGCAGTTTTCCAAGATGACGTTCCGATCATCAATTTTACCTCTGAGACATTTTCAGGAAAAACGAAAAATTTGTATGGCGGCCATCTTGTATTTCCGCCATTTTTTTCATCGGCTATAGAATTTGACCGAGACTTAAATAGGTCTCGTGAAAACAAAAAAGTTCTAGGTGCCATAGTTTTGCCAGGCCGTAGGGTGTCTCCCTGATGCGGAGCAGCTATCGAAAACCCAGACGTATTTTCATACTCGACATGACGTTCCGATCACATTCCTATACATAAATTTTACCTCTGAAGCTTTTTTCTGGAAAAACAAAATTTTGTATGGTGGCCATCTTGTTTTTCCGCCATTTTGATTTTTTTTCACCGGCGATTGGATTCGACCAAGATTTAAATATGTTATGCGAAAAAAAAATTGCTCCAGGTTTTATAGTTTTGCCAGGCTGTAGGGTGTCTCCCTGATGCGGAGCAGTTTTTCAAGATCGAACAGTTTTTCCATACTCAGCTTGACGTTTCGATCACACCTCCCATACATCATTTTTACCTCCGAGACATTTTCTAGAAAAAAGAAATTTTGTATGGCGGCCATCTTGTTTTTCCGCCATTTTGATTTTTTTTCAACGGTGATTGAATTTGACCAAGAATTAAATAGGTTTCGTGAAAAAAGAATCGATCCAGGTGTGATAGTTTCGCCAGACTGTAGAGCGTCTCCCTGATGCGGAGCAGTTTTTCAAGATCGAACAGTTTTTCCATACTCAGCTTGACGTTTCGATCACACCTCCCATACATCATTTTTACCTCCGAGACATTTTCTAGAAAAAAGAAATTTTGTATGGCGGCCATCTTGTTTTTCCGCCATTTTGATTTTTTTTCACCGGCTGTTGACGACAAGAGCACCGCAGAAAGACAGCAAAAAACAATAACGTATCAAAAACATAAAATCAATAAAAATGTCATTTAATGACAGGCCGGAGACCAGCCAGTCGCTGCCTAACCAAATAGTTTGCCACATTCTGGGCCCTCAGTGCGAAGCACTAAGTCCTATGTTGCAGCAACTGACTGATCTACCGGCAGACGAATTAACTTTCGCGTCGGGCGACGCATTGACGCCCCGCTTGGGAGCGTAACATCCACAACCCTCACTGTCCCGTCCGCACCCGGGTGAAGAGTTGCCACTCTGCCTAAAGGCCAGCTACCACGAGGTAAATTGGGGTCTGTAATCAAGACGACGTCTCCCACCTTGAAATTGATACTTTGCTTCGCCGCTGGTCGTTGCGCCAAGCAAGGAAGATACTCGGTTATCCACCGCCTCCAAAAATGGTCCGCCAATCGCAGCGTGCGTCTCCAATCACATCTTCTTATCAGATCGGAATCGTCCAGTCGAGAGCCCAACCATGCGGTATTCGAAGATGAGCCCAAGATGAAGTGAAATGGTGTTAACGATTCTATAGTGTCAGGGTCAGAAGACACGTAGGTGAGCGGGCGTGAATTAATGAGCGCCTCCGCTTCCAACAGCAAAGTGAAGAGGATTTCTTCCCTCGGAGCTACTTCTCGAAGTGTTGAAGATAGAGCAGCTTTGACTGATTTCACAAGCCGCTCCCAGCAGCCTCCCATGAATGGCGCCGAAGGTGGGATGAAACGCCACTCAATTTGATGGTCTGCTCCAAATTGCTGCAGCTGATTTGAAGCCCCGACAAATGCTGTGCCGTTGTCGGAGAAAATCTTCTTGGGGCAACCACGGCGAGCGATAAAACGTCGCAGACTTAAAATTGCAGCATCTGCAGAGAGACTTGCTACGACTTCCAAATGCACTGCTCTGACAACTAAGCATGTGTAGAGAGCCACATAACGTTTTTCACGCCTTCGTCCAACCGATATATCGATCGGTCCGAAATAGTCGAGGCCCACATTAGTGAAAGGGCGACAGTGGTGTTCTAGACGTTCCTTAGGTAAATCACCCATTGGTGGGGTGTAAGGCAAATTCTTGCGTTTTCTACACCAAAAACATTCCCGAGCTACGGCCTTTATAGCATATCTACACTTCAGAATATAGAAACGTTGCTTTATTTCGTTTAAAATTAGTTCTTGATTGGCATGACCGGCTTTTTCATGAAAGTGACGGAGAATAAGGCGGACGGCAGGATGGCGTCCGTCCAAAACGATTGGCGACCTGGAATCGGCGCTGATTCCTGGAGCACGAAGAATGCGGGAACTCAGGCGCAACAGACCATCATCGCTGACACTTAAAACGATCTTCCGAAGACGACTATCTCTTGAAAAGGGTGCGGACGTCTTTAGGCACCCGATTTCTTCGGGAAAACTATCGAGTTGTGAAGCGAGTAACAAGCTCTTTTCTGCCAAAGATATATCAAAGGACGTTACATCTGAAAGAGAGTCAGTATTAGAATATAATTTAGAATTTAGAGAATCGGTAGGTTGAACAAAGGATCGAAACTTTCGACAGGCAAAAATCACGCGCGCGGTGGCTCTTAAAAGACGTAGCCATTTAGAAAAACGCGACGCGACGGGCACAGGTGGTGATAGAAGGAGTCGATCACGATGAAAACCTATCATCTCACGAGGTGACGATTTTAACTCTTGTAAGGACGAGTCTGATAGGTTTTCAATGTTAGAAGGCTCTAAAGGCCACTCCTCTGGGGAACAGAGAAGAAAGGGTGGACCGGTGAACCACCTATGGGAGGAGTCTACGGAAGTCCTCTTTGCTCTTGTCGCATCATCAGCGACATTAAGATTGCTTGGAAGCCAACGCCATTGAGTGACGTCCGTAGTCTCCGAAATTTCACCAACTCTATGAGCCACATATGGCTTAAAAATTCGGGCATCAGTACGAAGCCACTTTAGGACAGTCATGGAGTCCGACCAAATATAAGTACGCGTGGGTTTCAGTCGATGGCTAGCTTTAATCGTGTTAGCAAGACGGGCTGAAAGAAGAGCTGCTTGAAGCTCCAGACGCGGAATCGAAACGGGCTTTAAAGGTGCTACTCGGGCTTTACTGCCGATCAAAGCTAACCTGACTGTACCGTCGGTGAATAAAAAAACGCCAATAGGCGACGCATGAAAAAGCTTGTTCACTAGCGTCTGAAAACATATGAAGGTGGATCTCAAAAATGGATGAGTTAATACCCACATACCATCGAGGTATTCGTATTGTGCTAACGGATGCAAGCTCCGCAAGCCAGTCGTTAAAAATAATAGTGTAATTAGAAGGAAGCTCATCATCCCAACCTAAACGTTCCCTCCACAGAGACTGGACGAGAATTCGTCCTTTGACAGTGACTAACGTCAGCAAACCTAACGGGTCGTACACCTGCATAACACTTGATAAAATAGAACGCTTTGTGAGCTTGTTATTTTTAAACTCTCCAATGCGAAAACCTAAAGAGTCTTCATAGGGATTCCATTTGACACCAAGAGCGCTAACATCATTATTGGAAGGTAAGCTTAAACATCAAAACTAGAGTTTGCCCACAATTCCTTGGGTAACAAAGATAGAGCCTCGGGTTTATTAGAGATCCACGCCCTCATATCAAAACAACACTTTTTATGCAGTGCTACCAGCTCGGCTGCCAAATGAGCAGCAGAATCCACGTCGGAGTCGCTACCTATAAAATCATCCATGTAATGATCTTGTAGAACAGATTGAGCGGCACGCGGGTAAATTAACTCGTTCTCCGAAGCATTCTTGTTCATAATGTAGATTGCAGTGCAAGGACTGGACACTGCACCAAAAATCATAGAACTCATTCTAAATTCCTTCACAGGCGCCGACGAGTCACCATTTTCACGCCACAAAAAACGTTGTGCATCTCTATCCCTTTCCCGAATTTTTATTTGAGGAAACATCTCCCTAATGTCAGCTGTGAGAGCTACCTCGCCTTCTCGAAAACGAAATAAAATTCCTAATAGGGACTGAAGCATATCTGGGCCAGTAAGAAGCAAACTATTTAAACTAAGACCTTTAGTGACCGCGGCAGCGTCGTGAACGACTCTAAGCTTCTTCTTTTGCGGATGATAAACACCGAAATGCGGTAAGTACCACCTCGGGCCGCTTTCGGACGAATTAGATCGTTTGGAATGATTGTAATACGTTTCAGGACGACATTCCTCTGCGTAGCCCTTTTGAATAATGCCACACATGAAGTTCTTGTACGCCAAAGCAAAATCTGAATTTCTAGCCATTTGCCTTTCTAAAGATCGAAGACGGGAGAGAGCTTGAGGATAGCTATCGGGTAAACGAGTCGTACAAGAATCACTACGCCATGGCAGACCTACTTCAAACCGTCCATTTTCAACTCTACGCGCGGTCGACCCCAAAATATTTAGAGCACGTTGATCGTCGACGCTGTGGCGAGTAGGAAGCACGGAAACACCAAGCGAATCTAAATGATACTGGTTTTTAACGAGAGCTTCTAAAGAATCGTGAGATAAGTCGTTGTTAGGTTCATAGCAAGTGACTCGATGAACAGAAATATTACTATTTGACGTTGATAATGATGACCCACTCGCAATAGGACCAAAAAGCACCCATCCTAGTAAAGTTTTAGTAGCGACGGGCTCGTCGACTTTGCCTTCCTTTATATCACGACCTAGTGTAAGGAACCAATCCGCCGCCCCTATGAGAATAGTAGGTGTAGCGTCTTTGTAGCACAACTCGTCAGCTACGCCAGCCAAATACTTGAAACGTAGAACATCGTTTTCGTCGATTGTTTGTGCGCTTAACGCTAAAGACGAAATAGATCGCGCGTTCCGAATTAAGTAAGAATGATCCATGTTACGTCCCCGCACATAAAAGTTCACAAAACTTACGTCAGTGTGGCGTGACATACCACCAACACCATCGATTCGCATACGCTCTATTGGGCCGGCGGCGCCGATACGCGACGCGATCTCACTGTCTATGAGAGTGGCAGTGCTACCGTCGTCAAGCAGCGCGTATGTGTCAAAATCGCCAGCGGGACCGCTCACCACCACCGGGATGACTTTCAGAAGAACTTGAGGACGAACGGTGCCTGAGAGTTGCGGTGAATGAGCTGTTGCCACTTTTATAGTGTCTGGATCAACCGGAGGCGAGACCGCGTGCAATGACGTGCTCGCGCAGGGCTCGCCCTCGCGCGTATTTGGAGGCGAGACCGCTGCCGCAGAGGGAAGTGACGCAGAGCCGTGCAGTAACTTGTGATGGCGACGTGGACATCCGTCCAAACCACAAGGCTTAGTTTTACACGTGTTCCACTTATGTGGGCTCCCCTTAAGACACCTGAAACAAATTTTATTTTGACGTATGAAGTTCCATTTTTCGTCTACAGAAAGCGTTTTAAAAGTTGAGCATTCTTTAATGCTGTGAGCCTTCTTACAGAATAAACACGAAGCAGTAAGATGTTCATTAGATACGTGCACTCTGTCACGCTGGGCCGTAGAGGCTTTCAAGCCGAGCGAGGCTCGTGGAGCGGACGCAAGATGTTCACTATGCGAATGTACGTCCAAAAGAGAGCCAAATTTCAACTGTTTGTCAGCCTCTGTTAACAAAAAGGAACTTAATAACTGCAACTTGGAGGTAGATGAGCCTTCCTGAGAGTGTTGGCTAGCATAGTCTAGCCACCTAACCTTAGTACACTGACTAAGCTTACTCATCACGCTTTGAAATAATTCAGGTGAGTGTAAGTATTGCTCCTGATTGAGTGTCTTTATAGTCGCTACGCAATTACGTACCTTACACGCAAAAACATTAATGTCTCTACAGTCAGAACTCAGCTTGGGCAGGCTGCGAATGTTGGCGACTTCCTGGTGCACGATGAGTTCCGGCCGGCCGAAGTGCAGTTCTAGCGCGTCCAAAACTACGGCTGGGTCGGCGGCGGAGAATAACAGCGGCGCCACGGCGTTGCGCGCGGGGCCGCGCACGGCATGTCGCAAGCGAACCAAGTTTTCTACTGCAGAGAATGCATGCTTAGAACACTCATACGTATGTTTAAATAATAGCCACTCCTGAGCGGAACCATCAAAAGTAAGAAGCTCCACATTCCTAGGCTTTTGTGTCGGAATCAGATTAGAGAGTACGTGAGCTAAATGAGCTATGTCTGATTGGGGTACAGGATATGAAGACGGCGCTGCAGGTGGCGCAGGGCAGGTGGTCGGACCACACTGCGGTATGTGCGTTACTGAATTGTGTGGCTCGGCACGTTCGAGCACCTCAGTGACGTTAGCGTCCACCCACTGCCTTGTCCTTATACTCGATAAAATAGATTCAGACTTAACTGACGTGGCGGAGGCGGCGACGTCGAGAGCTGCGAGCTCCGCGCGCAGCTCACTCTCCTCGGCCCTCTGCTCCTGCTCGTGAAACGCTTTTAAACGTTCGAGCTGGCGCCGTTCGAACTGCGCTTCAACTGCGAGCTTACGGGCGGCGATGGAAGCCGCAGAGCAGCGTGAAGCGTTCGAGCGCGGTGCTCCTTCTGAAACTTGAGTAGGCTCAACTAGGGGTTCGGAGGCGGGGTTACCTGTGGCGGATGCAGGGGGTGCGCTGCCCGAAGGCTGCGAAGCACCCGCCGGGCCCCGACGGACGGTGTCCGAACCCTTCATACTTCGAGTTATGACCATAATCACTACGCCGATAAAAAATCAAAGGAATCGAAGGACCAAAAATGTAAACGACAAGAGCACCGCAGACAGACAGCAAAAAACAATAACGTATCAAAAACATAAAATCAATAAAAATGTCATTTAATGACAGGCCGGAGACCAGCCAGTCGCTGCCTAACCAAATAGTTTGCCACACCGGCGATTGGATTCGACCAAGATTTAAATATGTTATGCGAAAAAAAAATTGCTCCAGGTTTTATAGTTTTGCCAGGCTGTAGGGTGTCTCCCTGATGCGGAGCAGTTTTTCAAGATCGAACAGTTTTTCCATACTCAGCTTGACGTTTCGATCACACCTCCCATACATCATTTTTACCTCCGAGACATTTTCTAGAAAAAAGAAATTTTGTATGGCGGCCATCTTGTTTTTCCGCCATTTTGATTTTTTTTCAACGGTGATTGAATTTGACCAAGAATTAAATAGGTTTCGTGAAAAAAGAATCGATCCAGGTGTGATAGTTTCGCCAGACTGTAGAGCGTCTCCCTGATGCGGAGCAGTTTTTCAAGATCGAACAGTTTTTCCATACTCAGCTTGACGTTTCGATCACACCTCCCATACATCATTTTTACCTCCGAGACATTTTCTAGAAAAAAGAAATTTTGTATGGCGGCCATCTTGTTTTTCCGCCATTTTGATTTTTTTTCACCGGCGATTGGATTCGACCAAGATTTAAATATGTTATGCGAAAAAAAAATTGCTCCAGGTTTTATAGTTTTGCCAGGCTGTAGGGTGTCTCCCTGATGCGGAGCAGTTTTTCAAGATCGAACAGTTTTTCCATACTCAGCTTGACGTTTCGATCACACCTCCCATACATCATTTTTACCTCCGAGACATTTTCTAGAAAAAAGAAATTTTGTATGGCGGCCATCTTGTTTTTCCGCCATTTTGTTTTTTTTTCGCCGGCGATTGAATTTGACCAAGATTTAAGTAGGTTTTGCGAAAAAAAAATTGATCCAGGTATAATAGTTGCGCCAGACTGTAGGGTGTCTCCCTGATGCGGAGCAGTTTTCCAAGATCTGGAAGTTTTCCCATACTCACCGGAAGATCTTGATCACACCCCCCATACATCATTTTCACCCCCCGACGCTCCTTCTGGGAGAACAACCCTGTCAGTGAGTCAGTGAGTGAGTCAGTCAGTCAGTCAGTGGGTTTGCAGCTATATATAATATAACTAGATATTGCGTGGTTCGCTCGCAGCAAGCTGCTCGCGTGTCTTGATTTCCCGCCATTTTTTTACCGCGATAGAATTTGACCAAGACTTAAATAGATGTCGAGAAATCAAAAATGTTCTAGGTGCTATAGTTTTGCCAGGCCGTAGGGTGTCTCCCTAATGCGGGGCAGTTTTCCAAGATGACGTTCCGATAACACCCCTATACATCGTTTTTACACCCGAGACATTTTCTGGACAAACAAAAATTTGTATGGCGCCCATCTTGTTTTTCGGCCATTTTGTTTTTTTTCACCGGCGATAAAATTTGACCAAGATTTAAATAGGTTTCGTGAAAAATTTATTATTCCAGGTTTTATAGTTTTGCCAGGCCGTAGGGTGTCTCCCTGATGCGGAGCAGTTTTCCAAGATGACGTTCCGATCACACCCCAATACATCATTTTTACCTCTGAGACATTTCCTGGAAAAACAAAAATTTGTATGGCGGCCATCTTGTTTTTCAGCCATTTTTTTTTTTTCACTGGCGATAAACTTTGACCAAGACTTTAATAGGCATCGTGAAAACAAAAAAGTTCCAGGTGCGATAGTTTCGCCAGGCTGTAGGGTGTCTCCCTGATGCGGAGCAGCTTTCGAAGATCGAAAAGTATTTCCATACTCAACATGATGTTTCGATCACATTCCTCATACATCATTTTTACCCCCGAGGCATTTTCGGGAAAAACGAAAATTTTGTATGGCGGCCATCTTGTTTTTCCGCCATTTTGGTTTTTTTTCAGTAAGGATTGGATTTGACCAGGATTTAAATAGGTTTTGTGAAAAAATAATTGTTCCAGGTGCGATAGTTTCGCCAGGCCGTAGGGTGTCTCCCTGATGCGGAGCAGTTTCTGAAGATCAAGAAATATTTCCATACTCAACAAAACCTTCCGATTACGTCCCCATACATTGTTTTTACCCCCGAGACATTTTCTGGAAAAATATTTTTTTGTATGGCGGCCATCTTGTTTTTCGGCCATTTTGTTTTTTTTTCACCGACAATAGAATTTGACCAAGATTTAAGTAGGTTTTGTGAAAAAAGAATCATTCCAGGTGCGATAGTTTTGCCAGGCCGTAGGGTGTCTCCCTGATGCGGAGCAGTTTTCCAGGATCTGGAAGTTTTCCCATACTCACCGGGAGGTCCCGATCACTTTTCTCATACATTATTTTTACCCCCCGACGCTCCTTCTGGGAGAACAATTATGTCAGTGAGTCAGTCAGTACATGGGTTTGTAGCTATATATAATATAACTAGATTTCGCGTGGTTCGCTCGCAGCAAGCTGCTCGCGTGTCCTGTATTAGTTCGAAGCTATGTATGGCAGCCATCTTGTTTTTCCGCCATTTTTTTTACCGCGATAGAATTTGACCAAGACTTAAATAGGTCTCGTGAAATCTAAAAATTTCTAGGTGCTATAGTTTTGCCAGGCCGTAGGGTGTCTCCCTGATGCGGAGCAGTTTTCAAAGATGACGTTCCGATCACACCCCCAATACATCATGTATACCCCCGAGGCATTTTCGGGAAAAACAAAATTTTGTATGGCGGCCATCTTGCTTTTCCGCCATTTTGTTTTTTTTTCACTGGCGATAAAATTTGACCAAGGTTTAAATAAGGTTTATGAAAAAAAAATTGGTACAGGTGTGATAGTTTTGCCAGGCCGTAGGGTGTCTCCCTGATGCGGAGCAGTTTTTCAAGATCGAATAGTTTTTCCATACTCAGCTTGACGTTTCGATCACACCTCCCATACATCATTTTTACCTCCGAGACATTTTCTGGAAAAACGAAATTTTGTATGGCGGCCATCTTGTTTTTCCGCCATTTTGATTTTTTTTCACCGGCGATTGGATTCGACTAAGATTTAAATAGGTTTTGTGGAAAAAGAATCGTTCTAGGTGCGATAGTTGCGCCAGGCCGTAGGGTGTCTCCCTGATGCGGAGCAGTTTTTCAAGATCGAGCAGTATTGAAATACTCAACATGACGATCCGATCACATTCCTATACATCATTTTTACCCCCGAGGCATTTTCAGGAAAAACGAAAAATTTGTATGGCGGCCATCTTGTTTTTCCGCCATTTTGGTTTTTTTTCACCGGCGATTGGATTTGACTAAGATTTAAATACGTTGAGCGAAAAAATCATTGTTCCAGGTGCGATAATTTCGCCAGGCCGTAGGGTGTCTCCCTGATGCGGAGCAGCTTTTGAAGATCGAAAAGTATTTCCATACTCAACATGATGTTTCGATCACATTCCTCATACATCATTTTTACCCCCGAGGCATTTTCTGAAAAATGAAAATTTTGTATGGCGGCCATCTTGTTTTTCCGCCATTTTGATTTTTTTTCACCTACGATAGAATTTGACCAAGATTTAAATAGGTCTTGTGGAAAAATAGTCATTCCAGGTGTGATACTTTTGCCAGGCCGTAGGGTGCCTCCCTGATGCGGAGCAGTTTCTGAAGATCAAGAAGTATTTACATACTCAACAAGACGTTCCGATTACAACCCCATACACAGTTTTTACCCCCAAGACATTTTTCTGAAAAACAAAATTTTGTATGGCGGCCATCTTGTTTTTCCGCCATTTTGTTTTTTTTTCACCGACAATAGAATTTGACCAAGATTTAAATAGGTTTTGTGAAAAAAGAATCGTTCCAGGTGCGATAGTTGCGCCAGGCCGTAGGGTCTCTCCCTGATGCGGAGCAGTTTTCCAAGATCTGGAAGTTTTCCCATACTCATCGGAAGATCTTGATCACACCCCCCATACATCATTTTTACCCCCCGGCGCTCCTTCTGGGAGAACAACCCTGTCAGTGAGTCAGTGAGTCAGTCAGTCAGTCAGTCAGTCAGTCAGTGGGTTTGTAGCTTTATATAATATAATATAATAATAACTAGATGTCGCGTGGTTCGCTCGCAGCAAGCTGCTCGCGTGTCCTGTATTAGTTCGAAGCTTTGTATGGCGGTCATCTTATTTTCGTGAAATCAAAAAAGTTCTAGCTGCTATAGTTTTGCCAGGCCGTAGGGTGTCTCCCTGATGCGGAGCAGTTTTCAAGATCGAGCAGCTTTTCCATACTCAGCTTGACGTTTCGATCACACCTCCCATACATCATTTTTACCTCCGAGACATTTTCTGGAAAAACGAAATTTTGTATGGCGGCCATCTTGTTTTTCCGCCATTTTGTTTTTTTTTCACCGACAATAGAATTTGACCAAGATTTAAGTAGGTTAAGTGGAAAAAGAATCGTTCCAGGTGCGATAGTTTTGCCAGGCCGTGGGGTGTCTCCCTGATGCGGAGCAGTGTTCCAAGATCTGGGATTTTTCCCATACTCACCGGGAGGTCCCGATCACACTCCCCATACATCATTTTCACCCCCCGACGCTCCTTCTGGGAGAACAACCCTGTCAGTGAGTCAGTCAGTGAGTCAGTCAGTCAGTCAGTGGGTTTGTAGCTATATATAGTATAATAATAATAATAATTTATTAGATATGGATAATTATGTTAATCTGGAATAAATGAATTATTATTATTATTATTTTATATTTCTTCTTTTTTAACGTTTTTGTATCTTGGTTTTGTTTTCGTTCTTACGTCTTGTGCTTTTTTACCGACTTCAAAAAAGGAGGAGGTTCTCAATTCGACCGTATATTTTTTTTTTTTTTTTTTTTTTTTTTTTTTTATGTTTGTTCGGGCATATCTTCGTCGTATATGAACCGATTTTGATAATTCTTTTTTTGTTTGAAAGGAGATATACCCAAGGGGGTCCCATGTCAAGGAAGTCAGGATCTGATGATGGAAGACCAGAGAAATCGAGGGGAATTTTCAAAAATCGTAGGAGCGACTAGTGCGTTTGTAAAGTCATATTGATCAAATCGCTCTTTAGGCTTCGGGAAAACTTCCCGACCTTCGAAAACTGGTCAGCATCAGGGAGACACCCTATGGCCTGGCAAAACTATACAACCTGGAGCAATTTTTCTTTCACGAAACGTATTTAAATCTTGATCAAATCCAAACGCCGGTGCAAAAAAACAAAATGGCGGAAAAAAAAAGATGGCCGCCATACAAAATTTTGTCGATTTTGGAAGAAGCCCCTTTGGGTAAAAATAATGTATGGGGCGCTTACTCAAAACGTCATGTAGAGTACGGAAATACTTTCTGGTCACCAAAAACTGCTCCGCATCAGAGAGATACTCTACGGCCTGGCAAAACTATCGCACGTGAACCAATATTTCTTTCAGAGCACTTATTTAAATCTTAGTCAAATTTCATAGCGCGTGAAAAAAAAAACAAAATGGCGGAAAAACAAGATGGCCGCCATACACAATTTTATTTTTTCAGAAAATGTCTCGGGGTATAAAATATATATCGGGGTTGTGATCGAATCGTCATGTTAAGTATGGAAATACTTCCCGATTTTCGAAAACTGCTCCGCATCAGGGTGACACCCTACGGCCTGGCGAAACTATCACACCTGAACCAATTTTTCTTTCACGAAACCTATTTAAATCTTGGTCGAATTTAATGGCCGGTGAAAAAAATACAAAATGGCGAAAAAACAAGATGGCCGCCATACAAAATTTTGTTTTTCCAGAAAATGTCTTGGGGTTAAAAATGATGTATAGGGGTGTGATCGGAACGTCATCTTTGAAAACTGCTCCCAATCAGGGAGACATCCTACGGCCTGGCAAACCTATTGCACCTGGATTTTGTTTGTTTCCACGACACCCATTTAAATCTTGGTCAAATTCTGTCGCCGGTGAAAAAAAAACAAAATGGCGGAAAAACAAGATGGCCGCCATACGAAGAGGGACAGTTTCGAATAAACAGGACACGCTCGCTGCTAAAGCAGCTCGCGAAACCACGCGAAATCTACTGTATCTATATGTGTGCGTGAGTGTGTATGATAGCAGCTTCCACTGACAACCACATGTGTGTATGTGTGTGTGTGTGTGTGTGTGTGTGTGTGTGTGTGTGTGTGCGTGTGTGTGTGTGCGTGCGTGTGTGTGTGTGTGTGTGTGTGTGTGTGTGTGTGTGTGTGTGTGTGTGTGTGTGTGTGTGTGTGTGTGTGTGTGTGTGTGTGCGTGTGTGCGTGTGTACGTGCGCGTGTGCTCGTGTGCGTGTAAAATCTGTCTGTCTGCATCCTTGCTCAGTCTAACCATCACTTAAAATCGTAAAATAAAATAAAATTTTTAACAAAAAAAAACCGACTTCAAACGCAAAACTAAAAAGCAATAAATAAATTTACTTCGCACAAAGTAATTAGTACGTATTTTCAATTAGTTAATTAATTTTATAAATCTGAAGTCGGTGCCAAGTAAATGCTACAACAACCCTACTACAATATCAAATTACAATGTACACACAATATTGTTTAATACCTATATCAAAGCAATTACAAAACAATGTCAAACAAAAAATTACAAAACAATCAGTATTGAAAAATATAAGAATCGGTACTTCGTTGTAGCATTTCCTTGGCACCGGCTTCAAATTTATAAAATTAATTAACTAATTGAAAATACGTACTAATTACTTTGTGCGAAGTAAATTTATTTATTGCTTTTTAGTTTTGCGTTTGAAGTCGGTTTTTTTTTGTTAAAAATTTTTTGTGAACTTTGGTGAAAATGCATTAAAAATCTCTCATAAGCCAAGTATTTGTTATTGCTTCATTTAGTAATACAGTCCACATCATATTCATCAGTGACCACCGTAGCTCACAATTATTTTTTGTGGAAGGTGGCCTGGAAATTCACTCGTTACTAGAGATGGGCCAAGTACTCGTTTGATACTCGGTACTCTGCGTACTCGGCGGGTTTTTTGATACTCGTACTCGGCCGAATAACTCGGTTATTTGATAACGAGTATACAGCCATTGGTAAATAACAAACTTTTTCAGTTACTTATCTACTATGACGCGCAACGTGACGTTGACGTTGACGTGCAAAAATCAAGTGACTGGTAGTTGAAAGGCGTGGGCGGGGTGAGGGGTGTATCAACGCGAGCCGACGTCTTGACCGGCGCAAACCTGTTTGTACTTGTTTACGCGCGCGAAATGCGAATTTGATTGAACCGAGTTACTCGGCCGAGTACTCGGTTGAAAAAAAAAATGAGTCGAGTAAAACTCGGTACTCGTTACTCGGCAAAAGTGTTACTCGGCGCATCTCTACTCATTAGCAAGCATTTTTTTAAGTACTTAAAGTATAACAAACCCTAAGTGTTAGTTACAAGGGTTATCTACTCTAATGTTGTAATTAAACGATCAGCGGACTGTAAAAACTGGTAATTATTTGTTCTAAAAAAATAAAAGAAAAAGGGCGTTGTCAGCAGCTGTTCCGCCAAAATCGTCGCAGAGTCCTTGTAGCGGCACGCAGAACCGTTGCTGTAGCATTGTTAAAGCGCGCAGGGGCGGTGCGCCCCTTATGTCGCTCGTAAGACCGGGTGGGTTTAAATGTCACAACCAGGGACAAAACCTTATAATACACCATATTATCAAATTCATATTCAAAAATATCTTAATTCAGTAGGTAACATAGTTACACTTTGAATCGTCAATTTTACATAACGAACGTCTCATCCGCCTAAAACTACTGCAGCTTCTCACACTCTGTATAGCCGGGAAAAAGGAGCTGCAAGAAAAACCTCGGCACAGGGCCCTAAACGTTCTTTAAAAAAAAACCATAAAATATTGTTATACAATTGAGTAATTTATTTAGTAATTTTGTAACATACGAATAAAACATAAGCACAATAGGCGGCCTTATTGCTAAACAGCAATTTCTGTCAGGCAACCTTATGTAAAAGAAGAGCATTCATATTTTCTAAATAGTCACTAACCTTATAATAACCTTTTTTGCAAAGTTTAAAAACCGTTGAAAGGCATATTCTGAATGCCAATGAGAATCTTATTGTATCTGTGAAAGTGTGAAAACGTGTCAGGCCCGTAGTAAGTGAAATACTGTAGTCTCTGCCTACTGCAAAGGGAAATAGGCATGATGTTATGTACGAATGATTATATCTAATAAAATATCATCCTTTTATTTCAAATTAGGAATAATTACGTGTTTTGTTTTATCAAACCACATGATTTACAAAAAAAAAGGGTTTCAGGAAAATCTAGATCGAGAGGCCTTTGTCACGTACACGCAGTTAGTGTGAAAAGGGTTAAGGTGTTTCAGTGGTACGTGATACTTTATAACCGTGGTAGTCCAGTTAGTGGAACGCTTGCCGCTCACTTTGAGGTCGCAGGATCGAATCCACCGCAGGCCTTAACCAATGATTGTCGAATTTGTTTACGAATTCATGTTTGGATCGTAAATGATTATCACGTACTCCGCGGTGAAAGAAAACATCGAGAAATGCATTTTCGGGGGTATGTGACCTAACCTGTATTGGGCTGGTTTTCCCTCCGCGGGTTGAAGGTCAAACAGGCAGTCGCTTCTGTAATAAACCGGACCTGTCAAATCTTTAGGTTAGGTAAGCGGACCCTGTGGAAAACGGAATAATGCTAGGGAAATGATGATAAAGACGTGATACTTTATAAAAAGTACGATTTAGAATTTATTTCAATCGTTCCATGGGCCTTTGGGTATGGTAAAGATAATGCCTGGAAGAAAAACTTAAACGGAACAGATTAAAGAGAAGGTGAACGTCGTGTCTTATAAGGAAGTGAAACAACCTCCGTGGTCCAGTGGCTCACGATCCAGAGGTTCTGGGTTCGATTCCCGGTACATATAGCATAAAAGTTACCTTCTGGTCCCTAGTTTGGTTAGGGCATTACATGCTGATCACCTGATTGTCCGAAACTAAGATGATCCAAGCTTCAAAAGGCTCGTTAAGCCGTTGGTCCCGGTTACAACTTATTGATGTATTAAGTAAATAGTCGTTACATGAGCCACTTCAGGGGCCTTTCGCGGCTCAATAGTAACCCTGACACCAGGGTTGATGAGGATGGTACTCCGCCTCACAACCCACACGATGGAAGAAGAAGAAAGAAGGAAGTGAAAGTAATGGCCTTTGATAGATGAGAATGGAGAATGCTACAACGACAAGAGAGTGGCTCTTAAATTGATGATGATCGTAGACATAGTTATAAATCACGCTTGTTATCCTTAGCACAGCGCCGCAAGTCACTAGAAGACATAATAAATAAGTAAGATAATTTGCAGTCTGGCACAAGCGTAATGGATAGGTATATTATATATTGTAATATGTACATCCACTCTGCTCCGCTACATGTTATGATATTGTTACGGAAGTGAATTTCGAGATTAGAAGGAAACTCACTGAGTCTAAGGAAAAACTAATTTATTCCCTATACACACGGTATCTCTCGCACCGGGCCGCGTGGTACAACTCTGTAACTGTTACTTCACTCTATTTTGCACTCTGCGCGACATTTGAACACTGCACTAAACACTGCACTACACTGCACCTAAGACTGCACATGACACTGTTCTTTACTTCTTTCTACCTTGTCCTTACTTCCACTTTTCCACTTCTTGCTCCGCTCATTTTATAAACTGAACAGGCTCACCTTGCTCTTCCCGTTCTTTACGTATAATACCTTATGATCACACTCCATTCTTGAATAATCTCTGTGGGTCTAGCACGGTAAGCACGTTACTCTTTCTCGCCGCGACAGAGATCGTCTGTCTCTTTCTGTGCAGTACTGTGAGAGAGTGACGGGTGACGTATGTCGAGGCGAGAAAGAGTCGCGCGCTTACGGTGCTAAGCCCGCTGGTGGTCAAGGAGGCTTCGTTGAACATTCCGGAAAAGAAAGTCAAGGACGCTGCTATGCGTCAGAAAAAAGAGAAAAGCCGCCAAGAGAAAAAGAGAAAGGAGGATTTTTCGGTGATAATTGAAAACTCTCTGGCTGCGGAATTTGTTTTTGTGATGTAACATTGTCAATCCGTCACAGTATGTTATGTTTCTAGACAATATAAACCATTTTCTGGGTATAACAGTATTACAGCACCCCATTGCATATTTTTTTTTTATTTTACAAACCATGGGAATTTAGAATTTAAAAAGAAAGAAATTGTTTATTCGACAAAACAGTTGGTACTTAAAACATAATTAGAAGAGAAGTATCAAAGTATACTACAAAATGAGCATTTCAATAGAATAAACCAATCCAAATATCGATTTTAAAACATAACATTCTCAAAGAAAGCAATTCGGACAACATAATAATAATAACGTATTAACCAAATTTATTCATCGATTATTCACCCCAAAGATTGACTAAGATTGAGTGTTCGTATTTGGTAGATATATTCCGATCCCGATAAAAACACTGGCCATTTATCAACATGCTAAAACTGGAAATTAGAGATTGAAAGACTTTGATATCGCAAGCGCAGACAATCTTATCTAGATAACATTTGAATACGTATTCGATTTTTGTGAATGTTTAGGTTTCGATGGGAATTGACATGAAGTTGCTGGAGTGATGGTTTCAATTCAATTCAATTCTTTATTCATAATAAATATTACACGCCAACAAATATTTCGATGAGTCATCACAATAAAATCATAACAATATAGGTACAAATTACATCGCTATATTGTCGTCATCCTAATAAAAAAAAGCTAAACAGCTAAAAAAAACAGCTAGAAAAAAAAGCAAAAAGCTAAAAAGCTTAAAGCTAGACAGCGTTGAATGGTTTAGCCCCAAGCTGAATTAATTAGTATTCTCTCTCTTTCTTGTATCGTGTTTCTCTTCTTCTGGTGTCAGGGTTATTATTTCCAAAGGCCACTGACATGGCTCATGTAACGACTGCTTACTTACATCAGTAAGTAGTAACCGGGACCAACGGTTTAACGTGCCTTCCGAAGCACGGATCATCTTAGTTAGTATTAAAATTACTAGATAGTTAATAAAGCTGAATCATAGCATAGCTCACGACTATATCCCAAATGGGGTTGTCAGGAATACCAACATCCATTGCAAAATGAACTAAGCACAGTTAGAAGTCACACCTAACCAAGCTATCTGTTAGACCAACGTGATACGAGTAGGTGGTGAGCCGTATCGCCATCTATAATGAACAGAGATCAAATTGAGTATACAGACAAGGCCCTAAAATGTGTATAGAAACGTGAACTGAAAGTGACGTATATTTTGGTTGTAACAATTATGTCTGTGGTCTTTACTTACCACTATAAGAAAGTCAATACTTACTGTCTTACTAAATATCTATATGTTATTTATTAGTTATCTACAATCCTAATTTTATGACCAGATACAACCATTATGAGGCATGTGCCCCGCATGCTATGCGACACACGCCTCGCATGTGTGTACCTTCACATTCGTGGCGACGCATATGCTACGCATGTATAACACAGCAAAGCGTGCGTCGTACGGCGTCCGGAGCACATGCTTCACAATGTTCGTATCCGCCTTTACTCACCAAGGTAGTTCTAGAAAAATCCACGACGGAAATATCTTAACCAGTAACTTTTGTCCCCAGATAATAAACTTCGACTCGGCTCGAGGTGGTATATCGCTGGTGACAGAGAAAGGTCTGAAGAGCACAAGTCGGCTTCTAGTGCAAAGAGCTAGGGGCGCTGACGCCGGGTTGTACACTTGTGGACCTAACAACGCCCCTCCTGCCACTACTAGGGTCCACGTATTGTCCGGTAAGAATATTATTGACTTAACAGGAGTTCTTATTGTACAATTCACGGCGCATAAAATAAACAAGGGCTTTTTTGCGGGAACGTGACCGCCGTGGTTGTTTTCTTCATTGAATAACCTAAATAATTCATACGAAGTGGTGTTTTGTGGCTAATTATCACAGTTAGTTAGTCGGAAAACATTCGCGATAGTGTTATTATATCGTACTATTCAGTAAGAAAACTGTAGGTACCTATCTATTTTCGCTTCGTGCCAAGAAGCCACTTCTTAAATCAAGTTTATGCAGACTTTTGAGTTTATTCTTTTAGGGTTTGGAGTAGGAGTCTGCTCCGAGGGTGGCGGCTTAGGTAAGGTTAGGTTACTCTACTGATGTAAGTAAGTAGTCGTTATATGATCCATGTCAGGGGCAATTGGCGGCTCACTAACAACCCTGACACCAGGGTTGATGAGGTTGGTAATTCACCTCATCATCCACACGATAGAAGAAGATCATTTCATACCTACCAAATAACTTGCTTAATACCATTAAAACTTGTCTTATACCTTAGACAGCTAAGGTCAAAACTATTTATTACATTTAATGTTTACGTCTCGTAAATCTGAAAGCAATTAAGTGAGGATTATTATATAAATTAATGTAAAGGCCAAAAGCCACTAACAGTTTTGATTGATTTAGATCTTTAAGCTAACAAATCCTTACTTAACTGTGTTACATAGATTAAGATTAAGATCTAGAGTCCCGAGAGCCATTGATAAATAATTCCGTTCATTCATTGCCAACAAGATTTCTAGATATTAGTGCTAATTCCTGAAGACGCCATCTAATTTTATGTTAAGTCCTGTCATTTTTATATCTGCTGAAAAAGAAAGAGACAACAACAGGCATAAAAGTTATGGAACACACGTCAATAATAAGTAGAAATCTAAAACAACCGTCTAAACAGTTTACATCGGCCAATAACTCGACAGAACTAAGATGACAGCACACGTCAAACGGTTTGCATACCAGCGAGATACCTTTTTGATTCGCCTGGGTTATTCATTAATTTACTCATTCTTCCTAAAATTTATGAATGTCAATCATCTGTCTCTTTCCTTTTCGGCGAATAAGACGATGACAGGTATAACTTAAGGTTGTATTAATAAACTAATCTCAGCTTCGAGACTGTCCTCAAGATCATGTCAATGTGACAGTTTTAATAAAACAGAGACTTGAGCATGATCTTGAGGGCAATTACAGCTGAGATTAGTTAATTAATACCACCCTTAACGTAAAATTACGAGGTGTCTACAGGAATCTGGGAAACCTATTTATTATGCGAGCGTGGAAAGTTATGTTTTACGCGAATGCCAAGTTTAAACTAGCGAAGTAGTCTAGAATTGAATCATGAGTGTAGAGAGTGATTCTGACGTAGACTGCTGAGCGTCGTGAGAAATTTAAAAGCACGAGACATAAAACAAATTTCCATTCGTGAGAAAACATACAACTTTTTGCCTCTACCAGTGTGAAAAGTTTTATAGGTTATATTTAGCAAAATGCTGTTCACTTTTGGGTTGATTCTGATTTTTATTTGTCTTTCATAGGTTTTTTAAAGTATTTTGAGAATAACATTTTCGTGTATTTCCATAGAATGAGGAATACTACTACGAATACTATGTAAAGAACGGCAACTCTCCGCTCCCACCGCTGAGCTAGGTTTACCTCACCCCCTCCTCGGTCTTACTTTAGTCTTCAATCGTATGGCGTCAGACGTCACACACACAGATGCGCGTGCACGATAACGTCAATGTGTAGTGTTTATGTAAAACGAGGTTTTTTGTATGAAGTGTCCGGGATGTGGTATTGTGTGTACCAAACATGAAAATAATAAATGTTTGCTAGTATGTATTTAAAACATTAGGTACCTTTTTTTCATAAAAATAATGCGAGCTTACGATTTGCAGATCACGATGTACGGGTATAATCCCTTGCTTTCTCAAATCCGAATAAATTAAAAAGCTGTTATGCATCTCTAGTGAAGAAAACCCACTTTTTTACACTGCCTGTGATGTTAAGTTAGTTTCAGTACTTATTTTTTGTTCTCAGGCGAGCATCCAGCAGCGATGCAGCAAGGATGCGCAAAATCGACCCTGGACAAGACAGCATCGATGTTATGCTGCCTCCTAACTGGATACCTCCTTAGAAATCCCCTCTACGACCTGCAATTTGGTACCTGAATTTAATAACTCTTAAGTACTTCTATCACATTACGTCAATATTAATGTTAATATTGAAATTTGAGGGTAAGATTGTCCGTACTTTGACTCCTGAGAAGCTACCAAGATTTGTAAAGGTTGATTAATTGGCAGTTTTAGTTTTGAAGGTTGACTTTTGGTCTTACAAATAACCTCAGAGGTATCTACTGTTGACGACAGGTCGACATGGCAATCGGGGCATGAGGTGAGCCGCGGAGGCGGGGTCGCCCCGCACACCCGCACAGTCCCCGCGGCGTCTTAGTCTTAGTGTCGCACGAGTCCGTATCGACCGCGTTTATCGATTATAATCTCGCTCACATAATATTGAATTAGAGATTAACATTAACACAAAAGAAAAACAATAGATTTAAAAGAAATCTAATCTAAATATTTATGGTCAATCAAAATTATAAATATAGCAAGTATATTTTACATATACTTGCTAAGAAATTATTGAAAACTAAGAATATTATTTTAGAAATAAAATTAACGTTAGATGATTCAGATGAATAAATATTAACTTAAATGAAAACGTGGTATTATTTTATTCACATTTTGTTACATACATAATAAAAATATATCGATATTGAAAACGTCACGTCACTAGAGAATTGCCATGTCGACCTGTCGTCTACATTACACGTCTAATAGAGTAAGAAGTATCTAAACTTGCCAATGGGTTGACTACTACCCCAAACGTCTCCACCAACCTGCAATTTTGTGTGCTCCATATCTCTTCCGAACCCAGCATCGAGTGAAATATGGTGTTTGTATTATGTATTATAACTAGATAACATAAAGTATATATTATCAAAACGCGTAACAAAGAAAAAATTACCAGTAAAAGAAATACAATAGCGTGACTAAACTTGTGCTGTCAAAAGACGATCGATTCCCGTTCCCTCTGTCGATATACATACTTACCTATACCTACGAACCTGCTCAATATGACGTCATCAATCAAACGACTGAAATGGTCGCGGATATTTGCGACGTGACGTGACTCGTTATAAAGTACCTACCTACTACCTATATGTGTGTGAGTGATGTATACAATAATTCACCCGAATAAATATAGTTATAATTATTATAATACGTATAATATACGGTCGGTCATAGGATGGGTGACCACAAAAAAAAAGTTTTCATCTCGACCTCCTCCGTGCTTCGGAAGGCACGTTAAGCCGTTGGTCCCGGCTGCATTAGCAGTCGTGAATAACCATCAATCCGCACTGAGCCCGCGTGATGGTTTAAGGCCCGATCTCCCCATCCATCCATAGGGAAGGCCCGTGCCCCAGCAGTGGGGACGTTAATGGACTGATGATGAGTATACGGTAGTTGATGAGCCGTGGGAACCCAGTTGGATGAACGCTTGACTCTGCATTGGATTGTTGGATGATTGCTTGTTGAGGTCGCAGGTTCGAATCCAACACAGGCCTAAGCCAATGATTGTCGAATTTTTTTTCGAATTCATATTTGGATCATAAATGATTATCACGTGCTCAGCCGTGAAAGAAAACATTGTGAGGAAACCCACATTCCGGAGAAATACATTTTTGGAGGTATGTGACCTTATCTATATTGGGCTGGTTTTCCCTTAGCGGGTTGGCAGGTCAGACAGGCAGTCGCTTCTGTAAAAACCGGACCTGTCAAATCCTCAGGTTAGGTAAGCGGACCCTGTGAGAAATGGGATAATGCGAGATGATGATTACGTTGTTCAAGGGAGTCAAAGTAAATACTATATTATTGTGTAAGTGTAAAATGTTTTTATCAAACCTCTAATGTAAATATTTCACATCTTAACTCTGTACATAGTAGGTATATTAATAACAGTTCAACTAAGTATTTGAAATGTAATTTATATAATTATGTTAAATTACAATGTTCATAAAGTTTGATCAAAGATAAATTATGATTCATTATGCTTAATATAACGTTACTATGTGACAAAATGTTGTCATCATAATGTTATGTTACGATACGAATATTATAAATATAAAATGTTGGATGCTATGAGAAATATTCTAATTGAATTGCTAATTTATTTTATAATAAACGACGAATATTAATATTAAGTTTTGAGAAAATACCTGTTTTTATTAAATGTAAATGACAAAAAACAAGGCATTTAAATTGT
This sequence comes from Pectinophora gossypiella, assembly GCF_024362695.1. Lineage (NCBI taxonomy): Eukaryota > Metazoa > Arthropoda > Insecta > Lepidoptera > Gelechiidae > Pectinophora > Pectinophora gossypiella. Next base: position 14,535,805 of record NC_065410.1, on the reverse strand, counting down.
TTTATATTAATTTTGTATGAATTTTAATAACAATAATATTTTGTAAATATTAAAAATCAACGAAATAAAAGCTGTTTTTGAATAATTTTGTGTTATTACTTTTTCTTATTTAAATTATTCTATGGGACTCCGATGGTGGTAGGTAGATGAGATAGGTATCAATAACAAGCCACAACTCCTTTGTGTACAGTGTATTGAGAAGCACAGCACAAAACGGAAGCACAGATAGTTGAAGAAGAAAGTCAATAGATACAGCGCAAGAAGAGATTATTAGAATATGTGAAACATAAAGAAGCACATAATAGTATTTTATGCAACAGTTGTATAAGAAGGGTCAAAAAATGCGAGTGGCGTGAGTTGCGATGTGAGCCTTGGCGAACATCGCAATAAGAGACGCCACGAGCATTTTTTGACCTAGTTATACAACGTTGCATACAATACTTTTTCTACGACGACGTAATTTTAAATGAAACAAAAATTTTCCAATTTATTTTCCAACGCGCGGGAAAATGGCGGCAAATGTATACTTTTTTTTATAGTATATCTATGGCACCAAACAAAGTAAAGGTGCCAGTTTCCAGGTCAAAAAAAAAAAAACAACAACAATGCTTTTTTGGCGACATTATAGTACAGTTACACTTTGTAAACAATGCTTTTATAGGCCATAGAGCGTACACTTTTTCAAAGAGTTTAATTATGTATGTACTTATATTAGACTTTTTGGTTATTTAAATGCCAGATTAAAGTAGAGGAGTAGAAAAATAAACAAAACTAAAAGCCTTACATAATAGTGGATCTGCCAACCAGCAATTGACTTTTACGTTACCAAGGGAAATCACACCATAAGAGCGAAAAACCCTTCTCTCCAGTTCCAGTCCAGTTTAGACACGTTTTTTCTCATTTGATAGGTGGTATCTTATTTTTTAATATTTAAATTTGGTATTTGAGAAGTCTTGGACACGATTGAATTTATTCTAAAATGTTACATTTACACCAGCCAGCATCTCAGCAGTCTCAGACATGCCAATAAATAAATATTCTGAAATATGGTAAGCGCAAGTAGATAATAATGTCTTTATTCGTACCATTATAGTATTTTATGCAACAGTTGTATAAGAAGGGTCAAAAAATGCGAGTGGCGTGAGTTGCGATGTGAGCCTTGGCGAACATCGCAATAAAAAACGCCACGAGCATTTTTTGACCTAGTTATACAACGTTGCATACAATACTTTTTCTACGACGACGTAATTTTAAACGAAACACAAAAATTTTCCAATTTATTTTCCAACGCGCGGGAAAATGGCGGCAAATGTATACTTTTTTTATAGTATATCTATGGCACCAAACAAAGTAAAGGTGCCAGTTTCCAGGTCAAAAAAAAAAAAACAACAACAATGCTTTTTTGGCGACATTATAGTACAGTTACACTTTGTAAACAATGCTTTTATAGGCCATAGAGCGTACACTTTTTCAAAGAGTTTAATTATGTATGTACTTATATTAGACTTTTTGGTTATTTAAATGCCAGATTAAAGTAGAGGAGTAGAAAAATTAACAAATACATCGGGCGAGTAAGCAAACCGGTAATCATATATGCGAAGATAGGCAACGACTGGTTCGCACCAGGCGATGCGCTGGTTGTTGCAACTCACACAAACGACAGTATGCAGATGCATTGTCCTCTCACGATACGTCAAGCCAACTGATACAATGACGGATGATATTAATATATTTATATTATAAAATTTGTGTATGTTAAATCATAATCAATCATTTACTTGCAAGAACACAATGTTAAAGATATTATCATTCTAAGTAAAACAGTGCATGTATTTAACCTGCAAACGGGTGTGCAAATATTTAATTAATTATATTATTAACACTGATTATTATATAACTAACTAACTTGACTTATTAGTATTTTATCTATCTATCTATTATGTATGTGTATATAATGTATGTATACGTGTTTGAGTAGGTTAGGTAAATGGTATAGTGGATTGATGTAGGCAGGAGCCTACAATTCTGATGTTTTAGCTGAGATCGTGAAAAAAATAAATTTGAGAATCAAACGCTTTGTATTCAGCAAAACAGGCAATAATCACCTACTAGATATAGATTTCCGACACACTACACCAAATAGTAAAATAAAGCATAATGGTGTTAGATATGAAAATAAACGCAATGCAGCCGAGACCAACGGCTTAACGTGCCTTCCGAAGAACGCTATAATATTCTATAATAATATTAATTTGCTAATAAAGTTCAAATATTTCTCATTCACACACAGTACCATAGTGTGAATATACGACAATTATCTATCTAAATTTTACCCCTGAAAGTAGACCTATTTTATACCCGTACAAAGTGCAGGAGGCAGGGTTACCATTTCCAAAGGTAATTAATTTACCTTTGCTCAGAACTGCCTTTAATGAAGTCTGGGTTTAATTTATTTTATTACGCAATTTGTGTGTATTTAGTAACGGTGCATTCTATTAAGGTGCTTCCAAGGTGCCTTTGTCTACGCGTCAGAGTTTCATGAAATTAAAATAACTTAAGCGATTACCTAGCAGATCAAACAATAAGTACTTAATGTAATTTTGTTACTTTTTATAATCTTGTCTGTCTTTTTTTTCTCTCCTGTGGGTTGTGATGTCAATGAACAACATCATCAACTCAAGGCAAGGACCAATAGCGTCTCAATAACAACCAAGTCTGGGTACGTGACTTACTAATAACGGCTACATACTTAGGTAGGAACCGACTGCTTAACGTTCCCCTAGAATTCAAATTCAAATTAAAAAATATCTTTATTCAATTGGTAACAGTTACACTTTGAATCATCATTTTTTAAATTACGAACGCCACATGTGCCTAAAACTGTACAGCCGGGGAAAAGAAGCCGCAAGAAAAACCTCGGGTGATTTTACTTTCAGGGATTGTAGGTATGATCGAGTGATAATACCTACGAAGTAACTATGTAACTAAGTGCATCAGCTTGTATGCATCTGCTTGTATACCTATACAAGCTTAGGAATTATTTCGATTATTTCATAATGGGTTGGGACTTTTTTTATGAAAACTATTCAAGGCGTCGTGTGATAACAGCTTAATTTGTCCAACAACAAAAAAAATGAGAAAAAATGTGTAAGAGAAAATTTCAGTCTAGGAACCTCATCATCAGAGAGTCTCGAAGAACTGGCCCTGGGTACGAGCCCCGTGCCTCATTATGGTAAGACCGTATTTATTGGTATTGATTATCAAATAAGAATTGAAGTATGAAAGTCCTTGTCATTCTATATACAAATCATGTCACATTCGCTAAGGAGTTTTCTCTAAAAATGCACCCGAACTGTGTTGTAAATACATTAAGTTATGTAGAAAAAAAAACAGTATAAGTTTGTTTCCGCAAATTTGGATTAGATAGATTATTGATTGATGATAATTATTATTGATTTTTTTATTTATTTATTGATTGTTTATTGATTGTTGATTTATTTTTTATATTATATTTTTTTGATTATTTAGATTTTTTGTGGCTTTCCAAAAAAGTGCAATATCGGTTTTAAAGTGTCTTTACACGCCGTCGCTTGTTACAAGATGCACTGCCATCACTTTTTAAAGAGATTGGTTGTCTATTTGTTATTCGAGTTCTATGATGAGTTTTTTTTTAATATAGGTAGGTTCGCGTTAGATCACAATTTCATCTAAAGGTATGTGACGATGTGGTCTAGAGTGGATCAGGTTTACCTAGCAAATACCTATTCACTCTAGGCTTGAATACTTTCAGATTATAACGAGTCTCTTTTTCTTCTATCGTGTGGGTTGTGAAATGGAGTACCAACTTCATCAACCCCGGTGTCAGGGTTACTATTGAGCCGCCAAAGACCCCTGACATGGCTCATGCAAAGACTACTTACTTACATGAGTACGTAGTAACCGGGACCAACGGCTTAACGAGCCTTCAGAAGCACGGAACATCTTTTTGGACAATCAGGTGATCAGCCTGTAATGTCCTAAACAAACTAGGGATCACAAAGTGATTTTTGTGATATGTCGACCGGGATTCGAACCCGGGACCTCCGGATCGTGAGCCCAACGCTCAACTGCTGGACCACGGAGGCCCGTTATAATGAGTTACAAAAACAGACATAAGCAAAAAATACTATCTGAAACCTCCGTCTCTTTACTAAAAGCATAAACTCGTAACAAAGGGAGTGTCGCTATTCTTCTAGGGGTGTTTATGCGCCAGTAATTAATCTATTTTAATAAGTAAGGCTTATTTAGGACGCGCTATGTCTTCCGAGCTTAAGTTAAGTTAATTGCTTATGGTCATGCTGCCAAGCGTAGTAAGTTGTGTGCTTGTGAGATGTCTGGATAAGCTATTCTGGCACTTGAGGACCCCGATAACGAGCCCGCTGGCGTGGTCGACGATTTCCCTCAAACAGCGCCTATCGTTATCGACCCGCTAGGGTCTATTAATTCTTTCAAATATTTTTTTTATCAGACGACGCCCTGAGCCGAGGTTCGCGTCCAACTGGGCACCCTCAGGCCTGTTGTCTTAAACGTTGTACCGGGTGTTTGTCCGGCCAAGTAGTTAAAGCCATATGCGGCAAATCTACAATAAGACACGTCAAAAAAAAATAAAGTTAAGCATACGGTGATACTTTCATAACAAATGATTATGCATGTTTTATTACTTAACTAACTTAACATAAGGTCACGATAATATCTCAATTGGGGTAGTCAGAGGCTACCTTCTTACTACCTTCTCTATTTCAGAAAGCTTAGGTTTTCTGTAATTTTTTATATGAGGTACATTAAATTAAAATTTCCTACCAACCATACGCATATTTCTCGTTTGAGTAAACAGAGACCACGGAATTGGGTGGTGTACTAGATTAAAGATCATCATCATCATCAGCCCATTAACATCCCCACTGCTGGGGCACGGGCCTTCCTATGGATGGATAGGGAGCTCGAGATGAAAACTTTTCTTTTTTGTGGTCACCCATCCTATGACCGGCCTTTACGAAAGTTGCTTAACTTCAACAATTGCAGACCGAGCGCGTTTACCGCTGCGCCACCGAGCTCCTCAGATTAAAGATAAATTATGAAATTCTGATTACTAAATAAAGACATAAAACTAGCGAAAAATATTAGAACGTCGCTAGCTTCGTGTCGTCGTAGAAATACATAGAAATCAATAGCGTCGCTGCTACACGTCGCACGATGCTTCCTCATGTCATTGAATAAAGAGTAATACTACATAGTATAAAAAACAAAGTCGCTTTTTCTGTCCCTATACGTATATCCCTATGTACGCTTAAATCTTTAAAACTACTTTTTTAATAGATAGATTTATTCAAGAGGAAGGTTTATATGTATAATAACATCCATTAAATAGTGGAGAAATACTGTTATTTTTGAGGCTTTTAATGTGATGTCGTAAATAATTTCAGTTTTTCCTCAGAATTGCACCCGAGCGCAGCCGGGGTAGGTCGCTAGTACCATAATCATATAGAATGGTAGCTCTCCGCTCCCCACCAGCGGCTGCGCTAGGTTTACCTCACCCCCCTCGAACATAGTTTAGACTTGAGTCGTATGGTGTCAGACGTCACACACAGAGATGCTCGTGTACGAAAATGTCAATGTGTAGTGTCTGTGTAAAACGAGGTTTGTTTGTATGAAGTGTCCGGGGTGTGCTCATATCTTCCGCTACCAACTTGCACCTTTATTGTTTTTTTTTATATGCTAAATAAAAAATATGGAAAATATGTCATACAAGCCTTATTTTATTACTTATGAACACAATAATTAAAAAATAAATAAATATTAATACTTAGAAATTCAATTAAGAACACAATAAATAGGATTTAGGCAATATGTCGAGGCATTCTCTAGTTATGCTTTGTCCTCCACGTGGAAATGATTTGTGATTTAAGTACTTAATTTAATAGTTGAAAAATATTACGTAATAGCGCTTAAGAAATTCTTTATTCTCCAGAGGACAAATTCAGTATAAATTGAAATATTTAATAGGCAGCGTCATTCTTCGAAAAAAAAAATTAAAATAAACATGACTAAATTTAATAATCCTTTTATAAGTCTCTTTCATTATTTACGAGCTGCGCTCTTGTCAGTGGAGTAATCGCCTTCATTACTCCATAGATAGGGCGTGTAGAACGGTAGTAGCCCTCATCGCCTTGCGTTCCGCAGTACACCGACCAATTTCTCAATCGGTGGTGTTCTAGCTAGAGCCCTACCAGAGTCCATTTCCTCGGCCTTCAACCAGTACTGATACCGCTGCTTCCCGGCATCAGGGGTACGCTTTTGAAGTAGCGGCGCCTACTCGCTACGTCACAAGATCGTCATAGAACCTAAGTAGCATTTTATAGATTAGCCCGTCCCAGGGAGCTACCCACTACGTTCTGCTAATCCTGTCGCTATTTGGTCGGGGTCTGCTACCTTTTATAAGTAAACAAACATTTTACTAAACCTTTGATATCAGGTATGTGTCCCAAATTCTTTTTTTTTTGGTTATAAATAATATTTTTCTTACGTTGTACACTCTCACAATCTTAAAGCGTTGCTTAGACAAAGAAATATATAATACCTAACCAAAATGAAAAAGGTGAGATGAATGCGTCCCACATTTCAACGGTTTAAGAAGATTAAACTGAAAACTGAAGGACTTTTTTGCGGATGAGCTTTCGTGCTTTACTTAAGAATATTCTGGAAATATTTTTCTTGTCTGCCGTTTTAACAGATATGCTTTAAACCTCCGTGTATCAGTCGTGTAGCTGGTGAAGATGGCGTGGTATCACCCGAAGAGTGAATAACTGTATTAAAATTTGTGATTTATGAGATAGAAAATATGTTTTATTATGATTTAAGCACCTAGTTAAGTACTCATTGTCATCTCCTCTTAATGCGAAGGCCGTTGTCAGCACTTTGTCGTAGGAATTCAAAGTCATAACGGCCTCTGTGGTCCAGTGGTTGAGCGTTGGACTCACGATCCGGAGGCCCCGGGTTCGAATCCCGGTGGGGACATATCACAAAAATCACTTTGTGATCCCTAGTTTGGTTAGGACATTACAGGCTGATCACCTGATTGTCCGAAAGTAAGATGATCCGTGCTTCGGAAGGCACGTTAAGCCGTTGGTCCCGGTTACTACTTACTGACGTAAGTAAGTAGTCGTTACATGAGTCATGTCAGGGGCCTTTGGCGGCTCAATAGTAACCCTGACACCAGGGTTGATGAGGTTGGTACGTCACCTCACAACCCACACGATAAGAAGAAGAAGAAAGTCATAACAAAAACAGGATGTGCAACTAATCAACGGTTGACATTCTAAGAACAGACCGCCTACGTATACGAGGCTACCTTTTTAATTAAGCTAGTAATAAGTTCAGATTCTATTGTAGAGCTCCGTCGATGAGACGTATAGGCTAAGTTTAGTTTTTAAAAAAGCTCGACGACTACCACGACATTTGACTACCTTCTTGTTTTAACGTTGGTACGCCTGGAATGAACATGGTTACAAAGTAATTATACAGGGCGTTAGTAACATCGTTACGAAAACTTTGAGGGATGATTCAGAACATCTCAGTGAGTTGATATCAAGTGGAATTTCCTATCGAAAAATTATTTAAATGTTTGTGTTTTTTTTTTCCATTCCATAATTTTGCGAAGGAAAATTCCACTTGATAGCAACTCAGAATCATGGTCTGAATCAACCCTCAAAGTTTTCGTTACGATGTCAATAACACCCGGTATGTCCTCTTCCACTTCATTGAAGTACTTACTTCAATCCGGGGAGGATGTTGCGTGTAACCAAACGCACCAGGCGACGGCGGGCGGCGAGTGCAGCGCGGGGGGCGCTAATGTCACAACTTCACTCTTCACCACAGCGGTCACCACGACATCACTCATTCTTATTTTATTGTTTTGTTTTAATTTCTATGGTATTAAAATAGTCCGCATTTTAATTATCTACACTTCTAGAAAGGACCCTAAGGAACGCGTTTGTATAACGCCGTAAAATGATAATTATAATTATTATTATTGATAATTATTATTGATTATTATAATTAATCCGCACCAATCCGCACTGGGCCCGCGTGGTGGTTTAAGGCCCGATCCCCCTATCCATCCATAGGGAAGGCCCGTGCCCCAGCAGTGGGGACGTTAATGGGCTGATGATGATGATGATTATAATTAATTGATAATTATTATTATTTAATGATAATTATTATTTGTATGTCATTTCCATATTGATGTTAGTTTAATCTTTATATCGGCTGACAAAGTCTTAACACAAGCTAAATATTCGACTATTTCATTGTTTTGTATTTTTTATGATAATTTTTCATGTTTATCTTGCGGTGGATGTATATACTTCTGTCTGGCTACCTCAATTGGTATAAATTCTGACATTTTGTTATGTAAATACAGGTTTTAGTTGTTAAAGTAATTATTCATTTTACTTATTGAGGTAGGTCTACGTTTCATTTTATTCCCAGCAGATGCCAGGTAAGATTTCTATTGTTAAACATTATTGCAGCGAGTTAAGGTAAAATGTATTTACTTATTTATTTATTTATTTATTTATAAAGTACAACCACATCACATATATTAAAACATTTTACATATAAGGTTACGGTATTATGACTAATATATATGACAATTACGGCGTACATAACTTACACAATTAAGGGTACTTAAGTATTTAAAAATAAAGTAAAATTAAAATTACACAACAAACTTAAAAATTAGAAATTAGAAAGATATAAGTATAAGTAAAAAAAGTAAAATATAAGTAAGTAATTAATATCTGTTGAGCTTTAAATAATCTAAAATTTTTCTCATATACTATATATTCAGCGGATCATGGAACACATCAAGATCTAAGATTTTGTTACAAAAAGAGTTGTATTCTTTAAAAGTTCTGGTTAGCGGGGCTTGAAGACCAAGATTCGTTTTACAGCGGGGAGTATAAAATATATTTGTTATTTTATGTCTGGTATACTTATATGGCACGCTGAGTGAGATGCTCTCGTGAAGGTGATAGCATTGTATAACTCCATTCACAAGTTTGTGCAGAAAGCACATATCCAACAATAGTCTACGATCGCGTAAGCTTATCATGTTGAACTTATCCAAGCGTTGTTGGTAAGGCTGTCTGTGGGAGAATCCGCTGGTGTGAAATGCCAAGTACCTAGTGAAGGCGCGTTGTATGCTCTCAATACGTTGTGAGTGTACTGCGTAAAATGGACTCCATGCGATACTTGCATACTCGAGATGGCTGCGTACAAGAGCGTTGTAAAGAAGAGTCTTGGTTTTATTTTGTTTAAAACCAATACAGTTTCTTTTAAGGAATCCATGCATCTGAGCCGCCTTAGTAACAACTTTGTCTGTATGTGTGATGAAATTTAATTGACTGTCTATTATAACACCCAGATCTCGGATCTCCTCAACCTCTTCCAATGTGACGTCGCCAATCTTATACACAGAAGCAAGTGGTTTTTTCTTCCGGGTATATTTTATATGAAAGCATTTCTTGACATTAAGAGTCATATAATTAGAGTCACACCAGGCCTTAATTTCATCTAAATCAGCCTGCACGAGGGCAACATCAGAGGGAGACTTGACAGGACTATAGATTTTCAAATCATCAGCGTAAAGGGACTTCCGACAATGCTTGATACGATCTATAATATCGTTTATAAAAATAGTAAATAATATTGGACCCAAATGAGAACCCTGCGGCACTCCTGATTCTGCGAGATAGGCATCCGACTCGTAGCCATTGATTACCACACTCTGGGGTCTTTGATGCAGGTAAGATTGAAACCATTGCAATAGAGAGCCTCCGAATCCGAACATATTAAGTTTATTTAGAAGTAAACAATGATTCACTTTGTCAAAAGCGCTGCTGAAGTCTGTGTATATGGCGTCGATTTGTGACCCATTGTCCACATCTTTACACAAGCTAGTTATAAATGGTACAAGGTTAGTCTGCGTGGAGCGGCCTTTTCTGAAACCGTGTTGATAATCTGAAATACTGTTTTCAACAAAAGACGTAATTATGGGATGCAAAACTGCCTCGAACAACTTCGAAAAACAAGATAGTATCGATATAGGCCGATAATTTCTAACGTGCGTCTGATCTCCCTTTTTATAGACAGGTACGATTCGTGCCTTCTTCCATTCTTCAGGAAATTTACCTTCTTCCAATGAGCGATTAAATATTAAGGTCAAGGGATATGCCAATACCGACCCACAGCGCTTTACAAATAATGGTGGGATTGAATCAGGACCTGCCCCTTTTAATGAATTTATTTTTTTAATAGTTAGTAACACATTACGCTCAATTAATTTTAAATTATTAACCGAATTGCTTGAATTGAATACCCGGAAATCTTGTGTGACATGGGTAGTGACATCGGTACTATTGATTGAACGAAAATGGTTTGCAAATAAATCAGCAATATCAGGGCCTGACTCGACGACTACATCGTCCATTTGCATTCTAGCTGGAATGGTAGTATGCCCACCGCGTTTGTTTTTGATAAAACTCCAGAACACTTTCGGGTTTTTAGGAATATTAGACTCAATTTTGTTTTTATAATCATTATAACATTTGTCAAATAGTTTGTGACAGCGAGAACGAAGTATCTGAAATTCAATCTCATCACGAGGGTTTCCGAATTTACGATACCTAACACGCGTTCTTTCTTTTTAAGTGCGTTACTAAACCAAACTGGGGTGTTAGATTTGGTGGAGCCGCGTTTCGGCACATACCTACTAATTACGTTATATAAAACATTATATAATTCAGATACCATATCATCAACACATTTACAATCTAATATTTTTTCCTGCCAGTTAATTTTCTTAATTTTCTGTATTATAGAATTATAATCAGCCTTATAATAGTTATATTTAACATTAATCTTTGGACGGAGATAACTAACACTAGGATAGACAATACTTAACAGAAGACTAGGATGATTATTATTCGTTTTAGATATATTAAATAAAGGACTAGTTACAGATATTTGAGGTAGATTACTTAATATTAAATCGAGAAATCTGCCAACACTATTAGAAATACAATTACATTGTTGCAAATTATTTGCCGACATAAAATCTATTAGAGAATGACCTAACGCTGTATTATAATTAGAAGGAGTCATTTTTGTGCTATCTTTCGAAGAAGTCCAGTTAATAAACCAGAGATTAAAGTCACCAAGGATTACCAGGTCATCGGTTTGATCTATCACATTGTTTACGCTTTCTAAAAATCGAGATAAAGTTTCTAATTTTACTGGTGGTGGTAAGTAAACGACGCAGATAGACAGTTTTCTTAATGTGTTATTAACAGAAACTTGAAGCGTGACCCACAGAGTTTCCACGTCAATTTCCCAGTTCTGTACTCGAACTGAGGGTATGTTACGTGATACCGCTATCATCACTCCTCCTCCGTCCTTCTTTGTATTATTAGAGCACAGTCGGTCTCTACGATATACTATGTACCTACTATCGAAAAGTTCGTTATTTGAAATTTTTGCATTTAGCCAAGTTTCGGTAAAAGCGATAACCTTGTAATCAGAAGTAACCACGTTTTTAAACAAATCATTAGTTTTAGTTCGTAGACCTTGGACATTTTGGTAATAAATGTCAAGCATTTCTAATACGTAACTACCAAAACATTCGTATCATTAAACATAAGTTAATTAAGATTATTAAGAGAATCTAGGTTTTTCATTAATAGTGATTGGTGATTTTCATCTTTACGGACGAAAATGCGACCATTACGAACCCAGACAAACTTGAAAGCCAACTCCTTTGCTTTTTTGCGAGCCGCAGCATGTAAGTGTTTATTTGCAGGCGACAGATGTTCAGCAACGTAGACGGGTGATCGAGTTCCTCCAATGCCTAAGTGGTGGGAACTTAGTTTATCTTGATAATTGGTCTTATTGAACTTCGTAACAGCAGCTAATACAGTATCTCGGACACGTGGGCTTCGTAATTTGGCGACAACAGCTCTCGGTCTATTATTATCATTAGATAACTTAGCCACTCTTGTGACATGCAGAATATCATCCACCTTGAGGGAATTATCTACAGCTTTTGCAAGCTGCACAACGGTATCGTACAGATTCTCCGACCTGTGCTCCGGAACACCGTTGATCTCTAGGTTAGATTCTCTCATGTGCAGTTCGACAGTATTCAGTCGCATTGTCAGATCATTCACTGAAGACTTAAGTTTCTCATTATCCTTCGTTAAATCAGCAATTGTTGCAGTTGTTTTTTCCAAAGTTGACTTCATGTCTTCAAACTGGGTATTAAAAAAGTTTACAGCTTCCTGAAAACTAGCCATCTTTTCATTGATACTCCTAAGTTCAGAAGTAACTAGCTGCTTAATGGTCGCATTCATTATTGAAGGAAATTCTTGTTTCAATATTACTCGTAACCTATCTTCGGTCACATAGTTTAGGCAGCCTTGCGGCGATGACACGTTCTGCGCGGTCTGCAGGACATCTGAATCATCATCATCTGTCAAGGAGCCAGTCTCACATGTATCACGCAATTGTAAGGGTGTTTTAGTATTGCAAACTTTAGGTTGTTTGCAGCACTTCGTACACTTCCAAGCGACCTTATGTGATTGGCTCATAACACCAAATTTCTTATTTGATATTCCTGCGCATTTGATATCGTAATTTAGTTCGCAGACAGAACAAACTAAGTATTCATGCTTCGGTAATGCATTGCAACAGCCCGCGCATTTTTTATCCACCTGCTGAGACTTACTCGCAGAGCCCTTCATTGTGCTTCCCGTTAATAATAATATTATTATTTCCCGATAGTCAAAGTTGGTAGGTAAGTAGCGAACTAGCGCAATAACGGTCGAGTCTCGCGAAGTTCGCGCACAAAACGTCACAAGCGCCGTGGAGATCGCGTCGCTTACGCGTATTCGTCACACAGCTCCGTGACCCCGTACTTGACCTCGTATTATTTTGTGTTTTTTCAATAAATTACTTATTAAACATCACTTTTTTCCACTAGTAAACACTTGTCCGAAATCACAACTTTATAAGGAATGTATGAGTATAAATTTTAACTTAAACAGTTCAGTTAAAACCACCGTAATTATTTTTTAAAGTGGAGCAAATAAAAACACTGTTTACCCGGCGAATGATGGCACATTTCAAAACAAAATGTAAACAGGAAAATACACTTCAGTATGTTTTGGCTTTTCAGGAAAAATAAACAGAAACGCAAAGGGCTTGTTAAAGCGTAAACTTGGCAATACAAACAACTTTCGGGCGAAATTAGATAAAGGTAATAGATATTTTTTCGGTAAATATTGATTCCTTATATCTAAACAGGAAGCGATGTTACCAGTTGAGAATATAAGGTATGTATGCTTCTAAAAGATAAAAGTTTAGATACTTAAATCCGACTACGGAAAATAAACACGCTGTAAAAAGTATGAAACAGAAAGAAGGTATCATCATCAGCGCGATTAGTTTATTTTGCCTACTTCCACAGTCTAATGTCGTACGGCATCTTGCTGTGGGGTCATGCTGCAGATGTGAATAGCATTTTTGTTCTGCAAAAGCGAGCCATTCGGGCGATTTACAAATTGGGACCCAAGATGTCACTTAGAAATAAATTTAAAGAAATTAATATTTTAACTTTGGCATCACAATATATCTTTGAAAACTTAATATATGTAAAAAAAACATATAGGATTATTTGCAAAAATAGCGATCGGCACATTGTTAATACCCGGAATAAAAATAAACTTGCTTTACAAGTCAGTCGATTACATAAGATTACTAAATCTTTTAAGGGGCAATGTATACGTTTTTACAATAAGATTCCCATTGACATTCAGAATTTGCCTTTCAACTGCTTTAAGACAGTTTTAAACAAAAACTTTACAAAAAAGGTTATTATAAAGTTAGTGATTATTTAGAAGATATGAATGCATGGGATTAACTGTCTGAAAACTGATATTAGGCAGCTAAATTACTCAATTGTATATCAATATTTTATGTTTATTTTTATTTTTTTAAAGAACGTCTAGGGCCCTGTGCCGAGGTTTTCTTTGCAGCTTCTTTTCCCCGGCTATACAGGTTGTGAGAAGCTGCAGTAGTTTTAGGCGGATGAGACGTTCGTTATGTAAAAATTGACGATTCAAAGTGTAACTATGTTACCTACTGAATAAAGATATTTTTGAATTTTGAATTTGAATTTTGAATTTTGAATCGTCCTAGCGTTATCCCGTGTTTTACGGGGTCCAGGGTTTGGGGGCTCTCCCCCCAAACATACCTATTTTCTGTAACCCCCTGATTACAGAAAGTAGGTATGTTTCTATAGTGATGTTTAAAAGATCGTATACCGTGGTAGGCAAACTCTTAGAAATTGGCATACGACACTGTCAGAGAAACATTACTTTTTGTGTCATATGACAGCGTGATTTTTCCGTAGTCGGGTTTTTTATTTTTTACACTTATGTTTTTATTTATATAATTTGGGGTGTCCACAACAGCCTCCGTGGTCTAGCGGTTAGAGCGTTACGCTCACGATGTGGAGGTCCGGGTTCGATTCCCAATGGGGACATTGTCGAAATCACTTTGTGATACTGTCCTACTGTTTTGTGATAGAAAATTCCACTTGATATTGGGGGAGGCCTATGCCCAGCAGTGGGCGTCGTACGGCTGATGATACAAATACTATGCAGTTCCAGCTATATTACACACATAATCCCCCGAATCCAAGTTGTTTGTAAATGTTTATTTCCTTTTGGTGGTTGCCTGGAAGAAATTACCCTAGAGAAATAAGGCCGCCCAAATTGAACAGTATTCGTGTGTTTTGTCTGATTGTTGAAATTTAGTTCTGTGCAATAAAGTATAATTTGATTTGATACATACGGCTCAAACCCTAACAGCTAACTTATTAACTAATTTAACTTGAACCCAATTAACAGAATCAATTAAAGGAAATCTCGAGACATTGAATCACGGGAACAGTCGTAATGAAAAGCAATAGCTGTGCCAATGGCCAATTCATTGGGTCCACCAATAAACCCTTTTGGGCCAAAATGGGGTCGTATTAATCCTGCTAAAAACCTCAGTGAAGAAATTAATACTACAGCAATCGTTTCGGGACGATTTGTCTGGCCTTACAAATTAATTAATGCCGCATATTCGAGTTTGTAGGCGATAAGGAACTAGATCGTTAAAAAGATTTGAGAGAAAGAAAAATAGAAAGATAAAATAGAAAGATTTGATTTGAGGTCACAAGATCTTTCAGAGTCTTCCCTAAACTTCAAGAAAATTATAAAAGATGCAGTTTGACGTGTGTGTGAGAGAGATAGTGGGTGTGTGTAAGTGGAATGTGTAATAATAATAAACTGTCTTAAGGGGCCTCTACGTGTTGGCTTCGGCCCCACGCACGCCTTCCAAAAGTCCGGGCCTCCATAGGCCCGAGATATGAAAAAGACATACAATAATAATAATAATACGCCGGTGGGTGTCACATCACATTTAGATTAAATTGTCTTAAGTGGCCTGTACGTGTTGGCTTCGGCCCCACGCACGCCTTCCAAAAAAGTCCGGAACTCCGTAGGCCCGAGATAAGGAAACGACATACAAATAATAATAATAAAAAAGTTTAAAATCTACGGCACACATGTACATTTACAACATTAAAATATACTCACATTAATATTTAGTTAGAAAACATAAAGTTGCCGCAGGTCACAAAAAAGCACACCCTACCCTGACCTTTTCTTGGTGAGCTGCATATACTAAAGTATATGCTTTGCAGCATTATGTTCGTTATTCAAAATATCAGTTCAAATAAATAACATAAACAACAACAACAGTCCTCGTAGTCTAGTGGTTAGAGCGTTAGGCTCACAATTGGAGGTCCAGGTTCGATTCCCGATAGAGACACTCTCGAAATCACTTTGTCACACTGTCCTTTGTTTGCTAAGGACTGTCTGAAAAAGTAAGATGTTTCCGTGCTTGCGAGAGCATGTTAAGCCGTTGGTGTCGTCTTTTAGCAGTAAAGACACTTCCACTAAGCCGCAGCATTTTGGAGTATAGTATAGTCCATACCCCCTCCTGTTGATTGAGGGGAGGCCTGTTGCTACGGCTCGACCCCTATTACATGAGACTTAAATATGGCTGGCGAGAACTGAGTGTACATAATATACACCTTTGCTTACCCCTTTGGAGATACAGGTGTGATGCTTTGTTGTTTCTCTATCCTGCCGGCTCTGTAAGACAACCGCGCCGCGCGCGGCGCGAATTATACCTCTATTGGGCGCTTCGACCAATAAACGGTACGAATGCTATCTACGTAGATGGCCGTCAAACGGCTATTGGTCGACGGCCTCGATATAATTCGCGCCGAGCGCGGCGCGGTTACCATGCAGAGCCTACTGCTGTGTATAAATCGTATAAACAGAGCACGTGTATCCCCTAATGAACCATAAGCATTCTCAATAATTTGATAGATTCTCAATAGATTGAAGCGTTCTTCACTTGAAAAGTACTCGACCAACCAGGTTGCTTCGCATCCATATAACTTCCACAGCAATATGAGAGAAAGAGACAACAATAATTCATCAATTTGTCACATATTACGTATGGAGGAATGGGGAATATTGTACTGTACATTATTTACTCCGCCTAATGTGACACAACTATAATAAAGGGCGCGGACTCAGCATTATCATAGACATACACAGCCTATATACGTCCCACTGCCGGGCACAGGCCTCCCCTCAATCAACCGGAGGTATGTAGCATACTCCACCACGCTGCTCCAATGCGGGTTGGTGGAGGTGTTTTTACGGCTAATAGCCGGGACCAACGGCTTAACGTGCCCTACGAAACACGGAATCATCTTACTTTTTCGGTCAATCAGGTGATTCAAGCCTGAAAAGTCCTTACCAAACAAAGGACAGTCTCACAAAGTGATTTCGACAATGTCCCCATCGGGAATCGAACCCGGACCTCCAGATCGTGAGCCTAACGCTCTAACCACTAGACCACGGAGGTTGTTAGCATTGTTATAGAATAAAGAATAAATTCAAATTCACAAATATCTTTATTCAGTTGGTAACATAGTTACACTTTGAATGGTCAATTTTACATAACGAACGTCTCATCCGCCTAAAACTACTGCAGCTTCTCACAACCTGTATAGCCGGGGAAAAGAAGCTGCAAGAAAAACCTCGGCACAGGGCCCTAGACGTTCTTTAAAAAAATAAAAATAAACATAAAATATTGGTATACAATTGAGTAATTTAGCTGCCTAATATCAGTTCACAGACAGTTAATCCCATGCATTCATATCTTCTAAATAATCACTAACTTTATAATAACCTTTTTTGTAAAGTTTTTGTTTAACTACTGTCTTAAAACAGTTGAAAGGCAAATTCTGAATGTCAATGGGAATCTTATTGTAAAAACGTATACATTGCCCCTTAAAAGATTTAGTAATCTTATGTAATCGACTGACTTGTAAAGCAAGTTTATTTTTATTCCTGGTTAAAACAATGTGCCGATCGCTATTTTTTGCAAATATTCCTATATGTTTTTTTACATATATTAAGTTTTCAAAGATATATTGTGATGCCAAAGTTAAAATATTAATTTCTTTAAATTTATTTCTAAGTGACATCTTGAGTCCCAATTTGTAAATCGCCCGAATGGCTCGCTTTTGCAGAACAAAAATGCTGTTCATATCTGCAGCATGAATAATACGTACAGAACGGAAACTCTCCGCCCCGCACTAATTTGTATGAGCACCCACCTCACCCCCTCTGGGTCTTCCTGGGAATCGTTAATGATATTACTTGCCATTATTGTTTTCAAGAGGTGGAGACCTGGGTGGTTCAAAAGGCCACATCGAAGCAATTCATCTAAAAAAGCAATATTACAATTTGACATTGGTTTGTGGTGCGCAATTACTTTTCTATGAGCAAATTAAATTAACCCCCTTGGAGTCCTAAAATACTTATATAGGTTATCCTAGTTTAGGCTCCATCCTCTACAATACCTGCATTATGTAACAACAATGTTATATTATAAACACAGTGGAGGTAATAAAGTTTATTTACTTACTTACTCTTATTTTAGTCTGCTGGAAGCCGCTAAGGACCTAAGAGTGAGTACCCGGACTATGTCCCGTTCGCACTTACGCGGTAAGCGGTATACGGTAGGGATGTTTTTTTTTTATATAAAGTGTCTGGGGTGTGGAATTAATAAATATGTCAATTGTCGCAGAAATAGACGCTGTTTTTCAATCTCATAACGTAACTTACTACTACATCGCAATAAGTGTAGCCAGAGGTCCATCCATCGTAAGATGAACTAAGTACCTAACCACAGCTACGGCAAAGTTTAGAATACTACAACAGTCTCCGTGGTCTAGTGGTTAGAGCGTTAGGCTCACGATCTGGAGGTCCGGGTTCGATTCCCGATGGGGACATTGTCGAAATCACTTTGTGAGACTATCCTTTGTTTGGTAAGGACTTTTCAGGCTTGAATCACCTGTTTGTCCGAAAAAATAAGATGATTCCGTGCTTCGGAGGGCACGTTAAGCCGTTGGTCCCGGCTATTAGCCGTAAAAAAACACCTCCACCAACCCGCAGTGGAGCAGCGTGGTGGAGTATGCTCCATACCCCCTCCGATTGATTGAGGGGAGGCCTGTGCCCAGCAGTAGGACGTATATAGGCAGTTTATTGTGATTATGATTAAGTTGCATTTAGAATACTTAAGTTTTATTATTATTATTTATTTATGATTTTTGTTTGTTTTTTTTTGTGTTAATGATTTTTGATCTTAGTTTTCTTTTTGTTTTGTATTTTTTTTTCTTTTTTTCCGTGTATTGATTTCCGTGTGGTTTCTGTCCTGTATTGAAGTAATTTACCTGTCAGTCTGTGTCTGTGGTGTCCGGAAGTAATACATGTTTCTTTCTTTCTTTCAAAGAACAGCAGGCTGAGCTAGGTTTACCTCACCCCCTCGGTCTTACCTTTAGTCTTCAATCGTATGGGCGTCAGACGTCATACTCACAGATGTGCGTGTACAATTAAAAGTACTCAACACAATTATGAAAGTTTTTCAAGAGCCTCTTCGAATTGACTTCAAAATCGAGAACATAGTAGGTAATTTCAAGATCAAATTGAGCTCATACTATTTTAAACGTGACTACACGAAGTGAAATGTATAACGAAGTTAGTTCCCTCAATAACTAAAGTTGAATTCAAAGTTACGCCATTTTGAAAAGGCAATATCGTAGATATCTTGTTAATTGGCTGGCTGATTAAATTTGAATCGGAAACTTTGGTGACGACATACTTAAAAGTTAAATTGGGAGTCAAATTGAGACGTTTTATATTTATGTTCAAGATTATGTTTAAAAACATGACACCGCTTCACCGCATGCACAATCGCGACCGCGTCGTGTGACAAACATTGTACAATGTTTGGTTTTTCTTTATTCCTATGTTATTTTGTTGGTTGGCAGTGAAGCGGTCTTCTTCTTTCGTGTGGGTTGAGAGATGGATTACCAACCTCATCAACCTTGGTGTCAGGGTTGCTATTAAGCCGCCAAACACATGACGTAAGTATTGTAACGTCTACTCAGTTACTTGCGGTAAAGCAGTAGGCGAGGTAGTATTGACTGTATACAAAACGTCGATTCTTAACACACGAACACCGCCTCACCGCGCGGACTACCGGAATAAATAAATTTAAGCTTAAGCAAAACATAGCTACACGTATTTTGCTTCATAATGAAGCTAGGTACTTTTTTACTTTAAATACATGCCAATAACATGTGTTTATTCAAAAGTAAACTTAATTTACAAAGGAAATTAGATCCTAAAAAGTTTCCGTATAAAGTTGCTTTACATCGACGTACCTAGTTAAATTAACATAGGTACCTTCTTTGTATGGAGGAGAATGGATTCTGAATTTCGATATTCAACGAACAGATTTTAATATTATGAAGTAACAGAGCAGTCGCTTGTTTTTTTTTTTTTTTTTTGACGTGACTTATTGTAGATTTGCCGCAGATGGCATTAACTACTTGGCCGGACAAAGGGGGAGCGCTGAAGGCTCTCACCCGGTACAACGTTTAAGACAACAGGCCTGAGGGTGCCCAGTTGGGCGCGAACCTCGGCTCAGGGCGTCGTCTGAGAGGAAAAATATTTGAAAGAATTAATCGACCCTAGTGGGTCGATAGCGATAAGCGCTGAATGAGGGAAATCGTCGACCACGCCGGCGGGGTCGGTATCGGGGTCCTGAAGTGTTTGGTGTCGCGAGCTGATTGGCTGCCTCTATGGCTAGGGTAATCGGGTCGTCGGGATCGTATATTACGTCCTTCGATTTGTTAGACCAAACACCAACAAGAATACCTTATAAATAATATCCATCCGTCTCTCGGTCGTTCACCGTAAATTATCAATTTTATTGTTTTATTCTCAAGTATTGATGCAAAAAGTAAAACAATAAATAAACGTACGAGGAGCTCGGTGGCGCAGCGGTAAACGCGCTCGGTCTGAGATTGTTGAAGTTAAGCAACTTTCGCAAAGGCCGGTCATAGGATGGGTGACCACAAAAAAAAGTTTTCATCTCGAGCTCCTCCGTGCTTCGGATGGCACGTTAAGCCCATGGGCGCTGAGCCCCAAAGGGCATCCGCCGGCGGGGACGCGGTTGTGTGCAATTGCGTTCCCGTATCCCCGCCACACGGCGGCAAGGAGGAACACCGTTGGGTTTTAGTGGGTATACCGGGTGGCGACACCCGGGGAGTCCCACATAACCACGTCGCCCCCCCGGGCGGCGTGGCATGCGTAACGCACGTAAAAAAAAAGGCCGTTCATAGGATAGGTGACCACAAAAAAAAGTTTTCATCTCGAGCTCCTCCGTGCTTAGGAAGGCAAGGCGTTGGTCCCGGCTGCATTAGCAGTCGTTAATAACCACCAATCCACACTGGGCCCGCGTGATGGTTTAAGGCCCGATCTCCCTATCCGTCCATAAGGAAGGCCCGTGCCCCAGCAGTGGGGACGTTAATGGGCTGATGATTATGAAAGAAACGTACAATTACCTACCTAATGTCACTTTTATTTTATTACCATGTTTCTTTAATATAATAAGCATAATTTGAATTTTATAATGGAATACATTGCAATAAGAAATTCATAAAGAATAAATAATAAGAAGAAAGGTTATACAACGAACAAAGGTAGGTATACTGGAAGAAGGGCACGAATGGAATGATTATTTTCCTCATTTGAGGGGAGGTTCATTTACGCCAATGCGATGGTCACGTATTTTTTTGTCCGCCAGATATTAATTCAGGTAATCGAAAACCGCCGCAATTTCGAACGGCACGATAAAAAAGAATCCTCGTTTAATTAATTGGTAGCATTTTATTTATTTTCTTATTTTAAATGCATAATAAATTATCATTATATTAGGTAATCAGGGATGCGGGAATGGGAAAAAAAGCTTTTTCTATTAGATGGTTATTCTAATAGAAAAAGTTTTTTATCCCTTATTCGTAATAAATAAAATAAAATTAGGTAGTTAATAACCATCAATCCGCACTGGGACCCCGTGATGGTTTAAGGCCCGATCTCCTATCTATCCATAGGGAAGGCCCGTGCCCCAGCAGTGGGGACGTTATGGGCTGATGATGATAATGATCCCTTATTCACTAAGGGTATTCAACTGATTAACTGAACATCCTTTGTTAAATGTTGTTTGTTGAATGAATTATATTAAATCTTTTTTTTTTATTGTTAAATTGGTAAGTACAATTTTATTTCTTACAATATTAACCCGCCAAATTGTTACGTTTGATGGCGAGATGCGCTTATCTAATAAATATCTATGTGTGGTTATGTTTTAATATTCAAACTGAAGTATAAATATAAAATTTGGCTTTGATAATTATATGACATTGATTTAAAATATGTGTTGCTGTTGCAGTTTCTTGTCATTTCTTCTCCTCAGCCATAACACCTTGCGAAATGACGTATATTAAAAATGTTTAATTGACCTTTAACAAGTTTATCTATGATAAAAACGTTGAATAAATGATTCTGATTCTGATTATGAAACTAATTACGTACATAATATGACACTCTGGTAAATTAAAATATACATATTTTACGAATAAAACCTCATTGAAAAAACATTATATTAGAATTTTATCATTTATTTTTGACTCAATCATGTACTTAACTTTAAATTAAAGTAAAAAAAAAGGTTTTTCATATATATTATATCTACAGTATTTACAACAAACTCCATCCGTCTGAGACAAACCTACAATAAGTAACGTTAAAAAAAATCACAAACTCTTCACGAATTCTTTTTGCAGGCAAAGTGATCTAATAATTTTATCTTATGTATTTTTAATATGATTTAAATCCAATAAAGAGTTTTTGTATTGTGATAATTTTCAGAAGTCACTATGGTTCTGTGGTACATCGGCTTGATTCTCAAACAGGGAGAGTCGGCTCGAATCCCGGTACCAGACTTGCGCCAAAACTTGAGTGCAGTTTTCACTAACACAGTTGGCTCGACCATTATAGATGGCGATATTGCTCACCATCTATCGTGTTGGTTTAACAAAAAGTTCAGTGAGGTGTGGGTACTTAGCTTATCTTGCGTCGGATGTATCTCTGACTAATAATAATAAAAAAATAATAATAAAAAAGTTTATTTAAGTAAAATCTACGACACACATATATATTGGGATTTAGTCGATAGATAGATAGATAGATAAAATACTTTATTGAGCACAATGGACACCAAATACAGAAAAGCACATCGAACATCAGCATTCATTCATTCATTTTTCAGCATCGTCGATGTTGTCCGTATGGCTGAGACAATCCTATCATAAGTCACGTCAAAAAAAAAAATCCTCTCGAACTTTTATTTCAAGCTAAACTGAAAGTTTCGTCAGAGTACTATTTAAAAATAAACCAACTTCGACTTTTGCATTTCTACCTGCCTCAAAGTTTAACCAGGAAGGAAAATTGACAGTTCCGCCCCGCTTAAACGGATGCGAGCAGCGGAAGGTAACTCCAATTGGGCTAAGTCAATTTGTGAGTTGAAGCCTATTGACCGCATCACCCCAGAGAGACACAGTGTTGCCATTGAGGTAAATTTTCTACTAAATCTTTGTTTTTATATTGATGACTTTTGTTGATAAAATCAAGCTCGGTGTGGTGTGGTGAGGTTCATCTTGCGATGGATATACATTCACAGAGCAAAAGTTCAATCACTGAACCCTGCGAATTATTTGTAAAAAGTTGTCATAATTATAAAATTTATGTTTATGTAGGTGTTTTGGTCTATTACAGAAACAACAACCAGGAGGTCTTAAATTCAACCAGTTAATTTATTAATTTGCAAGAAAATGATTGGACTTTTGCAGCTATACGTAGTACGTTTCACTACCATTATAAGAGCATAAAACGAAAAACTATTTCATGCCGTTACCATGAGCAACAAATTTATTTACTCTTCATTGCCATTCCGTTAAAATAGTTCTTGAAGTAACGAAACAGACAAGCACAATATTTCACCTAACATGTAGAGTTTAGGGTTTGTATGGTTAGGGAGAGTAGAGTTAGAAGCTTAGCTCTACATGAGATCGGATAACTTTTTGACATGGCGATCGATATGATCTAATTTTAACAACACATGAAAATGTTTTTGTTGTGATATTTTTTATTCTTGATCCCACTCGTATTAGGCATAGGGCTCCCCTTCATTCTTCCACTCTTCTTCACTCTACGCAATATGCTAGATAATATAATGAGACTCATTTTCTAATAATTATATTTTTTGTTCTTTTGTCTTTGTTATTTTTTCAATAATTCTGTGGAGTTATGGCTAGACAGACATCATGAATTGACTAAAAACAAGTTCGATTTCCAGTGAGCTCGATTTAGGAAAAACACGTTTACTAGAGCATGATTGGGTAATAAATATAAATAAAATAAAATACATTTATTTCAAGCATCAATTATTTACACTTAAAAATGACAAAATAAAATACTAATTATTTCCATTCTATTATTTTGCCCATTGACAGATCGTTTTTGAACATTATCGCTTCCGCTCCGCTTAACAGTGTCCGGCCAGCGGAAGGTAACTTCAGTGGAGCTAAGTCAATTTGTAAGTTGAAGTCTATTGACCGCATCACCGCAGACGGAGACGGTGTTGCCGTTTAGTGCTGCCAAAAATATATAATATTTTATGATATGCATCACAACATTAATGTAGAGTTTTTAAAGTTTTATATGACTAGCAATAATCCATAACTAGTAAGGTCAATAACTAACTAAATATTAAAAATCTTCCATGTGACGATTAAGCAAATTAATGGGTTTAATAAAAATAAATAAATTATTCAAAATAAAAAACAAATACAAAAATAATACGAAAAAATGTTTTTTTTTTCAAATGACTGTTTCCACTCGAACGAAAAAGAATAAATCAATAAATGTTCATTCGTTTGAAACGGAAATTGTAACGATTTTCAATAGCGTATGTAAAGGACGCAATCGTAGAGATTTTTGAATATAATGAGATTCAAACTCACGTACGCAATTTCCGGCATAATATTTTAAAATGTTCGACTGTAGCAACACTACTCAAAAATCTCGTTAAAAGTTAACTGAAGAACTTAGTGAAGTTAACCAATTTGTGAAACAGACCATAGTCTTGAAGACCAATCAAAACTTTTAGAAACTACCTATAAAAATAATTAACTTCGGTTTAAGAACTCATTTTTGGCCAAAGTTTTTGGCCACTTACTAGTATTTTTAATATAAATAATTATGTGGTTTAATTGAGCCACTATATAAATAATGCAAATTAAATAAAAAAATATCTTCATTTGACGTAATTAACTTTGAAATAGCTTTTCGTGAAAAGTCAACGTCGTTGTTTATTCACTAGAAGTTACTTTGACAAAATCAAAGCCAATATCGATTGAATATTCTGAACTAACGTGAATACTGTATATCTTATTATTACAATATTATGCATTTAAAAAGGTTTGAAATATTTTATTTTTCAAAAAGAATTCATTAGATTAGCTTACTGAGAAACAATCACCTTCATATGAGTAGTTTTAAACAACATTTGGAGTTGGACTAATTAAACTACAAAAAGAAGTAGGTAGGTAGGTAGGTCCTTAAAAAACATTCGAGACTTACTATGCTAATTACAAAATAAAAGAAACCTACTTATTAGTTACACATCTCAGTTTCGATACATTATCATTTAAGTATACTTCAGCCTGAGCAGACATGGAACACCTTACATAAATCTATAAAATGTTTTATTAAGCTGATTGGAATATAAGTAGGTTATTTATTAAAACAAAGTACATATTTCGTTCATGACTATCCCAAAATATCAAGCACAAATCTCAAATAGGTTTAGATCAATCACATTCAAAAGATAATACGAGCAAAGATTGCATATGACTCCGCAAAATTGGGGATTCAAACCAAACGTTTGAAATATCGCTACCATTCTGATATTCCATATATGTAGCCAACTAAGTTCTGAATGGTATTTGTACGAAGTTTGAGACGAAAAGGAGTTTTCGGGAACGGGGTAGCGAGTAGCAAGTCGTCGAATAGTAATTTGAGAAGGATCGATCAACTATTCAAACAGTTTCGGAATAATAAACAGACGCCGGAGTTCCGTCGCACAAGGCAAAAGATTAATGCAGAAATTCTGCGTATTGTAACGTGGGTGAAATGAGAACGAAGTGTCTGGGTGCGGAACCATTTTCAAACAATTTTCATCAAGCTCAGCGAGAATGCAGTGGCGTAGGGGCATAGAATATTATAAAGTACACGTCACCTTATAGTGAACGCTACATAAGCGCCATTTTGACAAATCTTATTCTGATGTGATTTTCTTCAACAAAACCTCTATTTTTTTCAATTAATTTTATTCTGGATATACTTAAATTGAAACCACAATTTTACACGTGGATTGGTACCAGCTTGTCTATTGCGATGTTTTGTTAATAAAAATCACATCCGAATGCGTTTTCTGAAAAAGGCGCTTACGTTGTTTTTACTATAAAGCGACAAGTATTACCTAAGTCTACATTGTTCGAGACAGTCAAAAGTAGTCGTTGGAACTTCTTTTTTTATACAGCTTTTTGGTCACAGTAGTTATGGTAATTATTAATTTCAATCCCATCTTACGATTTGATTACTTATTTACTTGCTTACGATCGTTATTTAAATATCCGAATAAAATAACTTTTTCTTTCTTTTTTACTTATTTAAACTATAAAAAAAATATATTAAGCAGAAAATAGATCATTAACTTTATGGACACTTTTACCTTCTTAGGCCCAGATTTGCAGACACGATAGTTAAACAATGGAGTTTGAATTTTAAAAGGGCATTGGATCTTATGACTTTCAATTGAATTTTCGTATTACACTACCAGATTTGGTCCATTACATACACTAAACGTCGGGATATCAAATCAGTTTGCACAATCTTCACACATGTTGCGCCAATTTTGCGAGCTCACAACCTCGATTTAACTTATATGGTCCTAGAATTATGGTGCAGAAAATTTTGCTCCCAGCAAATTTGAAACGTAAAATTTCACAGCATGTTTGGCTTCTGAATACAGAATTCACGCCCGCCTCTACACGTCGAACAAAGTTAGAAGTAGTTAATTAGAAGACATTTTATACGAAGTCCTTAGATGGATCTTATTTTTATAACTCACCCAGAAGAGAAAAAGAAGAAGAGAAACTCAGAATAAGAATATTACATAACATAATATAACACATGTCCTGTCATAGCGTTACGTTTGTATCCCCGAAGGGGAAGGCAGAAATATCACGTCGTTGCCAATTTAAAAGCTCTTTTCTGTCGCCCTCACCACCGGGTGAGAGCCTTCAGCGCTCCCCATTTGTCCGGCCAAGTAGTTAATGCCATCTGCGGCAAATCTACAATAAGTCACGTCAAAAAAAATGTTGCCCTCACAAATTTCTTTTTTTGTCAGGATCGAATAGTATTTTGCTCCTAAAACATTCAGTACAAACTGTTTTGTACGTAAATATCAATTATCTTTTAATATTTTTTTACACAGTCATGCAAAAAAATTTCACGATTGTACATAATTGAATTTAAATTGGCAACGACGATATGCTCTAAACACGACACCTTGACAGCTGTGTTTAAGGGAAAATGAAATGAAAATAGTCTGTCGCGGACGGGAACTGGCCAAATAGTGACGGATGATCTGCTCATAAACTATATAATTGTCTATAATGTTGAAAAGGACACAATCCCACTGTCGGTTTTAACTACACGCTCGAGTAAATAATCAAATTAACACGGCGCGGATTTCTGAATACTAAAAGATCAAACATGAATAAGATTGTCAAGTTTATTTGCGCACTTTCAGAAAGCTAATTTACTAGATCAAACATAAATCCTTCTACGATGATATCAGTTATTAAACCCTTAGGTAGTTGTTTGAGAACTTATTTCCTAAAGTCTTATTAACCGACTTCAAAAACAGGAAGAGCCCAGCACACTCCACGATTTTTGTAAATATTGAGAGTTGTGGAATTTTTGTTGTATCATGTTATGTAAATGTAAATTTTTGTGCTTTTTTAATGCGCTTTTTTGTGTTTGTTTTTTTTTGTGTAGTTATGCCCGTTGATTACCCGTTCCTTTCCTTTTGGCGAAACCATGTAATTAAATGACAGGTGTCAGGAACAACTTAACATAAACTTAGATGGTGTGTACCAGAATCAGACAGGCGGTCGTTTTTGTATAAAACCGGACCTGTCAAATCTTCAGGTTAGGTAAGCGGACCCTGCGGAAATGGGATAATGCTGGGGAGATGATGAGGTGATTCAAGCTACAGTGTCCTAAATAAACACCTAATCGAACCCAGAACCATGATCCGAACGCTTTTACCGCTAGACAATAGAGACTATCTAAGATATACTAAGATAACACTTCAACAATTTCTACAAATAAACGCTTTAACGGAATAATAAATTCCAACGGCCTGAGTTGGTAATTAAATTAAAATCGTTTTGATGAATTATTGTGGGAAATAATGAATAGATGTCTAGTTCTAGGATATTAATGATTTTGGAACGAAACTCCGTAGTTGCGCGAACAATTTGTCATTGAATGCAGAAGTACGTAAGTTTTTAGTTCTCAAGAAATTTAAAAGTTTATATTTTAATAGATTTCTTCTCAGAGCTTACATTAGTTTTTGTCTTGTTCGCTTGGAATTATTGTCATTAAGCATTTTGATTACATTTATAAACATTTTTTTCTACATAACAAAAGGTATGTACATCAACCTAATTCCGTAGGTAATTCCAAATAAGATGGACAGGGTCGTTATCAGAAGAAAATTTGCTATTACTTTTGATACAAAGCAAGCCTTATCTATGATGAAATCGTATAGTGGCAGATGATAGGCCCACAAAATGATGTCTACTTATAATGGACATTTTGAAGATTTTAATTAACGAAACGAAAATCGATCTTCTCTGTTCTGTGATAATGATTATAATTCCGTATAAACTGAAACTTCTGACTGTGCGTTAGATACGGAAGAATTTTGTTTTTTTAGCAACTTTATGAAGACTAAGCGCGTTCTATATTTCTTATTCTACCATTTATTCTTCTATTAAAAAGTCAAAAATGAAGAGTTTTTTTTCCGCTCCAATCTTTGAAGTAGACAAATTCCCAATCTCTGAGCGCAACAAAGACATCAAGAACATTGACGGAAAATTCCTCAGCTTTGAAACTGAACCAAACAACTCAAAGCTGTGAACAATAATGATGAGCTATTAAACACAAAACACAGTTTAGCGACACTTGAAGCAACTGTCATTAGGAATTAATTCGTTTCAGATAGCGGTCTATTAGTAAGTTTCAAGTTTTATCGATCTATTTGTACAGAATTAGGTCAGAGTCAAAATTCAAATGCCTTCTTCTACGCAATCGGCGATTACCGTCGAGCACAATCGTGAAGAGGCCAGAACGGGTTTGTTTGGGCTCGCCTGTCACCGCCTATTATCGCCGATAGTGTAGAGGAGGCATAAAATAATAATAATATAATAAATTCATTTATTCCAGATTACCATAATAATATCCATATCCAATAAATTAAATTAATACAATTAACATTCAAATTCATGATATAATATGTTATTATATCCCAAATGGGGTGTGGAGGCTTCGCCAAAGCTCGTGTAGGATGCTGGCGGCCCAGTCGCGCACCGCGCACATGACGACGTTGGTGAAAGCGAACAGGCGGTGCTTCGCGCGTGCGGTTGCGCGTAGCAACAACGCGGCCCAACTTGGCACGCGCGCCTCACAGAACATGGGAATCAGCTCTATTCGCTAGAGTATCAGTTTTAATCAAGGTTGCGGTTAGAGTGTCTTCTAAATTTGAATTTGGTTTCAGAAAGACAATACTACAAAGAAAAGGAAACGAAGATTATTCAAAAAGAGAATATTAGATCGAAAAAATCTAACTCCAAAAATATACCTAAGTATAGTATTCCATAAGTATACGTAGGTTAAATTTAATTGGGTCGTGTACTAGGTTCAGGATAAATTATGAAATTCTGATTACTAAATAAAGACAGATCAAAACCTAACGAAAAACATTTTCTTTTTTCTATTTAACTTATTTACGAATTTGAATCAAGAAAAACGTAATAATAAGTCCAACATTTTATCACGTTTTTCTATGACGTCACAGTGTGCTTTTTCATACAAATTCCATAGTAATTTCGTGTTTTGACGTTTAGTAAAAAGTAACTGATTTGACTAGTTGGAAACTAGCGTATTACAAACGTAGTATTTGATTGTTTATGTCTACGAGTATGATACTCACCTGAGATTCTATGATCCTGTTTACGCGAATTCAAAAGAAATCGAAATCAATACAATGTTCATTATTATTACTTCATGTTAGAAGTTTTTCCAAAAACAGAAAATTGATGGAACTTTTCTTGTATATTTTTTTTCTGTTTGATTCTTTCCGGGGATCCGACTTTCAATTCGCTCCAGATTTCTACTGATTTTCGTGCGAATAAAAATATTTCGTTATTGAATAGCTCGCATGCAAAGAGTGGTAACAACCGCATATGAAAAATCAGCGACGTGCGACTTATTCGTCGAGTGCGAACGAGCAACAACTTTTTTTTCACTTATATTGCAGATAGCATTAACTACTTGGTCGGAGAAATGGGGAGCGTTGAGGGCTTTCACCCGGTACAAAAGTTAAGACAACAGTCCGGAGGGTGGGCGCGAACCTAGACTCAGGGCGTCGCCTGAAAGAATAATATTTGAAAGAATTAATCGACTCTAACAAGGAAAATCGTCGACCACACGTGGTATCGGAGTTCTAAAGTGTTTGTTGTCGCAAGCAAAAGCACTATGTCATACTCGAATCAAAAATCGCTCCCCAGTAGTATATCGACTAGAACGTCGGAGTTTTAAGTCAAATTCTCTTAATATAAATTTAGGTCGATATGTTAATTTTGCACAGTCACCGCCTACGTTTTGTCGAAAATTCAATGTTAACTGCGATAATGTTCAGATATAAATCCTCAGGGAACTCACGCGTTACAAAGATAGATAATCTAAAG
Source organism: Pectinophora gossypiella (assembly GCF_024362695.1). Taxonomy (NCBI): domain Eukaryota; kingdom Metazoa; phylum Arthropoda; class Insecta; order Lepidoptera; family Gelechiidae; genus Pectinophora; species Pectinophora gossypiella. The sequence goes on along the minus strand of NC_065410.1, from coordinate 14,505,063 downwards.
ATTTCCATAGCTATTGTTAGATACGGTACATCCTTTATAAGATCAACTAAGTACCCACGCATCGCAACATGGTAAGCTAAAATTGGTTCCCCGACAGTAATATTATTAGTTCTTCTTCTTCTTCTATCGTGTAGGTTGTGAGGTAGATTACCAACCTCATCAACCCTGGTGGCATTTTTTCTATTGAGCCGCCTAAGGCCCCTGACATGACTCATGTAACGACTACTTACATAAGTAAGTTGTAACAGGGACCAACGGCTTAACGTGTTTTCCGAAGCACGGATCGTCTTACTTTCGGACAATCAGGTGATCAGCCTGTAATGTCCTAACCAAACTAGGGATCACAAAGTGATTTTTGTGATATGTCCCCCCGGAATTCGAACCCGGGACCTCCGGATCGTGAGCCCAACGCTCGACCACTGGACCACGGAGGCCGTTTATATTATCATATTATCAGTTTGTGTCTCTTTATAAGAATATAATTTAACGATAATCATGTTTCAGAATATTAAGTCCACCACATAATGTCCTAAGCCAAACAAAGGAGATATCCTATCCTAAAGGAATTTTGGTGTAGACAAATATCGGTTATCAGCAGACAGGCAATATCTAGCCTAGATTTTCGATATGAAACTTTCCGGTGTATTATGTGAGGGGTGGTTCAGATTATTGAAAACAAACGTCGCATTGCGGGTCTTTGAATTGACTTGTGCATTTTTTTTTTCTATAAACCAAAACGTTCTTATTGGGTTAGGAGCGAAAACCGTGAGAGTTTTCAGCGCTCCCCATTTGTCCAACCAACTAGCTAATGCCATATCGTTGTTGACATCACCCGACGTATCTGAATATTTTGGCGAATCTGATTTGCACCATTTGCTATTGTCAAAAAGACAAAATATTGTTGTAAAATTGCAAATCAATAATAAGTCTCGTAAAAAAACGCCCAAGGCACTCCATACAAAAATGTCATTTTTACTGTGTGTCGCCTAACGTGTAAGTGCGAGAGAGAAACAACGCGCGCGCTCCCTCACTCCTTAGCTTACGGCCATTTAAAACTAATGAGGGGATGAGGTCGTGACCCGAAGCGAATTGGTGCGGGGGGGGATACCGTTCTATAAGTAGTATTATTCTTTATTCTGTTCTCGGTGCGAATAAAAAGCATAGAACGCTTTCAGCTGTTTATTTTCTTGAGCAAGTCGTATAAACAGACCACATGTCATTCCCAATACCCTATTCCAGAATTTTCATTAAAAAGCGTAAAAGTAACAGCAAGATGACTTCTGAGTACTTTTAACCTCTGCCTACATTTTTCCTCTCTACTAGAAATAAAATCTAAAACATGTGTTCTACTCTTGTATCGAAGGCGGATATAAACATTGCGAAGAATGTGCCGCGCACGCCATGCGCCGCACGCATCGCAACGCGTAGAACTTCATATTCGTCGCGAGGCACATGCTACGCACGTATAACGCATAACCAGCCGTACGGCGTGTGAGGAACATAACATAACATAACATAGAGTAGCGGAACGTAGCGTTACGTAACGTAGCGTAACATAACATAACAAATAGTTAATTACACAAACAGGAGAATACAAAACACAAAACAAAAGAGAAATAGAATGACTACGTAAGAGAAATAGAGTAGTGGCCTTATTGCTAAGTAGCAATCTCTTCCAGGCAACCACATAACATGCTTCATAATATTGTTCATATCCGCCCTTGTATAGGCCACACTCTAAACAGACATAAGGTTGTAAGTAAACTGTTACTGTTTGTGTAACAACATAGCAAAATGCGATTCAAGGCCCTGTACGTTCCTTATTATGCCGCTTCTATTTATATAAGGTACACTTACCCCGCACACACAGTACATTTTCCAACCACACAATCTCGGATAATGTTTAATTATGAGACAGCATTTCATGGATTTAAACAAACAGCCATGGTCTAGTGATTAGCTCGTGGGCCTCCCCTCAGTATTCATTACCGTATCACAAACAGCCATACCTACATGTATGGCTACCTGTATGTACTTGTATGGGGTGTAAGTAGTATCATAACGAGTATTCGTTATTGAGAAGGATGACTCAGCTGATTATTCTGAGTTAATATCAAATTGAGTTTTCCATCGCAAAAGTATAGAATTGATAATAATTTAAAAATACTAAAAAGAATCATGGATTTGCGACGGAAAATTCCACTTGATATTAACCCAGAATCATGATCTGAATCATCCCCCTGAGTATTCGTTACGATGTCACTAGCACCTTGTATATACCCTTTTAAATTTTCCGATAAACTAATTCCAGTATAAAAGATTACTACTTTTATTTCCTACTCATTTACTTTCTTTTATGTTTAGGGGTCCATCTATGAACCCCCATACCCCCTTCTTATATAATTAAATATTACAATATGCTTGTCGTCCCTTTCCTTTTCGGCGGATAAGAAAATAAAAGGTATAACTTAAAATAAAATTAGATGGTGTGTGCTGGAAGTAGAACCATTACCGGCTGTGATTCCCATTGTTTAGGTAATAACAACTGAGGAGCTCGGTGGCGCAGCGGTTAACGCGCTCGGTCTGCGATTGTTGACGTTAATCAACTTTCGCAAAGGCCGGTCATAGGATGGGTGATCACAAAAAAAAGTCTTCATCTCGAGCTCCTCCGTGCTTCGGAAGGCACGTTAAGCCGTTGGTCCCGGCTGCATTAGCAGTCGTTAATAACCATCAATCCGCACTGGGCCCGCGTGATGGTTTAAGGCCCTATCTCCCTATCCATCCATAGGGAAGGCCCGTGCCCCAGCAGTGGAGACGTTAATGGGCTGATGATGATGAGGTAATAACATTCCAAAGGGCAATGATGTAAATCCCTTTACGCCACTTATTAACTTAGAGCGCACTATATTCTTCCGCATCGTACGCGATGTTTTGTATAGAATTATAATCACTATCACCTATCAGTAAGGTCGATTTTGGTATTGTTTATTTAATCTCATTTATACCTCGAAAGCAACATGTTTTAGCCACATAATCTCAGAAAATGTTTCGTTATGACTAACCATTATTATATATTATTACGCGAGCTCTAAGGTGTTCTTACCTTAATGACAGAGCGCAAACATTTAATAATGAACAGTACATGTGGATGAAGACGTAATAACAACCCTTTAAGGTTGTTTTGGGAGGTTAAAACGCCGCATTGAAGCAATGATGATAAAAACTGCCTATATCTCCCATCAGGCGTCGCTACTGTTGAGTGTTCTTATATTTTGACAGTTCTCTATAATATTTGAGTAAACAACCACAGCACTACTCTTCTTCACTTTTTTCTTCTTCTTTACTTTTGTTGTTCTTCTTCTTCTTTTTATATTCTTAATCACTAACTACCATTTAACAATATGTAATTATGTATTTTTTGCAAAATAAATATTATCTTTCGTTCTTTCACTTACCTGTGCTGAGGGAAACTCACAAAGAGAAAATAGTAATCGTAAAAGAATCGCATACGTATCCATTATTGTTTTAACAGGGTTTAAAAAAATAAGGCAAGATGACCAATTGTAGACTAAACAGATCAAAATAAACGTGACACGAGTGAAACAGAGCACTTGGTATTCTCAAACAATGCCAGTAACCGTATTTATAGGCAACATCGTAGTTTCCAGCTATAAATTAATTGGGACCCTCTATTCGTAGGCGTCCGTATTCAAATTGCTCTTGTTTGTTAGTAAAATACTAGGTAGTACTTTAACGAATACAATTGTTCTAGATTTCCGAGTAGTTTCAAGGAAGACTCACACACAAAACCCGATATAGAAGCGAAGTTAGTCCTTAACGATGAATTCCTTTTCTAGTCCTTTATATTTAAGGAGTCTCCCGACTTTATGAGTTTGAATTCGTGTCTGGAACATATATAATTGATATCATGTGATTTCCAGGACTTGAGGCGGAATGTTGCCAATGTTGCTCTCTAATGTTATGTTCCTGGCGCAACCATAACTACATTTAGATTCAAAATGAGCTTGCAGTACATTTTTGAAGCTCTGAAGAGTCAATCAGATTTCGAATATTTTACAATGTCCTCACCAAAGTAGGTGGCTAGTTTCCACGGAAAGTTTATTTTTTTTTGACATTTCCCCATCAGAAATCAAACCCAAGCCATGTGAACCAAAAGCTTTTACCACTTGACCATGAATGCCATCCAGATCAATGAAAGGTGCACAAATAATACAGAATTCAGGACAAACAGGAACCCATAAATTTCCCGAATAAGGAGCGAGCATTGCAGAGTCCCGGACCCGCAACAACCGTCAGCAGTTAGTCAGGGTGGACTGAATCACAACTCGCTCCTCTTTAGATTTATAGCCCTATCAAATCGGTAGACCGCACTTTGTTGGTCTTGCATTCAGACTTACATGCAAAATAGACCACGCATCTATCTTAAGGTATTTGCTTAGGAAAATATTTTATAAATAGTACACTTTCAGCCAGACACATTTTATTTTATTTTTTCTTCTCTTTACTTCGTTCGTCTCGGGTTAGTAGCCCAAATAGACCAGGAACAGCGTTGAATATGCTTCCATACTCCTTCCGCGTGGTTGAGGGGGGAAAGAGCTGTTTTATATTATGTTATGTATGTAATGTCTTTCCCTAATGACTCTTTCATTAAATATAATTGCCTCATTAATCTGTTCCGCGTGTCAATTTAAATAAAACATTTGCCTTAGAAGTCAAACAAATGAAAAATGCTACAACGACGCGAGGCGTTCCGTTAAGGGTGTGTCTCCTAAGTCAATAATTATAATGTTTTTTTAATCAAATAACGACCCCCGTGGTCCAGTGGTTGAGTGTTGGGCTCACGATCCGGAGGTCTCGGGTTCGATCCCGGTGGGGACATATCACAAAAGCTACTTTGTGTTCCCTAGTTTGGTTAGGACATTACTGGCTGATCACCAGATTGTCCGACAGTAAGATGATCCGTGCTTCGGAAGGCGCGTTAAGCCGTTGGTCCCGGTTACTACTTACTGATGTAAGTACGTAGTCGTTACTTGAGTCATGTCAGGGGCCCTTGGCGGCTCAATAGTACCTGACACCAGGGTTGATGAGGCTGATACTCCACCTCATAACCCACACGATAGAAGAAGAAGAATCAAAAATCAATATTATTTTCCTGATCTTATAAGTAATTTGCGACCTTCAAGTATTCTGAATTAGGTTTTATATCAAATCTAGCTCCATTTTGCTTAGCTGTTCAGTCATTGTGACAGAGCTTTTTTGTTTTGCTTGTGTAGTGTGTTTTGTTTATGAAAGATCAGAGGGGTTAAAAAGGCCACATGAAAGTAAATAATCTAAACAAGCAACATTACAATTTGACATTTGCCCATATAAAAGGAGCTATTTTACATTTGCGTATGCAGAAGTCCACCAGTTGGAGACTTCTCCTGCAGAGTGTGCGGTAGAGTTTGCCGCTCTAGGATTGGCTTGCACAGCCATCAAAGAAAGTGCATTTCTTCGAGGCAATGACGTCATAAATCGTCTGAAACAGACGTATAAACCCAATGATGATGATATAGAAGTAGATTTAATTACTTACTTGTTTATGATCGCTATTTAAATATCCAAATAAAATAACTTCTTTTTGGTTATATACTTATTTACCAATAGAAAAAATATATTAGATCATTAACTTTGTACACACTATTACATTCTTGGGCCCAGATTTGCAGACACGATAGTTTAAACAATGGAGTTTGAATTTTAAAAGGGCATTGGATCTTACGACTTTCAATTGAATTTTCGTATTACACTACCAGATTTGGTCCATTACATACACTAAACCTCGGGATATCAAATCAGTTTGCACAATCTTCACACATGTTGCGCCAATTTTGCGAGCTCACAACCTCGATTTAACTTATATGGTCCTAGAATTATGGTGCAGAAAATTTTGCTCCCAGCATATTTGAAACGTAAAATTTCACAGCATGTTTGGCTTCTGAATACAGAATTCACGCCCGCCTGTACACGTCGAACAAAGTTAGAAGTAGTTAATTAGAAGACATATTATACGAAGTCTTTAGATGGATCTTATTTTTATAACTCTTCCAGAAGAGAAGAAGAAGAAGAGAAACTCAGAATAAGAATATTACATAACATAATATAACACATGTCCTGTCATAGCGTTAAGTTTGTATCCCCGAAGGGGAAGGCAGAGATATTACGTCATTGCCAATTTAAAAGCTCTTTTCTGTCGCCCTCACCACCGGGTGAGAGCCTTCAGAGCTCCCCATTTGTCAGGCCATCAGCGGCAAATCTACAATAAGTCACGACAAAAAAAATGTTGCCCTCACAAATTTATTTTTTGTCAGGATCGAATAGTATTTTGCTCCTAAAACATTCAGTACAAACTGTTTTGTACGTAAATATCAATTATCTTTTAATATTTTTTAACACCGTCATGCAAAAAAATTTCACGATTGTACATAATTGAATTTAAATTGGCAACGATGATATGCTCTAATCACGACACCTTGACAGCTGTGTTTAAGGGAAAATGAAATGAAAATAGTCTGTCGCGGACGGGAACTGGCCAAATAGTGACGAATGATCTGCTCATAAACTATATAATTTTCTATAATGTTGAAAAGGACACAATCCCACTGTCGGTTTTAACGACACGCTCGAGTAAATAATCAAATTAACGCGGCGCGGATTTCTAAATACTAAAAGATCAAACATGGATTAGATTGTGAAGTTCATTTGCGCACTTTCAGAAAGCTAATTTACCAAATCAACCATAAATCCTTCTACGATGATATCAGTTATAAACCCTTAGGTAGTTGTTAGAGAACTAATTTCCTAAAGTCTTATTAACCGACTTCAAAACAGGAAGAGCCCAGCACACTCCACGATTTTTGTAAATATTGAGAGTTGTGGAATTTTTGTTGTATCATGTTATGTAAATGTAAATTTTTGTGCTTTTTTAATGCGCTTTTTTGTGTTTGTTTTTTTTTTTGTGTAGTTATGCCCGTTGATTACCCGTTCCTTTCCTTTTGGCGAAACCACGTAATTAAATGACAGGTGTCAGGAACAACTTAACATAAACTTAGATGGTGTGTACCAGAATCAGACAGGCGGTCGTTTTTGTATAAAACCGGACCTGTCAAATCTTCAGGTTAGGTAAGCGGACCCTGCGGAAATGGGATAATGCTGGGGAGATGATGAGGTGATTCAAGCTACAGTGTCCTAAATAAACACCTAATCGAACCCAGAACCATGATCCGAACGCTCTAACCGCTAGACAATAGAGACTATCTAAGATATACTAAGATAACACTTCAACAATTTCTACAAATGAACGCTTTAACGGAATAATAAATTCCAACGGCCTGAGTTGGTAATTAAATTAAAATCGTTTTGATGAATTATTGTGGGAAATAATGAATAGATGTCTAGTTCTAGGATATTAATGATTTTGGAACGAAACTCCGTAGTTGCGCGAACAATTTGTCATTGAATTCAGAAGTACGTAAGTTTTTAGTTCTCAAGAAATTTAAAAGTTTATATTTTAATAGATTTCTTCTCAGAACTTACATTAGTTTTTGTCTTGAACGCTTGGAATTATTGTCATTAAGCATTTTGATTACATTTATAAACAATTTTTTCTACATAACAAAAGGTATGTACATCAACCTAATTCCGTAGGTAATTCCAAATAAGATGGACAGGGTCGTGCTATTACTTTTGATACAAAGCAAGCCTTAACTATGATGAAATCGTATAGTGGCAGGTGACAAGCCCACAAAATGATGTCTACTTATAATGGACATTTTAATTAACGAAACGAAAATCGATCTTCTCTGTTCTGTGATAATGATTATAATTCCGTATAAACTGAAACTTCTGACTGTGCGTTAGATACGGAAGAATTTTGTTTTTTTTAGCAACTTTATGAAGACTGAACGCGTTCTAAATTTCTTATTCTACCATTTATTCTTTTATTAAAAAGTCAAAAATTAAGAGTTTTCTTTCCTCTTCAATCTTTGAAGTAAACAAATTCCCAATCTCTGAGCGCAACAAAGACATCAAGAACATTGACGGAAAATTCCTCAGCTTTGAAACTGAACCAAACAATTCAAAGCTGTGAACAATAATGATGAGCTATTAAACACAAAACACAGTTTAGCGACACTTGAAGCAACTGTCATTAGGACTTAATTCGTTTCAGATAGCGGTCTATTAGTAAGTTTCAAGTTTTATCGATCTATTTGTACAAAATTAGGTCAGAGTCAAAATTCAAATGCCTTCTTCTACGCAATCGGCGATTACCGTCGAGCACAATCGTGAAGAGGCCAGAACGGGTTTGTTTGGGCTCGCCTGTCACCGCCTATTATCGCCGATAGTGTAGAGGAGGCATAAAATAATAATAATATAATAAATTCATTTATTCCATATTACCATAATAATATCCATATCCAATAAATTAAATTAATACAATTAACATTCAAATTCATGATATAATATGTTATTATATCCCAAATGGGGTGTGGAGGCTTCGCCAAAGCTCGTGTAGGATGCTGGCGGCCCAGTCGCGCACCGCGCACATGACGACGTTGGTGAAAGCGAACAGGCGGTGCTTCGCGCGTGCGGTTGCGCGTAGCAACAACGCGGCCCAACTTGGCACGCGCGCCTCACAGAACATGGGAATTAGCTCTATTCGCTTGAGTATCAGTTTTAATCAAGGTTGCGGTTAGAGTGTCTTCTAAATTTGAATTTGGTTTCAGAAAGACAATATTACAAAGAAAAGGAAACAAAGATTATTCAAAAAGAGAATATTAGATCGAAAAAATCTAACTCCAAAAATATACCTATTGTATTCCATAAGTATACGTAGGTTAAATTTCATTGGGTCGTGTACTAGGTTCAGGATACATTATGAAATTCTGATTATTAAATAAAGACAGATCAAAACCTAACGAAAAACATTTTCTTTTTTCTATTTAACTTATTTACGAATTTGAATCAAGAAAAACGTAATAATAAGTCCGACATTTTATCACGTTTTTCTATGACGTCACAGTGTGCTTTTTCATACAAATTCCATAGTAATTTCGTGTTTTGACGTTTAGTAAAAAGTAACTGATTTGACTAGTTGGAAACTAGCGTATTACAAACGTAGTATTTGATTGTTTATGTCTACGAGTATGATACTCACCTGAGATTCTATGATCCTGTTTACGCGAATTCAAAAGAAATCGAAATCAATACAATGTTGATGTTAGAAGTTTTTCCAAAAACAGAAAATTGATGGAACTTTTCTTGTATATTTTTTTTCTGTTTGATTCTTTCCGGGGATCCGACTTTCAATTCGCTCCAGATTTCTACTGATTTTCGTGCGAATAAAAATATTTCGTTATTGAAAAGCTCGCATGCAAAGAGTGGTAACAACCGCATACGAAAAATCAGCGACGTGCGACTTATTCGTCGAGTGTGAACGAGCAACAACTTTTTTTTTTCACTTATATTGCAGATGACATTAACTACTTGGCCGGAGAAATGGGGAGCGTTGAGGGCTTTCACCCGGTACAAAAGTTAAGACAACAGTCCGGAGGGTGGGCGCGAACCTAGACTCAGGGCGTCGCCTGAAAGAATAATATTTGAAAGAATTAATCGACTCTAACAAGGAAAATCGTCGACCACACGTGGTATCGGAGTTCTAAAGTGTTTGTTGTCGCAAGCAAAAGCACTATGTCATACTCGAATCAAAAATCGCTCCCCAGTAGTATATCGACTAGAACATCGGAGTTTTAAGTCAAATTCTCTTAATATAAATTGAGGTCTATATGTTAATTTTGCACAGTCACCGCCTACGTTTTGTCGAAAATTCAATGTTAACTGCGATAATGTTCAGATATAAATCCTCAGGGAACTCACGCGTTACAAAGATAGATAATCTAAAGATTTCCATAGCTATTGTTAGATACGGTACATCCTTTATAAGATCAACTAAGTACCCACGCATCGCAACATGGTAAGCTAAAATTGGTTCCCCGACAGTAATATTATTAGTTCTTCTTCTTCTTCTATCGTGTAGGTTGTGAGGTAGATTACCAACCTCATCAACCCTGGTGTCATTTTTTCTATTGAGCCGCCTAAGGCCCCTGACATGACTCATGTAACGACTACTTACATAAGTTAGTTGTAACAGGGACCAACGGCTTAACGTGTTTTCCGAAGCACGGATCGTCTTACTTTCGGACAATCAGGTGATCAGCCTGTAATGTCCTAACCAAACTAGGGATCACAAAGTGATTTTTGTGATATGTCCCCCCAGAATTCGAACCCGGGACCTCCGGATCGTGAGCCCAACGCTCGACCACTGGACCACGGAGGCCGTTTATATTATCATATTATCAGTTTGTATCTCTTTATAAGAATATAATTTAACGATAATCATGTTTCAGAATATTAAGTCCACCACATAATGTCCTAAGCCAAACAAAGGAGATATCCTATCCTAAAGGAATTTTGGTGTAGACAAATATCGGTTATCAGCAGACAGGCAATATCTAGCCTAGATTTTCGATATGAAACTTTCCGGTGTATTATGTGAGGGGTGGTTCAGATTACTGAAAACAAACGTCGCATTGCGGGTCTTTGAATTGACTTGTGCATTTTTTTTTCTATAAACCAAAACGTTCTTATTGGGTTAGGAGCGAAAACCGTGAGAGTTTTCAGCGCTCCCCATTTGTCCAACCAACTAGCTAATGCCATATCGTTGCTGACATCACCCGACGTATCTGAATATTTTGGCGAATCTGATTTGCACCATTTGCTATTGTCAAAAAGACACAAAATATTGTTGTAAAATTGCAAATCAATAATAAGTCTCGTAAAAAAACGCCCAAGGCACTCCATACAAAAATGTCATTTTTACTGTGTGTCGCCTAACGTGTAAGTGCGAGAGAGAAACAACGCGCGCGCTCCCTCACTCCTTAGCTTACGGCCATTTAAAACTAATGAGGGGATGAGGTCGTGACCCGAAGCGAATTGGAGCGGGGGGGGATACCGTTCTATAAGTAGTATTATTCTTTATTCTGTTCTCGGTGCGAATAAAAAGCATAGAACGCTTTCAGCTGCTTATTTTCTTGGGCAACGCGTATACCTTCATTTTCGTCGCGAGGCTCATGCTACGCACGTATAAACATAATATAACCAGCCGTGCGGCCTGTGGGGATCATAACATACCATAACAAATACTTTATTGTACAAACAGGAAAAAACGAAATACAAAACAAATAGAATGACAACAATAGGCGGCCTTATTGCTAAGTAGCAATCTCTTCCAGGCAACCACATAAAATACCTCACAATATTGTTCATATCCGCGTATCTTCGTATAGGCCACACTCTAAACAGACATAAGGTTGTAAGTAAACTGTTACTGTTTGTGTAACAACATAGCAAAATGCGATTCAAGGCCCTGTACGTTCCTTATTATGCCGCTTCTATTTATATAAGGTACACTTACCCCGCACACACAGTACATTTTCCAACCACACAATCTCGGATAATGTTTAATTATGAGACAGCATTTCATGAATTTAAACAAACAGCCGTGGTCTAGTGATTAGCTCGTGGGCCTCCTCTCAGTATTCATTACGGTATCACAAACACCCATACCTACATGTATGGCTACCTGTATGTACTTGTATGGGGTGTAAGTAGCATGATAACGAATACTGAGAAGGATGACTCAGCTGATTATTCTGAGTTAATATCAAATTGAGTTTTCCATCGCAAAAGTATAGAATTGATAATAATTTAAAAATACTAAAAAAAATCATGGATTTGCGACGGAAAATTCCACTTGATATTAACCCAGAATCATGATCTGAATCATCCCCCTGAGTATTCGTTACGATGTCACTAGCACCTTGTATATACCCTTTTAAATTTTCCGATAAACTAATTCCAGTATAAAAGATTACTACTTTTATTTCCTACTCATTTACTTTCTTTTATGTTTAGGGGTCCATCTATGAACCCCCATACCCCCTTCTTATATAATTAAATATTACAATATGCTTGTCGTTTATCCGTCCCATTCCTTTTCGGCGGATAAGAAAATAAGAGGTATAACTTAAAATTAAAATAAGATTGTGTGTGCTGGATATAGGACCGGCTGTCATTCCCATTGTTTGGGTAATAACATTCCAAACGGCAATGATGTAAATCCCTTTACGCCACTTATTAACTTAGAGCGCACTATATTCTTCCGCATCGTACGCGATGTTTTGTATAGAATTATAATCACTATCACCTATCAGTAAGGTCGATTTTGGTATTGTTTATTTAATCTCATTTATACCTCGAAAGCAACATGTTTTAGCCACATAATCTCAGAAAATGTTTCGTTATGACTAACCATTATTATATATTATTACGCGAGCTCTAAGGTGTTCTTACCTTAATGACAGAGCGCAATCATTTAATAATGAACAGTACATGTGGATGAAGACGTAATAACAACCCTTTAAGGTTCTTTTGGGAGGTTAAAACGCCGCATTGAAGCAATGATGATAAAAACTGCCTATATCTCCCATCAGGCGTCGCTACTGTTGAGTGTTCTTATATTTTGACAGTTCTCTATAATATTTGAGTAAACAACCACAGCACTACTCTTCTTCACTTTTTTCTTCTTCTTTACTTTTGTTCTTCTTCTTCTTCTTTTTATATTCTTAATCACTAACTACCATTTAACAATATGTAATTATGTATTTTTTGCAAAATAAATATTATCTTTCGTTCTTTCACTTACCTGTGCTGAGGGAAACTCACAAAGAGAAAATAGTAATCGTAAAAGAATCGCATACGTATCCATTATTGTTTTAACAGGGTTTAAAAAATAAGGCAAGATGACCAATTGTAGACTAAACAGATCAAAATAAACGTGACACGAGTGAAACAGAGCACTTGGTATTCTCAAACAATGCCAGTAACCGTATTTATAGGCAACATCGTAGTTTCCAGCTATAAATTAATTGGGACCCTCTATTCGTAGGCGTCCGTATTCAAATTGCTCTTGTTTGTTAGTAAAATACTAGGTAGTACTTTAACGAATACAATTGTTCTAGATTTCCGAGTAGTTTCAAGGAAGACTCACACACAAAACCCGATATAGAAGCGAAGTTAGTCCTTAACGATGAATTCCTTTTCTAGTCCTTTATATTTAAGGAGTCTCCCGACTTTATGAGTTTGAATTCGTGTCTGGAACATATATAATTGATATCGTGTGATTTCCAGGACTTGAGGCCGAATGTTGCCAATGTTGCTCTCTAATGTTATGTTCCTGGCGCAACCATAACTACATTTAGATTCAAAATGAGCTTGCAGTACATTTTTGAAGCTCTGAAGAGTCAATCAGATTTCGAATATTTTACAATGTCCTCACCAAAGTAGGTGGCTAGTTTCCACGGAAAGTTTATTTTTTTTTGACATTTCCCCATCAGAAATCAAACCCAAGCCATGTGAACCAAAAGCTTTTACCACTTGACCATGAATGCCATCCAGATCAATGAAAGGTGCACAAATAATACAGAATTCAGGACAAACAGGAACCCATAAATTTCCCGAATAAGGAGCGAGCATTGCAGAGTCCCGGACCCGCAACAACCGTCAGCAGTTAGTCAGGGTGGACTGAATCACAACTCGCTCCTCTTTAGATTTATAGCCCTATCAAATCGGTAGACCGCACTTTGTTGGTCTTGCATTCAGACTTACATGCAAAATAGACCACGCATCTATCTTAAGGTATTTGCTTAGGAAAATATTTTATAAATAGTACACTTTCAGCCAGACACATTTTATTTTATTTTTTCTTCTCTTTACTTCGTTCGTCTCGGGTTAGTAGCCCAAATAGACCAGGAACAGCGTTAAATATGCTTCCATACTCCTTCCGCGTGGTTGAGGGGGGAAAGAGCTGTTTTATATTATGTTATGTATGTAATGTCTTTCCCTAATGACTCTTTCATTAAATATAATTGCCTCATTAATCTGTTCCGCGTGTCAATTTAAATAAAACATTTGCCTTAGAAGTCAAACAAATGAAAAATGCTACAACGACGCGAGGCGTTCCGTTAAGGGTGTGTCTCCTAAGTCAATAATTATAATGTTTTTTTAATCAAATAACGACCCCCGTGGTCCAGTGGTTGAGTGTTGGGCTCACGATCCGGAGGTCTCGGGTTCGATCCCGGTGGGGACATATCACAAAAGCTACTTTGTGTTCCCTAGTTTGGTTAGGACATTACTGGCTGATCACCAGATTGTCTGACAGTAAGATGATCCGTGCTTCGGAAGGCGCGTTAAGCCGTTGGTCCCGGTTACTACTTACTGATGTAAGTACGTAGTCGTTACTTGAGTCATGTCAGGGGCCCTTGGCGGCTCAATAGTACCTGACACCAGGGTTGATGAGGCTGATACTCCACCTCATAACCCACACGATAGAAGAAGAAGAAGAATCAAAAATCAATATTATTTTCCTGATCTTATAAGTAATTTGCGACCTTCAAGTATTCTGAATTAGGTTTTATATCAAATCTAGCTCCATTTTGCTTAGCTTTTCAGTCATTGTGACGGAACCACAAACGGAACTCAATGCAATTTTGTATGACGAACGTGTTTGTTTTGAAACTGAATGCTTTTGTGTTGTGTCGATAAGAGTTCAGGAAGTTAGTTATGGCCAGTTTGGGAATAGAACACGTAGTGACTTTGATGTATTAAATTTTTATTTATGAGAGCTTTTTTGTTTTGCTTGTGTAGTGTGTTTTGTTTATGAAAGATCAGAGGGGTTAAAAAGGCCACATGAAAGTAATTAATCTAAACAAGCAACATTACAATTTGACATTTGCCCATATAAAAGGAGCTATTTTACATTTGCGTATGCAGAAGTCCACCAGTTGGAGACTTCTCCTGCAGAGTGTGCGGTAGAGTTTGCCGCTCTAGGATTGGCTTGCACAGCCATCAAAGAAAGTGCATTTCTTCGAGGCAATGACGTCATAAATCGTCTGAAACAGACGTATAAACCCAATGATGATGATATAGAAGTAGCGCATAGAAAATGTCAAATAGCAATATTGCTTTTGGAGATGAATTATTATTACATTTTTAAATTATCAATACCACACAATACAGTCCATATCACTATGGACTGTTGTGTGGTATTGACATACATAAACACACACACACACACACACACACACACACTGTCTCTTCTTTTTTTTTCCCTTTGGCATCCTCTTTATTTTTTACTAGGTATGTAATTATGTGGATAGCTGTAATTGGTCTTACATATTGTAAATGAAATCATACATTGTACAATTAGATATAAGACTGTTTTGTCCCAAATAAAATAAAATTATTGCTTTGACGTGGCACTTTTAACTCCTCTGGTATGCCTGTAAGCAATTAATATTCTCATCATCATCATAAACAGCCTATATACATCCCACTGCTGGGCACAGGCCTCCCCTCAATCAACCGGAGGGGGTATGGAGCATACTCCACCACTTCTATTCTTTAAAAAATAATAGAGTATTTTAGAGCTAATAAAAACTAAACGGATTTGCATGCGATTCTAACTGTTATGATCCGCATTTCTCTAAGATGACTATAGGATAAAAAAATTGCAAAAGAAAGGATTTATTATATCATACAATCATCATATCATCCAAGCCGAGTCCGAAGACGGCGACTCCTAAATGTCTATCCCAGGTCGATGTTATGATAGGCTCTAATGTGGCTAGCAAAACCGAACTTCGATTTGAAGGTTCGGCCACATGGCGCACAGAATAACTGGCCAGCAGAATTAAATGTATAGTTGTAGGAGGGCTTGTGTCGAGTCTTCCGTATTTGGCGTTTTGCGTCAAAATCTTCTAAACGCTTCTTTACGTACAGTTCCACGTTTTTGTGGACAATGTAACGCCATTCCGGTCTACGCCGAGCTCGCTCCTCCCAACTATCAGGTAGAATATCACAAGCCACAAGGTTGCGCTTGAGCACGTCTTTGTAACGCAGGTATTGCCCGCCCTGCTTTCGTTTCCCGCTAGAAAGCTCGGAATAGAAAACTGCTTTCGGCAATCTGCTGTCATCCATTTATTATATACATGGATACCGAATGACATGGGCCTATATATATATACGTCCCATTGCAGGGCACAGGCCTCCCCCAAGGTGGGTACGGAGCATACTCCACCACGTTACTCCACTGCAGGTTGTTTAACGGCTTAGCGTATCTTCTGAAGTACGGGATCATGTTACTTTTTCGGAATTAGTATAGTAAGTATAAGAACTCATTCAGTAATGCATAAAGATATTATCAAGAACCTGGGATATAAATTTTCTGGCGCCAATATATCTTTTGGTGAGTACGATAGCATTCAGTTTCCTTTCCGTATTCAAAGAATCTTACATCGAATGACCTACTTTACAGCATCGAATATATTTGCTTCCTTAAGCAATATATTCCTAGTTTAAGGACACGAATTTAATTGTCTGGAAGAGTAAAAAGGCAGTTTAAAGGGATTCGTCTTCAAGCCTTGCGTTTCCATTTTAGAGATGTGAAGAGATTGAGAAGTAAGTGTACGAAAATAGACGAATTTATAAAGAAAATCGGCTAAATTTTCAATCATTTTGACACGCGTGTATCGGTTTGATGTTTAGTGCGGCAGTAATTGAATCAGAATCATTTATTCAACGTAATTATCATAGATAAACTTTTTTATGGTCAATTTGACATTTTTGAATCTACGTCATTTCGCAAAGTGTTAAGGCTGAAGAGGAGAAATGACAAGAAACTGCAACATCAACACATCTTTTATTTTTTCAATTCAATGCAATACAATAGTATTTATAGATTTTTTTTTATTATAAAAGGACGCAGACAAACACACAAAAACAAAACAAAAACATCTATGTAAGTTATCACAGAACAATAACTAAAAAGCACAAAGCAAAATAAGCAGGTGAACACGGACTTTGTTGTTTATTTACTCCCACAATATCAATGCATAAGTAATTACTTTGTGATCCCTAGTTAGGTTGCACGTTAAGCCGTTGGTCCCGGTTACTACTTACTGATGTAAGTAAGTAGTCGTTACATGAGCCATGTCAGGGGCCTTTGGCGGCTCAATAGTAACCCTGACACCAGGGTTAATGAGGTGGGTAATTCACTATCCACCCACACCATAGAAGAAGAAGAAGTTAGTAGTTTTTACCTAAGGAAATATGTATCGTTAAAATAAGCCCGGTTGCTACTTACAGATATAGCTAAGTCAGTAATCGTTACATGAGCCATGTCAGGTAGCTCAATAGTAATCCTGTGTGGGAATGGAAAGGTATGATGCATGAAAAGGAACGTTTGGAGCGAGAAAGTATGAGAGAGGAAGAGAGAGAGAGAGAGAGAGAGAGAGAGAAAAAGACTGAAGGAGGAAGTGGAAGTGGTATTTAATTTTGTTTGTTTTAGAATATACCTATAAGACGGAGAATTGTAAGGTGCGTAGCGTAGGTGTGAAGAAATGAAAGACGAATTAAATAAGGGTGTTTAATTGAAGATGACGAAGTCCCTTCCTGCAGTCGTAACAAATAACATTAGCGATTAAACATAATGCGTAAATCCTTAAATGTGTCATATCCGAAACAAAATGTAGGAATACGAAAAAAGCGAAATCCGCAACTGATATAAATATTTCTTTTACAATTCTGTACCAATGTAAAGGCTTTTGGAAATTTATTGCAGTCACAAATAATCTTACTTAGTTGGGTTCTTTCGGAGTCAGAGCCAAAACATTTGGAACAATTTTAAAATAAAACAGGTATTTTTAAGTCAACATTTTCCAGTTTATTTTTACGTCAGGCCAAAAAAAGTAACTGCATCTTGATTATTATTATTCTCACATTTCTATCACATTAATATGATAATACTAAGATAAATGATAATAATGAAATTATGAAACACTACCTTTTTGCTAGTCTAGCACAAAGAGGTTGTAGTAATATTAAGAAACGAAAATATCAAAATCTAAAAACAAGATAGGCAGACGTCGTTAGAAAAGATCTGAGTTCCTGCAATGTTTCCGCAGACGACACGTCTGACAGAGCGAACTGGAAAGAAAAAGCAGATATTTCTGGGCTTAATGTCTGTTTCTGATCACCAGACGAATAACCCTTGAGCGGATCTTTTATTTAAATATGCTTGAGGCTATACGCGTTAAAGCCTGACGGACTGGACCTGAGTACACATAATAAAAGCGGCGTATATTACGCGACCTTCACGGGAAAAGGCATTGTAGTCTATCAATATGAGACCGTTACTGACTCATTATGCATGTTAAGCTCTTCACACAAACAGGTGGCACCGTGTAAAATAATACTACGTATAGAGCGGCTATGTAGTAGGCTGAGCTGTAGTCCATCTACGGAGTCCACAGGTGGCGGATAGTGGAACGGCCATCAGATATGATGGTTAGCTGCGAATATAAAAATAAGCAGTCCCCGACCAAACAGCGACAGGATTAGCTGAACGTAGTGGATAGCTCACTAGGACGGGCTAACCTATAAAATGCTACTTAGGTTCTATGACGATCTTGTGACGTAGCGAGTAGGCGCCGCTACTTCAAAAGCGCACCCCTGATGCCGGGCAGCAGCGGTATCAGTACTGGTTGGAGGCCGAGGAAATGGATTCTGGTAGGGCTCTAGCTAGAACATCACCGATTGAGAAATTGGCACACACACGCCCTATCTATGGAGTAATGACGGTGATTACTCCACCGACAAGAGCGCAGCTCTTAAATAAAGAGAGAGATAGAACGGTAAGTCTCCGCCCCGCACAATTACGTATTGAGCGCTGACTTCACCCCCTCTGGATCTTATGGCTGTAAGGAGGAAAGAGGAGTACGGATTGTATCTCGCTCGCACGCGTTAAGTAACATACGGAAAGCATGACATTTTTATACAGAGTTTCTTAGATGTGCCGCGAATGTACGTGGCAGGGAATGGATATTTTAAGGCAAATATCCTGTCAATTCCTGTCTGCATGCAATTTGAACAAAACAAACTATTCTTGGTCCGACTGTATGAACTTGCAGGCCATATCTTACAGGACACCATAATGGCACCACCACGGTCACGCCAATGTCTAGTTAGTAGCACAAATTCAAAATATTTTTATTTAGTTGGTAATATAGTTGCGCTTTGAATCGTTATTTTTTTCATAATTATATTTTTCGTTGAAGGTTATCCGCCTAAAACTACTGCGGTTTCTAGCCGATCTGTACAGCCAACAAGACACCAGGTAAGGTAGTGTTACTACACCTATTCAGTTTGTTGGCGGCGCGAGTCTTTTTGTAATTATTACTTTTTATTTTGGTGCAATAAAGTGTATTTGTATTGTATAGTATTGTATTGTGGCGCGACGGTGGTTGCGCCGCTATGGTGCGCTTGTGAGATAAGACGCTTAAGGTGACTATTACTTTTAATATCTTGGGATATAAAAAGACCTAGCAAAGCCCGTCTTTTGAAACATCCTCGCTCAACAAATTGAGACATTTTGTAAGTAATACTACTATAAGCAAAAACAGTTGGCGTTAGCAGACTACTTTCCTTTAAAGAACCAGTTCACCGCTTAACTTTCTTCGAATACGCGAAATCCTTTTCCTTTCAGGAAATACTGCAGACGCCTAAATGAGGACGTTTACGAATGGTACCGTAAATATGAAAACGAAACGGATTTGCGTATGAAAGGAGCGTACTCCACTCGGCTTTTCCTGTTCACTCTAGTGTTTGAAGACTTTTTCTGTATTATGTCTCTACGGATGTAAAGGGGCGACTAAGATTGAAATATATTTAGCTAAGGCCCTGTACTTAGGATTTTCTTGTACATAATTTTCCTCGGCTATACATGTAGAGAAGTTGCAGTAGTTTTAGGTGGATGAGAGTCTCATCAGACATCGGAACAAAAATATTATACGAGTAAAGTATGCGCGTCTAAGATTTTTTGTCATTATAACATAACATAGCATGACGGCTGTATCCCCTCATGTAGTATACACACTCACTCTTTTCCATTTATGCGTCTCTGGTAATAGGGAGCAGGTCCACTGTAACATCAGCTCCATAGCGTAATCCCATTGTCACAGCGCTTACCTAACAAGAAGACTTCACAGATCCGGTTTTTTACAGAAGCTCTGTCTGTCTGACCTTTCAACCCAAACGGTGAACCAGCCCAATACAAAGGTCCGATACGCATTTCTCGGAAACGTTTTTCTTCACCCTTGACATCCTTGACCCCTAGCAGGTAACCTAAATAAAGATTCTATCTATCTATCTATCTAATGACATAAAAATAAATGAAGCGAACACTCCAAACTTTGCCTTTCTTTTTCTTTTTGTTTTCTTTAAACAAAATGAACAAAAAGGAATGGACCAACTAACGGAAAAAAATGTACGGAGAATATTACCAATGTATGCTTTCTCCCCGGAACGATCCGATTCGGATACCACTCCATTCGCGGCTTGTGCCCCGGGCAGTCGCTTGCAAATTACATAATTTATCACGTCGACTAGGTTTCATGACGTTGAATATTTTCTTCTGAATATGAGGAATGGAGATCGTAGTATAGGTGTGAATGCTTTAGTGCAAATAGTTTTCATTTTGTGGGGATAATCTAAGAAGCTCTGCCGAACTCTTATGGTTACTGTGGTTTTGGGCTTTCTAGCCACGTCTCTTCCTCAGCGTTACAGATTCCGATGTGGTAGTAGTTTTACAGCTAGTTACATAATATGTAATTTAATTGGCTGACTATGTAAGCCAATTTTGAAAAATAAATATTTTTTTTTTTTTTTGACTGTCATAAGGGACAGACACAGGAGAACTAAAGTCACCCACATAGCTTGGAGAATTACAAAGCTGAAGTGGCAGTGGGCAGGACACATAGCGAGAAGAACCGATGGCCGCGGAAGGAAAGGTTCTAGAATGGCGACCACGTGTCGGACGACGCTCAGTGGGTAGGCCCGCTACAAGGTGGACCGACGATCTGGTGAAGGTCGCGGGAAGCCGCTGGATGCGGGCAGCGCAGGACCGATCGTCGTGGAGATCCTTGGGGGAGGCCTATGCCCAGCAGTGGGCGTCGTACGGCTGATGATGATGATGATGAAGGGACACACAAATAAATCAGCATTTTATTAAGTTAATAAGTCGCAACGTCAATGTTATCAATTAGAACATATTTTCCTTCACCTCTGAGCACGTGATCATTGTTTATGTTCCAAATATGAATTCGAGTATAAATTCATAAATCATTAGTTTACGCTCGTGGGGTATAAAATACTCTCTCCACAAACGAATAAATTATGAGAGATTTAACCTTAACTATTCACCCGACATTCAAAAATCTAGGCATATGTCACGGATGATGGTAATATCGATAAAGCGTGCAAGTAGAAATACATAGCGTAATATATGTACAATTAGTTTATCTCTTATAATTAAAAAAACATTATTTTCTATTTACCTATGAGGAGGATGTAACCCAGTCGGTAGAACGATTGCCTCTCACTTTGAGGTCGCAGGAACGAATCCAGCACAGGCCTAAACCAATGATCGTCGAATTTGTTTTCGAATTCATGTTTAGATTATTAAATGATTATCACGTACTCAGTGGGGAAGGAAAACAACGTGAGGAAACCCACATTCCAGAGAAATGAATTTTTGGTGTAACCTAACCTGTATTGGGCTGGTTTTCCCTTTGCAGGTTGGAAGGTCAGATAGGCAGTCGCTTCTGTTAAAATCCGGATCTGTCAAATCTTCTGGTTAGGTAAGCGGACCCTGTGAAAAACGGGTTAATGCTATCCTTCTATAAGGACTAGGTATATTTCGACCAATAAAAACAAAACATAATTGAAACCACGAAGCAAAAACAATGAGAATAAACGATACAAATGATACATTTTCCCGGAATATAGTGTACGGTTTCATAACTAC
The DNA here is from genome assembly GCF_024362695.1 of Pectinophora gossypiella. NCBI lineage: Eukaryota > Metazoa > Arthropoda > Insecta > Lepidoptera > Gelechiidae > Pectinophora > Pectinophora gossypiella. The sequence goes on along the minus strand of NC_065410.1, from coordinate 14,483,024 downwards.
TATGAAATTAATATTTAGTTCAAATAAACTTCATCTCTCTAGTCGTAGAACGTGTAGAAGGGTTACTGGAACAAAAAGAAATAAGTATAAATAATTAATATTTATGAGACGATTACATAGTGATAATGAAAGGGTTATTATAATAAGATTTAAGTTTTTTAGGGTAAAATAATCAAATATTATTAATTTAAGCGTTTTCATATTAACTTTTTATTGACACCGATAATGTCTTTTTTTTGACGTGACTTATTGTAGATTTGCCGCAGATGGCATTAACTACTTGGCCGGACAAATGGGGAGCGCTGAAGGCTCTCACCAGGTACAACGTTTAAGACAACAGGCCTGAGGGTGCCCAGTTGGGCGCGAACCGCGGCTCAGGCCGTCGACTGAGAGGAAAAATATTTGAATGAATTAATCGACCCTAGTGGGTCGATAGCAATAAGCGCTGAATGAGGGAAATCGTCGACCACGCCGGCGGGGTCGGTATCGGGGTCCTGAAGTGTTTGGTGTCGCGAGCTGATTGGCTGCCTCAATGGCTAGAGTAATTGGGTCGTGATCGTATATTACGTCCTTCGGACGCCGATACTTTTCAGTACCGTCCCTAAGAAGGTTGTATTCGGAAGCCGCAACTACCAGGGGATTTGGGTGGTGCGGAGCAGAATCGAAAAAACGTTTGGTAGCTAAACCGATAATGTCGTGAGTGCCGTAACATAAAACACATAAACAGTCTATAGATACTTACTTTGAAACCATGTCACATTAGCTTTTTTGACAAATTAAACCGTAAGTCTCATTAAATGTCAAACATGATAGTGCGACAGGGTTCTAAAGTGGATACATGATATTGCTTATGACTGCACGTCCCACTGCTCCAGTGCGGGTTGGTGGACTTATTTAGGCTTGTAGCTGGGACCAACGGCTTAAGGTGCCTTCCGAAGAACGGAATAGCCGCCATGCAATGCCACAATGCCACAATGTTGTAATGCAACATACATACAACACAACACAACACACAACAACACATGCAATGTCTACTAACCTTTTTTTTTTGGTAACGAAGGGGAAATCCTCATGGATACCTCGCCACCCAGGGGAGTGATAAGGTTATGTCGGACTCTTACCGACTAAAACCCCTCCAATGGCCCTCTGCTGCGCATGTCGGGAAGCTCCGGGATCTCTAACGAACGCACCGGTGCTTCTCTCGCGCTTGCTATTATAAGCGCGTCCCGGGGTAGGTCCCCACCCCTACGCCATCCCAGTTTTACAGTGTTACAGTTTTAGTTTTGTGAGGCCATGTCACATTGCCGTCCCTCCCGGAGACTGTATGAGGAGCGGCTCGGGCCCCCGCCCTTACCACCCACGGTCTCCGGTGTCCCCTTTCAGTCGCCTCTTACGACAGGCAGGGGGTACCGTAGCCCTATTCTTCGCCCGGATAACCTAACCTAACCAAACAAAGAACTCACAAAGTGATTTCGAAAATGTCCCCATCGAGAATCAAACCCAGACCTCCAGATTGTGAGCACAACGTTCTACCCACTAGACCACAGGATGTTAACAAGTGCCATAAACTATTTAATAATTGATTGATAAATTAGTTATATTTAGATACTCGAGCCATTGTTTGAAAAAAGAACCAGTTAATTGCGAGACGAACTTATTCATCAAAAGGTTCCACATAATGTAACAACAAAGCATCACACCTGTATACCCGAAGGGGTAGGCAGTATGCACCCACTCTTCGCCAGCTATATGTACTGGTAGTCTTAAGAAGAAACTGAAGGAATATAATATAATATATGTTGGAATAAAATAAGAACATTGTGTAAGCTGTAAATATGCATACATGCGTGCATACATACAAATCATGTAGCATGTAGTATGTTTATTCACTTCTTATGTAATCATGTAGATGGCATAAGAAGTAAATAAACAGTTACGTAGTATTTGTGGGTGCGTGTGTATGTGTATATATAGTTTTAAATGATGGGGTTATGTTTAGTAAGTTAATTGTGTGTGGTATAAGACAATTTTTAGTATTTTAGTGGGTGGAGGGTAGTTGTTGTAAATGCTGGTAAACAAAATTAGGGAATGAGCAGTAAATAAACAGTAGTATTTGTGGGTGTATGTGTATATATAGTTTAAAATGATGGGTATAGTTATGTTTAGTAAGTTAATTGTGTGTGGTATAAGATAAGTTTTAGTATTTTAGTGGGTGGAGTGTAGTTGTTGTAAATGCTGGTAAGGTCAATGTGGGGAAGACCGGCATACTGTTCTAAAATTTGAGTTTGACTGAGTTTATTCTAGAAAATATTATTTGTAGACCAAGTCATAGGATCGGGTATGATAGATAATTTACTTGGCTACGTTTATAAGTCTAAATATAAGAGAAAGCGACGTAATCTTTTGATATAAATAAACAAAATTAGGGAATGAGCGCGACGCCAACAAACAACGGTTGTAGTTTGGCGATAGTATTAAAGTGTATGTATATGTATGTAATTTTGTTTATAAATAAATTAAAAAAAAGACCCAGACTATTTCCATTAACCCGGCATAGCGATTCTAGGAACGACGTTATTTCAATATTCTATGATATACACATGAATTCAAACTGATAAAATCGAATTCATCAGTTGAGAGAGAGAGAGAGAGAGAGAGAAATGTTTGTTTCGCAAAACTGCACACACAAAAATCAAGCAAAAACAAAGAAGAAGAAAAAACAGTAATATTTAGGTTTTACAGTTAAGATTAAGGTTTAGAGCCCGAATCGAGATTCGAACCCTTTTTTTGTCGTTACTTATTGTAGATATGCTACAAATGGCATAAACTTTGGCCGGACTAATGGGGAGCGATGAGGTGTCTAATCCAGTGCAAAATTTAAGACAACAGGCCTCAGGGTGCCCTGTTGGGCGCGAAGCTCAGCTTAGTGCGTCGTTTCTTTTTAAATAATCTACCTTAGTGAGTTAAAAGCGATAAGCGCTGAATGAGAGAAATCGTTGACCACGCCGGCGGGGTCGGTATCGTTGTTCTGAAGTGTTTGTTGTTGCGAGTAATCGGGTTGTCGGGATCGCATATTACGTCCTCCAGACGCCGGCGAACCCTCCGATAATCTGTAACTTTATTTTTCAAATCCATTTTCTACATAAACGACAAACTCCAGGAAGCGGTAGGTATCATCTGACATGCTTTTAACGTAAAGAATGTTCTCAAAGAGTGCTCTATCGATAGTCCGGAATCGTCCACTTACATGAAGTGATTGCTTTTTTTCCTAAAAGATCACTGGAGTATCTTTCAATTTTTCTCCGCTACAAAGCTGAAGGACACACGTAACATAACATAAACAGCCTATATACGTCCCACTGTTGGGCACAGGCCTCCCCTCAATCAACTGGAGGGGGTATGGAGCATACTCCACCACGCTGCTCCAATGCGGGTTGGTGGAGGTGTTTTTACGGCTAATAGCCGGAACTAACAGCTTAACGTGCCCTCCGAAGCACGGAATCATCTTACTTTTTCGGACAATCAGGTGATTCAAGCCTGAAAAGTCCTTACCAAACAAAGGAAAGTCTCATAAAGTGATTTCGACAATGTCCCCATCGGTTGGTTAGGACTTTGCAGGCTTGAATCACCTGTTCTTGCGAAAAAGTAAAATTATTCCGTGCTTCAGAGGGCATGTTAAGCAGCCCAGCAGCAGTATATGCGTCCCAGCAGTGGGACGTATATAGGCTGCTTATGTGTAGGTATGTTAAGAAATATCTTCACATGTTACTCAAGTAACGTATCCACTATTCTACGGACCTAATTCTTTCTTATACATTTAGCCTTCGTCTTTTTTTATTTCTACAAGATTCTCGAGGTATAGAATTGAATTCCTATCTTTAGGCGGTACACGGCCAAATTTTATGTAACATAAGAATTCGTTAAACGAATCCAAAACTATATTTGTACTATTTTGGTCTACCCAACACCGACGTACTATGAATATGAACAGCAGTACCAGTTTAGTACATAGGGTAGTTTCCAACTAGTCAAATCAGATACTTTTTACTAAATGTCAAAACACTAAATTATTGAATTATCTGAAAACGATCACATAGAAACACGGGACAAAATTAAGCACTTATTATTACATTTTTCTTTATTAAAATTCTTTATTAAGTTAAATAGAAAAAAGGAAATGTTTTTTTGTTATCTTTAGATCTGTCTTTATTCAGTTACCAGAATTTTATCATTTATCTTAGACCTAGGAAACTACCCAATTAGTTATTTATTATTATTATTATTTAACGCTTATTACTATCGACCCGTGAGGGTCGACTAATTCTTTCAAATATTATTATTGTCTCAGACGACGCCCTGAGCCGAGGTTCGCACGCAACCGGGCCTGTTGTCGTAAATTTTGTACCGGGTAAGAACCTTCAGCGCTTCCCATTTGTACGGCCAAGTAGTTAACGCCACTAGTGGCAAATCTACAATAAGTCACGTCAAAAAATACTAATTATGAATATAGTTAATAACAATCAAAATTAAAATGAAAAAGCTACATCAAGAAACATCAAATTGTAGAGATATCGAAGTTTGTGTTCTAGAGCAAGACACATTATATCTATAGGTATAATATCATGTGTATCGACACTTGGACTAGCCTCGATAAAATTTTGGTCATCCTCCCTTGCCAGCAATCACACTTATCTATATGGGAAGACAACAACAATGTGTCTAGTCGACACTACGCTTGAAAGATGTGTAAAACTGATAGCACGGGTGCCTCCACGTTCGTGGTTTGTGAGACGGAATGCGCTATGTGGAATGTCCAAGTTCTTTGGCAGACTCTCGAGTTTGAATTGTTTCGGAGACGACGCGCCAAGGTGGAAAGATGTGTAAGTAAATAAGAGAGAAATAGCGTTCAACGCTTTTAAAACTTACATAAGTATGTAACTTTGATAATGATGTTAAATAACGTAATTGGTTATGCTATTAACTGGGATTTGCTCAAGTTTCAGCTTAAGTTACTTGTTATTTTACGAGAAAATGTTTTAAAGACAATTTGCTCTTTCAATGAATAGTTAGTGAATAGTTAATCATGTATGTCGTCTCCATATCTCGGGCTTATGGAGTCCCGGGCTTTTGGAGGCCGTACGTGGGGCCGAAGCCAAGAAGTAGTGTGACACTGGTGCTGATTCTTGTAAATACCATCTAATTTTATTTTAAGTTATATCTGTCATTTTCTTATCCGCCGAAAAGGAAAGGGACGGGTAATCGACAAGCGTAAAATTTATGGAACAAACGTCAATTTTAAGCACAAATCTAAACCAACCGTCTAAAAATTTTACATCCGTCAATAACCCGACACAGTTAAGTAGACAGCACGTCAAACGGATTGCATACCAGCGACGTACCTTTTGATTCGCCCGGGTTATTCATTCATTTACTCATTCTTCCTAAAATTAAGAGCTGTGAATCATCCGCCCCTCTCCTTTTCGGCGGATATGAAAATGACGGATATAACTTAAAATAAAATTAGGCGGTGTCTGCAAGAATCGGGGCCACTATTAACCTATTATTAATAGTAATAATAAAACTTAATTATAGTTATTAACAATAATTTGATTTATTGTTTGAGGTTTACGCGGCTAATACACAATTAAAACATACATGATTTTAACGCGGTAAGAGTCCGGTATAATGTGTTTCATTTATATTAATATTATTATCTTGAAAGTAATTTACGATGTATTCGTCAACCTAAATTAATATAATACATAAACAGCCAATACATGTCCCATTGCTGGGCACATGCCTCCCCTCAATCAACCGGAGAGAGTATGGAGCATACTCCACTCCTGGTTGGTGGAGGTATTTGGGCCAGTAGACCGGGACCAATCTAAATTCTAAATACAAAAAAAAAGAAAAATAGCGTAAAAACTTGATCATTTTTACAAGAAGCACATTGTTGGGATAAAGTTTTACGAGTTTTGGTATCAAACACCACTGTCCTTCGTAACGAACCTTTCTGTATCTTATTTCCTCGTGGATCAATGAGGTAGATCCTCTGAGGAAATTAGCGGTTACGTAATCTCGATAATGCTTCGACCGTACTCGTAACGTAGACATAGAGTTGAATTGAAACACCTGTACAGTTACGAGCAGCAATATCATGCACGTCTAAAACCCTGTCGCATTAACATAATTATTTGACATTTAGTGAGACTCACAGCCTGTCCAAAAGCTAAATAAGACATGGTACTAAAGTGCATCCATATTATTATACATTATCAATGCTCATTACTTGTATATCAAGTTGTTTATAATACACTAAATCAAATCAGAATTAAAAATCAAAAATCATTTATTTCAGACATGATGGTCCATATTACATTAATTAATTACACACTTAAAAAAAATAAAAATAAAATAAAATATAATTAAAATCAAAATTAAAACCAAAATTAAAATACAATAAAACGCTTGAAACTTTATTTATTAAGTCAAAACAAAAATACACATATAAAATAGACAATAAGAATCTATTTAGTCAAATAAGCCCCCGCGGGTGGATCCGGGCGCAAAGGTCCCCATCACGCTTGCCGCGTTACCACGTTGTATGGCGATGGACAACCTTTGCGCCAGGAAACAACCCGCACGAGCATCCGACCCCCTGTCACTTATCCTTCGCCCCACCTCCCTAACGAAGGCTAAAGCCTCCGACCCCCAACAACCTGTCGTCTCGAACGCAAGTGGCACAAAGAGGTAGTTGCCCTCCAGGGCCGAATATTTCTCCCGCTTTCTACTCGCGGCAAATTCCGCCGCGGCGCCGGCTGTCTGTGCCGTTCGGCTGAGGTGCGAGGCGGCAAAAGTGCTGACGCACGTGGCATCCCAAAGTAGGCATTTCCCTCTCTGCCAAGGCACCATAGTCAGGCCGTCTGGCCTCTTTCCATCAGACCGACTGAGCCCCGGCGGTTCCAACACACACGGGATGTTGGCGGATATTAAGGCCCTCCGGACGATGTCATTGAGAGCGTGGTGGCGCGGGAATCTACCTGAACACCGACAGCAACTTAACGCGTGGCGACCACTCGCCTCCACCATGGAGCCGCAGATGCATCTATGAGGTTCGCAAACATCGCAGCCCAGGCGGAGAGCTACCGCCACACGCATCGAGTCATCGTCAAGCAGTGTTCCCACGTGAGGAGAAGGTAACGCTTGCAGCCACGCTCCCGATTCAGCCCTCGATACCGCCTTAAGCCTAGCCAGCTCTGCACCCTCAGCCGCATTCTCGAGTCGTGCAAGTGCGGCCTTAGCCCCCACATCATCCCACGCGCGCTGCACTCGCGGAGAATCCGGCATGGACGCAGTCGGAACGCGAGCCGACCACTCCGCAAAGGCATCGCTAATAAAAGGTATCGTAACCTTGTTTCCATGGGAATTTAAAATTTCAGAAACAAGGTTGTCAACCCCATGCGCCGACGCGAGAAAGGCTGGCAAGCCCACGTCCCCCGCACGCCTCACACCAAGGCCCCCATACCGTATGGGTAACGATGCCTGGCACCACTGGTCATCGGAAAGGGACACATTCAATATAATTTCCAATGTGTCCCTTAACGTGCCGTCAAACAAACCAACTTCATCGGGGCACAGCCACGTCGGGGTGGTTCTTAAAAGGTACGTTATTTTTGGTACCGCAAAACACACTCTCAACAGAAGCAAAGCGACATGAGCAGAGATGCCCCTAAGACGTTCCTGGGCGAGGAGAAGAAGCCGCCTCCTGATCTCAATTGCCTCCGGTATGGCCTCAGGAAAGATTGGTGACCCCAGTAAGGAAAAAGTGCTACGCGAAACTTGTTTGAGACCAGGAAGCAAGACACGGAAAGAAGGCAACGAAGAAAAGGAGGTGGGCCCGCAACCGAAAAACTCACACTTAGACGTATTCACCTCCAGCCCCAACTCCCTAAAACGGGGCAGTAGAATATCCAGGTCTTGCTTTACGACCTCAGGCTTACCCCCCAATGTTCCATCATCCAAGTACCACACATTAAGAGGTGACATCATGGACGTTACTACCTTCTGGATCACGAGGCTGAAGGTAAGCGGCCCAAGTGGATCTCCCTGCTGCGCACCCACCTGAGAAAGGATCAAGGACTTATCGAAGAAAAGATTTGAAGGAAGATGATACACCTGGTACAGAAAAGGATATAAAGAAGGGATTTTCTCCTCCACCTCAGCCAGCAAAACATCCCTCTCCACTGTATTAAACGCATTTTTCACATCCAATTTGATGATAATACAGTCCGCGTTCCCCGGCTTCGCTGCAAATGTCCGCGTGGCATGGATCGCAGCCTCACATCCCCTCTGTGTGCCGAACCCCAGTTGTTGCGGCTGAAGATACTCGGCCATTTGCTCCTTGACCGCCCGGCACCCAAGCTTGGCTACCAAACGGCGAAAGGTGCTCCCTACCGCAATCGGCCTTACACCCCCCTCTTTTTTGGTTAACGCACACAAAGATGCTCCGTAAATGTATGGACATACTTCGGGATTTAGTTGCCCGCTGAGCAAAAAATTACAAAGCTTAACCAAGGCCTCCAGTAAGCGTCGCCCATTGTCTCCGGCGGAACTCGAAGTCAACTCCTTTAAGTGAGCTGGTCGAATCCCATCCAACCCCGCGGCTGACCCACTATTAAAAGTGTTTAACGCCTGGACTACATCCTCCATTTTAACCTTTAAGGCTTGAGTGGCCCGATCTGGCGCCGGTGGGAAAGTCAAGGGGCGGGACGGAGCAGGGTGCTTTGACCGTAAGGAAGCAAGCGTTTCAGGGTCCGGAGGAGCCACCGAATCATCCGACAATAGCAAACGAGCGGCCCCTCTCACGTCGCCCTCGAATACTTTAGACTCAATGGTCTTCAGAATCGAGGGCGAACGGGGAGAGGGCCCCCCACCACCAATGTGTTCCAGTGTACTCGACAAACACTCAGGCGAAACTATACTGGACTTAACTTTAGTAGTGAGATTTCCCGGACCCCGTATGTCAGGCGCTTTTAATGCCGAATATGCAAACGTGAGTAAGGCAAACCAATCCGACGTTTCGTTGGTCTCAATGCACTTACAAATAACGTTGCATAGTTTTTCCGCAGCTAAATTTCTTGCTCCCTTAGGTATGTGACGAAGCACTCTTACAGCTCTTTTAAGAGTACCGAGGCTCTCAAGGGAGATGTTCGGCGATGGCGGGCCCTGTGGCCGTCTACTGGCAAGAACCACCTGCGAGGGCGCAGGCCGAGCGCGTTGCCCAGCCACCTCCTTATGTATACGCCCGATATGAATTTTGAGGCCGTGAGACGTAAACATGCGCGATGAAACAGGGCAATGAGGGCAAGTCACCGTGTGGGAAGGGGAGCTCATCATGAAGATAAAAAATAATTATTAAACAAATGAATTTGACCCAGTTAAGTAAAATTATAGGTATACAATTACAAACATCATTTATAACAAATTAATTAGATGAAATTATTCAAATTATTTTTCCTCATCAATACAATAAATTCTCCATAAAATGACAAAAATAAATAATAATAATTAATAAAACAATAAATAGAATCTTATAAAATAAAACAATTGTCCCTAGGTAGGTAGGTATGTAAAGGTACCTACCAGTCAAAACTAAATAAATTCATACGATATTATACGCAAATAAATTATATTATAAAATAGCACTTAATCTAGCAAACTTAAAAGTCCATAAAAATATTGGCTGTTGTCTCTGTCAAAACACTTCCTCTGCGCAACCCAGCGACATCTACCCGTGATCGACCAGAACGTCGATGACACGGTGTTTGCTCACGCGCAGTGTCCGCGAGCCGGTCCGTTGAATGTGGTAGCTGGTCTTGTAACACGTCTAAATTCGTACGTGACAACAGAGATGGCGCCACTCGACAATAGATAATGTGTAAATTGGTTCATTGATAACAATGATATTGTCGTTATCACACACACATTCTCCACACAACTCCCGAGGAAGTGTCCTCCGCAATCTGCAAACACTGGGAACTTCTTCAGGCAACGCAAAACTGATGGCAAAACCGCCGCTCAAGGCCCACACCTATTTGTTGTGACCAACAAAACAGCTGTGTTGTTATCGAAAATAACTATCGTGCACACGCAGCTCACTATTATCAACGCACTGGGCCTACTGTAGACTGTTTTTAAACACTTTAGTACTGTTAAAATCGAAACTTGTACAGCGTTGGCTTTGTACCCTACCCGAGGGTAGAATTTTTTTCCAATATAATAAAATTACAATAAAATAAAATTACTAGTAGTTTTTGTTTGTCAGTAAATGCATCATACAACAATGGCGCATGTACATGTACTAGGCTGAGAGAGAACAAAAATCAAAACATGTTTGTGTGCTTATTGTCTTCCCGGTATGTGGTAAAAGCCAACCGAGAGCCGTGGTAGCCCAGTTGGTAGAACGCTTGACTGTCATTGCAAGGTCGCAGGTTCGAATCCAGGACGGGCCTAAACCTATAATATTCGAAGTCGTTTCTCGAATTCATGTTTGGATCATAACGTGCTCAGCGGGGAAGGAAAACATCGTGAGGAAACCCACCTACCCGAGAAAACTTCGTTCCGGGGGTATGTGACCTAACCTGTATTGGGCTGGTTTTTCCTTCTCGGGCTAGAAGACATGCCAAATCTTCAGGTTAGATAAAAGGATCCTGTGAGAAACGGGATAACACAAGGGAGATGATGATGATGATATGTATTTGAAACCAACGAAGAGGTTGCGTTTTTTTATAACATTTTGTATGATAATGGCGATGGTGGTTTCTTTAATACGTGATAACCCTGGTCGCAGAACGCGTGACTTACATCGTAAGGTCTCTGGTTTGAATCCCGGGTTGGGATATAAACCACAGAAGTCGGCTCTACCATACAATATGAACTATTGTTAGACAGTGGGTTGGTCACTATACAACTCATTATATCTGTCTATTCATTTCCTATATTATTTTATCATTGTGTAACCTTTAGTTTATTTTATTTGCCCAGCCTTATCTAGTATATCAACCTCTGTGAAGTTATAATCTCTGCGGACCTCAACTAAGGTACGCAATTGGAACATATTGAGATTTTGAATGTGTCCCAAATGTAAACTTGTATCATTTGTACCATTGTGAATTTCGTACGTGACACAAAATGTTTACAATTTATTTTATGCCGAACACCTTGTGTTTTATTCAAGCTGAGACAATTTTCATTATCCGTATATTCCTCTGTCGACGGAGAAATTGAGACAATTCGATTTTGACGAGCCGATCGCTCTAGCCAATGATACTGCAAATCAGATCACAGTATAGCAAAACTCTCCAGTAGGGCTAAAATGCGCAACGCGATAAAATTTTGTCACGGTCATTTTATTTATTCTGACGATAAAATTATACCGTTTTGTCGATTGGTGCTAGTATGTGAACCCGAATAAGTCGTGTCGTTCTGTCAAAATACGTGCGACACGCATGTTAGGTTAGGTTAGATCTTGGATCAATTGAAGAACTCGTTTTGAATTCCAAGCGTGTTTATCCGGCGCGATTGCCCGCTTTAAGTAATTCATTCGCAATAAAAATGGTATTACAGTTTGCAGATGGTCAGAATTTAATATTTGGTCTACATTATTAGTCATTCAAATTATAACATGCAAATAGTTAAACAAAATAAAATTGATAATTTAAATATCAATCATGTACCTAACATTAATTATTTATGAAATAATAATAAAATGATTTACAATGTCATTATCCAAATTACACATCATAAGAAAAAAACAAACTACTGTTCTGTACTGTACTTATTTTTAATAAATAAATAAAATAAATAAATAAACAATACACAAAAATGTACTATTTTTGAGTTCGCAACTAGCCAGTCAGTGCGTGCTATCTACATTTGCTACCTAGTATTGCCCCGCTCCGTCCCTTTCTAGCGGCGCCGTCTCGCTCTAGCACGGCGTCCGCGACGTTAGGGAAAAAACAAACTTTTCGATTTTGACAATATTTATTGAATCGATCGATAATGTTATCACGTTGCGCATGTTAGCCATGCTGGACCCCGATACTGACACTGCTGGCGTGCTCGTCGTTTTCCCTTCATCAGCGCTAATGCTATCAGCCCGGCCGTTTCAGTCATACAAATACCTGCAACAAGACTTTAACCGCATCGCGTAATAAAGGCGGAACGCTAGGCTACGGTGCAAATATACATATTTAAGACAGCCATGCATAAGCTTGCTAACAATATTATTTTGTTTTGTCATCGTTTAGGCTGGTTACGTAATAACACTGATAGTAAGCCGGGGGCGGGCGGTAAGCGCGCCACATGTGCTTACCGCTTGCGCTCACCGCTTGCGCTCACCGCTTGCGCTCACCGCTTGCGCTCACCGCTTGCGCTCACCGCTTGCGCTCACCACTTGCGCTCACCGCTTGCGCTCATCGCTTGCGCTTGCCGTTTGCGCTTGCCGCTTACGCTTACCGCTTGCACGTACCGATTGCGCCTACCGCTTGGGCACGCGATTACCATCATCGCAGTTATATAATTTTGAAACTCGCTAGTCTTCTTCTATCGAAGAAGAAGACTCGCTTGTAGTAGTGAAACTGGTACCTTTTATACCGGCACTTTAATTTTCGTATGTATTCAATTATGAAATGTGTTCGCAAACATATTCCATTGTTTGTTAGAACAAATTTCTCTCGTTAGTAACGTAAATATTGTTATAAATATAAATTCAACACTACAAACATATTGGCGGGATCAAAGTTAACGGTTAAACGTACACAAAGGCTTGTTTATAATGTGAAACGGAGCTTATAAGCTCTTTGAGAAAAAAAAACGGTCTATTAAATTAATGATTGTTGTAGAACGTTTGAGTTTATATTTGTATAAAAATGTTTTATTATTCTACGTTCGTCCATACATAAAAAAAATGTTTATTATGTTTTATTGTATGTATGTACGGGTAAATCTAGTCGAATATTATTTTACATTATAATCGACGACAAACCAATTCAATACTTTTTATCGTTCCAAGTTTTTGCTAGGTGGAGAGCCATCTATGAATATAATTATAGAAAGTAGAATTAGAGAAAGATTGTACAAAAGAAAGCTATTGAATGATTCACGCAAATCTTCACCAGCATGCATGAAAAAGTGTCTGTGTGTGTATGTGGTCATAATTATTCGAACATATTGACTAAACACACTGTCTCTACAAAACAGCATAATTATTATAACAAGAGCAAAGTCGTAGTAAATATGCTACGCCTGCTACGCATTTCGTAGCAATTGTAGAAACCACTCAGTGCTACGCAGTTGCGTTACAAGACTAAAGTGCAGTGTACCCACACATGAGTATGAGAATACACTCTCTCACCACACTTTTACACACACACACACACACACGCACACACACACACACACATACTCACACACTCTCTCACACACACACACACACACACACACACACACACACACACACACACATACACGCGCATACGCACTAACAAATCTCAGGAACAATACGTTGTAGTATGCCGCGTACATTACAATCAGTAGCCGATTACAATCAGTAGCCGTCATAATTTAACCAATAATTACCCCAGAATTTGCATAGCTTTAGGGCGAAGCTCTGTAATTGCCGCCGCCCTGAATAATGGTGATGGCACTCGTCGCTGCAACTCTGTGCCACCCACTGGGTTTTTTAATCAGCGGACACTCGTAAATCCTTTCGTGGTTTTTTCTTTGTGCACCGGTGAAATGTATGCAGCCATAAGTTTTGTTGAGTAGGTGCTGTGGGAAAGATGAATGGGATGGACAGCTTGGTTTGGGAATGAGAGGGCTGTGCTCATTCGAATTATTTTTAATTAAAGTTACTTTGGTTTTCGCGGTATTTTTATTTGCCGTTGCAATTTTGTTTATATTATTTTTTGTCCCATTGCACGGGACTTGAACATAGCTGGCGAGAAGTGGTATGATGCTAAGTTTCATGTATGTTATTTTAAATAACTAACAGGAAAATATATTTGGATTTGCAGCGGAGAAGTCTTAGTGTGATGTTGTATGCTCCGTTTTTATGTGAGGAGTCCTGTTCTTTAAGTTCTAGCAGTGAGACGTATTTAGGTAGTTTATGTATTTTTTATGTAGAGCCTGTCTCTCACTTTGAGGTCGCATGTTCAAATCCAGCACAGGCCCAAACCAATGATTGTCAAATTTATTTTCGAATTCATGTTTGGATCATAAATTATTATCACGTGCTCAGTGGTAAAGGAAAACATCGTGAGGAAACCCACGTTCTTCAGAAATGCATTTTCGGGGGTTGGAACTTCGCGGATTGGAAGGTCTGACAGGCAGTCGTTTCTGTAAAAAAACTGGACCTGTCAAATCTTCAGGTTAGGTAAGCGGACCATGTGAAAAAATAACAGGATAATACTAGGGGATGATGATGTATTTTATTTATGTATCGTTATACATTTAGGAGTGGGTGTACCGAAGACTCCACTTATTTGTTCTGAAAAGTTTTTGGGTAAGTTTAATGGTTTCTTGTGATGCGTGCTGTATTTCGCAACGATTATTGATATTCTTTCTTTTTTTTTGTTGTTTTTTTTATGTAAATAAGACTTAAGTATTTGTTATTATTCTTCTTTCGATCATAATTGATATCTTGTGGTTTCCAGGATTTGTGTGTTTATGGCAAAACGCTCATCCCCAATTGGAACTTAAATATAGCTGGCAAGAAGTGGATGTGAATATTATGTATTGTATAAGTACACCTTTGCTTATTCTGATAGTTATTGCTTACTCTGTTCTTCTTCTTCTTAACGTGTGGGTTGTGAGGTGGAATATCTACCTCATCAACCCTGGTGTCAGGGTTATTATTGAGCCGCCAAAGGCCCCTGACATGACTCAAGTAACGACTACATACTTACATCAGTAAGTAATAACCAGGACCAACGGCTTAACGTGGCTTCCCAAGCACGGATCATCTTACTTTCGGACAATCAGGCGATCAGCCTAAAACGTCCTAAACAAACTAGAGATCACAAAGTGATTTTTGTGAAATGTCCCCATCGGGATTCGAACCCGGGACCTTCGGATCGTGAGCCCAACACTCAACTGTCAAGAGGCCGTCACTCTGTTAATGTTGATAATTATGTATATTATATCTATCAAATTAGCTTCCAGGGAACTCTTCATCATCATCATCGCCAGCCCATTAACGTCCCCACTGCTGGGGCACGGGCCTTCCCTATGGATGGATAGGGAGATCGGGCCTTAAACCACCACCCGGGCCCAGTGCGGATTGGTGGTTATTAACGACTGCTAATGCAGCCGGGACCAACGGCTTAACGTGCCTTCCGAAGCACGGAGGAGCTCGAGATGAAAACTCTTAGTACAATATTATTAGACTGTATTGTAACAACAGAGTGCGGGCACAAACTTGTAACGCAAACCACTGAGGCTGACAGAATAATGGACCAAACCAGCATCGCATATTCGTATGCAAACTATAATATGACAATCCCGCTGTCAAACTATATGGAGATTCCATAACGCCACGCCAGAGTTTCCAAACACTTTACATAATAATATTGGGGTTTCCAGAACTGCCCACAACCAGTTACGTATTGCGAGTCGATATGGTGTTGTGACGGAATGACAATGTCACATCGTATAAACAAACACCGCAACCAGGGAGTTGTTGTTGTTTAAATTCGCCTTATATAAGGCAGGCAAAGATCTGAGGACCATACAGCCTTGAATTTGGTAATTATTCAATGTCACCGTAATCCTTCTTTTCTGACGCATAGCATCGTCCTTGTTTTTCTCTACTAGACGGTTCCACACGAGATTATTCGGGAAAAGAATCGACTATTCTGGTAACTGAGACATAGGGCATAGGGCTGGACGTATAAACTTTATTATTATTATTATATAAAGAGTTCAGTTCAGTTTCTAAAACGATCGGAACAAGAAGAAGTGAAAACGTGAAAGTACGGAAAAGGTGGAAGTGAAGAACACTGTTTTAAGCAGTGTCAAGTGCAGTGTTTAGCGTAGTGTTAGTGCAGTAGCGTCGTGTTCACGTGTCAGAGTGTCACGAAATAAAGTGAAGTGACGGTGACGGACTTATACTGCGAAGCCCAGTGCGGAAGCTGTGCCGTGTGTATAGCGAATGAATTCGTTTCTCCTTGGACTCAGTGAGTTTTCTTACAGAATCAGAATCAGAATCATTTATTCAACGTAATTATCATGGATAAACTTGTTGAAGGTCAATGTAACATTTTGAATTTACGTCATTTCGCAAGGTGTTATGGTTGAGGAGAAGAAATGACAAGAAACTGCAACAGCAACACATCTTTTAAATCAATGAGGGTACATTACAAGTTATTTAATAACTAGAGGAACACATTTAATACCAGACATGTTTATCATTAAGGTAATCATTAATCTTATAATAAGCTTTTTTACATAAAGTAAGCTTCACGTGAGCTTTAAATTTATTCTCTGACAAATTTAAAATATTATCTGGTATTTTATTGTAAAAACGTATACATAACCCCAAAAAGATGAATTTAATTTACTTAATTTAGAATTTTGTACAACAATTTTATTTATTTTCCTTGTATTGTAAGTATGCCTTTCACAGTTTTTCGGAAGGAGAGATAAATTTATACGCACATACATAATGTTTTCATAAATATATTGACTTGCGACCGTCAGTATATTTATTTCTTTAAACAGCTCCCTTAAAGAGTCCCGACAACGCAGATTATAAATAGCGCGAACTGCCCTTTTTTGAATGATGTACATAGTTTCTACATCAGCGGCTCGACCCCACAATAAAATACCGTAAAACATTATGCTGTGGAAGTAGCTGAAGTAAACAAGTCTAGCAGTGGGTACATCTGTGAGTTGTCGGATTCTTCTGACGGCATATGCTGCTGAACTTAGCTTGCTCGCTAGTGATACAATATGTGGGCCCCATTGAAGTTTTGAATCTACAGTAATTCCTAAGAAAACGGTGTGTTCAAAAAAATCTAAATTCTCGTCGTTAATTTTAATACCGAAACCCACTTCCCTAACAGTATGTTTTGAATTGCTGTTAGGATTGGGGTGTAAATTTCCTAGTGGCTGTGAGGGCTGGTTATCTGAGGATCAGGCCGACAGACAAAAACATCCAGAGTAACAAAACTCACTAAATTAAATTTAAGTTCGTACAAACAGTAAGATACAATAGTTCAATGGAGAACAAGAAAATTGAAAGTGAAGAGAGAAATGCTGTCATAGTAATAAAAATATAAATTTAATGTTAGGGTTGCCAACAATTGCCAAGAGATGCAGTTTTAGAATTGTCCTGGAAAATGGGACATTTAGTCAGAACTCGCCGAATGTTACAACGAAATAAATAAAATTAAATATCCTTTATTCAGTGACTGAATTAAAAATATATTATAAAAGTACGTTCTTGACGAAGCCGGTGGTGGATAATCTTTGTATTTACAGTTTCTACATAAACACACACACGCACACACACACACACACACACACACACACACACACGCACGCAAATATAAGCTTACGCTTATTTTCCGTTGGAGCAGGCAGAGATCACGGAGTTCCACTTATTACGAACCTAACTTAAAATCCGACTACGGGACGCTTTTTCGAAAAAAAATGTTTTCTTTTTCCTTATCACTTTATGCTTTCTTTATACTTTATTTCCTCTAAAGGGCGCTACATTGAATTCAGCGTGACGTCACATAATCTATAACCACCACATAATCAATAGGCTTCTAGTGACACCTTGTTTGTTGAATTCTGGCAGGTGGTTTAGAAGTTAAGTTGGAACAAACGTGCATACGTACGGTCACGAGCACTAATATGTATACACGTCGAAACCATGTCACATTAACCTTTTTGACAAATTAAACCGTAAGTCTTATTAATGTCAAATATGAGAGTGCGACAGAGTTCTAAAGTGGGTACATGATATTGCTCTTGACTGTACAAACGTAGCGGTCAAACACATCCCTCCTTTTTGCTTCGCCGCAGTTGGGTAAAAACCAGGATTAAAAAGGTCATAGACCTCAACTAAGCCGGGAACTAAACCCAACCCGCCATGTATAATTACTCGGCAGCTTGCAAACACACTGTTATTCAAATATTAGGGGGCGCTTGTTTACGAAAGCGAGTGGGCTCATCGCAAACATGCAGTGAGTCGCAGCATACGAACGACGCTACTGCAAGCTTTATGATGCGCTTCTATAGTCTGCAGTGGCACTAGACTTTACTTAAAAGCCTGTCTTTTCTTGTCTGCAAAGTCCCTGCAAAATAGGCTCGGAATTTCCCATAAGAGTAAAAATATAGGGTGTTAGTGAAATCGTAACAAAAACATTGAGGGATGTTTCAGACCGTGATTCTGAATTGATATCAAGACGAATTTTCCGTCGCTAAAGTGTGGAACTAAAAATAATAGAAAAAAGAATACTAAAATGAATTGTTTTGTATCGTACTGTAAAATTTTGGTGTACTAACACCCATAGGTACTCGTGGCTATGAAGCCATCCCGTACAAGTACGTAGAGATATACGTACGGGATGTAAGTAAGATACTCGTAGTAACGAATGAGCGAAATGATTTAGCTCATTATTCTGAGTTAATATAAAGTGGAATTTTTCTTTGCAAAAGTAAAGAATTATAAATTATAATAATAACAAAAATATAAATTTTGCAACAGATAATTCCAATTGATATTTACTCAGAATTATGAGCTGAATTATCCCCTTCAGTATTCGTTACGACGTCAAATACTCCCTGTACCTATGGAAGGTGTTTTAAAAAAAATGAAATAAAACAACATAGCATCAAGATTATATCCACGAAGGGGTAGGCAAAGATGTAAACACCCGCTTCTCGCCAGGTATGTTTACTTCCCATATAATAGGTGGCGAGCCTATTGCCATAAACCAGCCACAAATTCAGGAACCCAAGTGATATCAATTCAAAATGTTTTCATTACTTCCTGGGTCTGATTTTGCCTCAGCGTCCAAGTGTCCACTCCGTGGCAGCTGATGAATAATAATATAAGATAGTCTACCTTATCTTAAGAAAACACCTTTCCTTAGTATGAAGATTTCACTGATCACTTTCAACTCTACAAATATCTAAGTGTACCTTATCTACCTACATACAGTGAATTTCAATTAACCCTATATACACGGGAATATACTGCGCGCCAATTCACTTCACAGTTTACTTTCCAAGTAATAACACCTTGTTAAGTTAAAAGGTGCATTTAGAAGGCTCGTTCACACCAGACTTGACGATGGCGATAAAATCCGGGACAATAGCGATGCAAAGATACGAAGGTTTGCAATGGTTTTCCGTAACATGGTTTTATACAAACACAATGGTCCGATTCCTATAGACCCCTCCTAATTTTATTTTAAGCTATACCCGTCATTTTCTTATCCGCCGAAAAGGAAACGGACAGATGATTGTTAACAAGTTACTTTTAAAATGAATGAATAACCCGTGCGAATAAAATAGGCATCTCGCTGGTATGCAATCCGTTTGACGTGCTGTCTACTTAACTCTGTCGAGTTATTGGCCGATGTAAAATTTTAAGACGGTTGTGTTAGATTTCTGCTTAAAATTGACGTGTGTTCCATAAATTTTATGTCTGTCGATTGTCGATTACACAATCTCACAAAGTGATTTTCGACAGTGTCCCCATCGGGAATGGAACCTGTACCTACGCATTGCGAGGTTGATGCTGTAACCACTAGACCATAGATTAAGTCAATGTTAGATCGTACTAGAAAAAAACACGTTTTTATTTGTTTTAACAAAAACAATACAATATAAAAACTCTTTATTGTACATAAATCACATTAAAAATACATGAATTAGATTGGTAGTACAACAGGCGGCCAACAACAGTTCTCAATTCAATTATCAATTATTTATTGCATTCCATGTAGTACAATGGGGTGTTACATAGGCATAGGTAAAACATGGACCCTGTAGGGCACAGCAACGTTGAAGGGAAGAGAGGAAGTGTGTATTAAAATTAAAACTTATCATTTAAAAATTCGTCTACAGTATAATAGCTCTTTTTAATTAGCATTGTTTTTAGATAGCAGGAGGTTTGCAGTAGGATTGGTTTTAACATAAGCAACACTACACAATTATATTACCTGACAGCACTACTGCGAACATTATCGTTTCGACTTCGTCTAATCCGACAGCTTTACATATAAATGTATAAGGTTTTGCATCCGCTTTACATATTTATCGAATCGACATCGCTCTCGGGTCGACTAATGTGAAACACGACGGAATGGAAACATGTTTACGAATTGAAACAGGAAAGTTGTTCTGTTTTGTTTGATGTAACGCAGTCGGGTTTAAAGAGCGTAAATGTTTAATACTTTAATTGAATCAAGTACTTACCAAATAAAACATAATTCTCGTAATATTTATATAAGTATTGTGCCTTTGTATTTCATTTAAAATTAATTAGGAATATAATTTTCGAAATTGTATATTATAATAACGAATCATAAAACTCAGAATAAATATAGCGATTTTGAAAATAAATAATGTTACTTATAATTATTATTTTAAAGATAATTCGAATCAGCGATCCCTGAAATTTTGATTAGATACCTACTATTAGGGCACGGCAGTGCTCCCGCCAAGACCAGCTAAGCAAAGCGCAAGGGCAGGACACTACCTACCTTTTCTCGAAAGGTTTCGTCCACTTTTTGAACCCACATAACTCAGGTTTAGATTATACCAGACAAACAAAATTTCGTCTTGGCAACATTTTACATGAAAATATTTCTGCTGGGATAAATACTTAGGAGTATTATCATCCTTTTCAAGAAGTATTCTCTGACGCTACTAGATTAAAATAAATAAATAATTTAGATTTGATTTATGTAAATTCTAACTTACACCTGCTAATTTAATTTTCATTAAAATATCCTAATTAAGTGTCCCATTTAACAGGAAGTATTTCCTCAGGCCGCCTGTTGTGGTTTTCTGTATATGTTGTCCTTATCTCTGTATTTTGTGTCCATTGTGCTCAATAAAGTTTTTTATCTATCTATCTTACTTTAAGATTTGACAGGTCTCTTTTTTACAGATGCGGACCCGAAGGGAAGACCAGCCCAATACAGGTGTGAGGGGGGGACACAGTTCTCAGTAATACAAAATTGCGATTCCAGCAGTTTTTATTTGAAAATAATCTGTGATGACACGTTAAGCCGTTGGTCCCGATTACTACATACTGATGTAAGTATGTAGTCGTTACATGAGCCATGTGAAGGGCCTTTGGCGGCTCAATAGTAACCCTGACACCAGGGTTGATGGGGTTGGTATTCCACCACACAACCCACACTACAGAAGACAGAAGAAGCAGTTTTTGCTTATAGCGTCAGTTATTCTATATACCCTGATTATTGTTAATTAAGGTTATTGTAAACGAAAGAAACTTTTTTATTTATTTATTCTTCACCTCGCGCTCCCATCGCTCATCGCACGTCCGATAATAATTCAGTTGTAATGTCTATCAACGTGTCAGAATAAACTCAGTTTAGTACAAATCAGTGCATATTATTTACTGTCGGTCCTGTATAAGCCCCGACAAGAGTACCGAAGGTTAGGTCATCTACTTCCGAAAACACTATCACGGAGGGATGTCTATAACCTCACGATGTTTTCCTTCACCGTAGATCGAGTGATAATCATTTAGGCCTCTGCTTCGAAACCGCAGGCAAAACGGCTCTGCGTTTCCCGCCCCGCTCCCGCGCCGCTGCCGCCGACCCGCTGCCCGCGGGATTCCAAGCAGAGGACTTACGGTCCAAACATGAATTCGAAAATCGATGTTTAGCCTCGTGCTGAATTCTTCTCTCAAAGACAGAAGAAAGTTTTACTTCCAACTGGGGTACCTCGATTAAATCGACACAATAATATCTCAAATGATAAGATAAGATTCTTTATTTGCCATAAATTATGCAGTGTGACAGATGTTACAAAAATATAGTTTACCGTGAATTTAAATTACATAAATCATGCAAAATTTATAAAATTTAAAATATAAAGGTGTCAATTCATATAAAGGTCCTATAATGAAATTAATTGTTGTACAGATTTAAATAAATGTTATTAAATTAATTCACATAAACCAAATTCAAATACACAAAAAATAAATTAAAATATACTGGATGGTATAATTTACCGTATTACATTGCTGCTATCCGTTTCCAGCTGAATTACAAAACGGCTAGTCGATTACACAATGCGGCTGCGATATAGTTAGCTATGTAGGTGTTTCCTTTAGACAGTTATCATTCACAGGAACGGTTCTTAAGCTTCAGTTAATGCGATGAATGCCAAAGCTACCAATAAGCTTAATCATGATACAATGTCTTACAAATTGCGAGGATTTGAATCCTCAATTATCTCTGAATGGAGTACCTTACGTGTCTTGCACGTGTTAGCCAATTCGCAGTTTGTATTAAACTCGCTTCCTCAATATTATTACATACATACACAATACAGGGTGTTAGTGACCCCGGCAGGCAGCCGGGTCGAGGAGGAGCTCGGTGGCGCAGCGGTAAACGCGCTCGGTCTGCGATTGTTGAAGTTAAACAACTTTCGCAAAGGCCGGTCATAGGATGGGTGACCACAAAAAAAAAGTTTTCATCTCGAGCTCCTCCGTGCTTCGGAAGGCACGTTAAGCCGTTGGTCCCGGCTGCATTAGCAGTCGTTCATAACCACCAATCCGCACTGGGCCCGCGTGGTGGTTTAAGGCCCGATCTCCCTATCCAACCATAGGGAAGGCACGTGCCCCAGCAGTGGGGACGTGAATGGGCTGGTGATGATGATGATGAGTGACCCCGGATGAGAGCCCTCAGCGCTCCCCACTTGTCCGGCCAAGTAGTTCATATCATATGCGGCAAATCTACAAAAAAGTCACGTCTAAAAGAAAATCTTAGTGACATAGTACCGAATATTGAGGGAGATGATTTAGCTCATGAATTGGTGTGATGTCACATGATCAGAATCCCGGGCTCGAATCCCGGTCATCCTAAAATCCCACAAATTACTTTGTGATCCCTAGTTTAGACGCCCATACGATTGAAGACTAAAGTAAGACCGAGGGGGGTGAGGTAACCCTAGCTCAGCCGCTGCTGGGGACCGGAGAGTTGACGTTCTATTTTGTAGTTCAAACTAATCTAAATGGTAAAACTACAACAAGAATATAAAAATATAAGCGCGTCTGTGTGTGTGTGTGTGTGTGTGTGTGTGTGTGTGTGTGTGTGCGTGTGTGCGTGTGTGCGTGTGTGCGTGTGCGTGTAGATATGTATGTTGTGTATACATAATATGTATGCTGTGTAGTTAGCCGTACGATATATTCTATTATCCTGGGTACGTAGTATTATTTCTTATTCTGTGCGTGAGATATCACAACAAAGCTACGACTCACACTCTACGTCATAATGTCACAACTGGATAAACTACGGCAGAATAATCACATACCAAATTGTGACGTAATCTCGCCGTGTCAAAAGCATTAAGCGCGCTTTAATGTAAGCTTGATAATCGTTCTAATGGTGCTTCTACACTGCAGTTATAAAACCTTGTTACTGTAGTTTGGAAACTCGATGGTATATTTACCTAAACTTGTTAATAGTCCATAAATATTGTTGATATTGCCATTCACTGACTTACGAGTACCTGACTTTTTAAAATAGCAATTTACACTTGACTTAGCCTTCAAAAGTATGTAGCAGTATAAATGTAGTGTGTGTATGAAATTGTTGTAATCGTTTTAAGTCTAACATTTGCAAACGAAGAAGATAGAAAGAAGTAATGAGACATCAGACTTTAAAGGTACTTACATAGAAAGGCAATTAAAAAGAAAAACACAATTATTTAAACTAAAATCAAACCAGAAAGTTTAAAGAGCACATTAAAGAAATTAATCTAAAATGTATTATTACAAATTGACATTTGTGCGTATAAAAGTAAGTGCGCCAAAGGTAATAAATGTCGAATAGCAAAATTGCTATTTCAGATGAATTGCTGCAAAGTGGCTTTTTTGGTCGCCCAGGATTCATCCGAAATTCATGACTATTACAGAATAGTTATGATCGGTTTTGGATTTGATTATTTTTCAAAATTCGGCGTTTAATTTCCAAAGCGTAAAGGAACAAAACCAAAATTAAAAATTTAAATAGTTAATGCAGTGCACCTTAACCTTTAACTATATTATATGAGCGTTATTCCGATAGCAACTAGGACAGTCGTGTATCAAGTTGTCATATTATCAGACAGATCACGGTGACAAGGGGCATTTTGATGTGGAATTCAAGGCACGCCAGCTTATAGCGAGGGAAATGTTTTATTTTTATTTTGAGAATATTCGGATCGTGCATAAAACGTGTCACTATGGTGTTACTTGAGTATTTTACATCGCATTTTCCGTAGCATTTTCCTCGTGTTACATTTCTGTATTAACTACATGACGTGTAAACTCACGCCCATATTGTCATATTTAATCAGAATCATGGTATGATTCGTCCGCCTCAGTATTCGTTACGATGTCACTAAAACTCTGTATATTACGTCTGTTAGATCTTAAGTCTGTTAGATCATCGACAAAATCTCTTGTCAGTTGTCCAGTACTTTTATAAAACTGTCTGTAAAAAAAATGCAAGGAAGTAATAGCCTGCTGTGAAAACATACGCGTGTTCCAAATAATATACTTAAACACTTATGTACGTGTGTAGCATGAAACATAAAAGCATATTTACTGAGAAATGGGCATATTTTTTAGAACATGTCTTGAAAGCGAGGCGAGAGATTTTAAAATAAAGCTCCTAGTTGCAGGATAGAACCTCACCTTTTTAAATTTGAGGCAAGTAGTAATTTATTTTATTTTATTTTTCTTTATTAAGGAAACAAACAGCTTACACAATAGATACTTAAAGATATAAACTTATAATTAAACACATTAAGCCAAAGCAGTTTCCACCGATGTATCTAACATATATTATATTTCGTTGCAAATTGCGGTGAACTAGTCTATAAATTATATTAAGTTATACTGTTAGGCCCAAGAATTAAATTAATAGGTACAAAAAGAAACGTCTGTAAACAATCCCTCTATATCTAAGCATTCATTATATATCTATCTATTACATGTTTTAATCATTTCAGCTACATTGTTTTACAGCATTGATAAAGGCATTTACCTTACTAGAAAATATATCTATATCACCATAAAATCCATCATAGTTTAAACATGCTCGTACAATAAATCTATTTCTGGCGTAATTGGTGGCTGCATTGGGAATAGAAAAAATTCTATTTGAACGCAATCTTGCAACTGGGCACCTAAACGCAATCTGACTAACCAGGTATGGGGAATCTATTAAATTATTAATAATTTTGTATAAATAAATTTGATCTCTATGTTCCCTTCGCTTTGCCAGAGATACAATATTTTCAAATTTATGGTTCTTAAATTTAAATTTTAACCATCTAATAAATTTATTTTGAATTCTCTCTACAGCGTCAATATACTTGGCGTATTGTGGACTCCAAACGGTTGATGCATATTCTAGCTGCGATCGAACAAGTGAATTATACAATAAAATCAGCGTCTTGGCCTTTTTGAAATTTTTGCCTTGACGAAACATAAAACCCAACATTCTGTAGGCTTTAGAAGTAATTTTGTTAACGTGTGAATCAAACAACAGCTGGCTATCCAAATTTACACCCAAATCTCTCATCTCGGATACTCTACTCAGAGCTTTACCATCAAAATTGTAGGTAAAGGAAACTGGTTTTTTCTTTCTTGTATATGTTATTATGTGACATTTATCTTGATTTAGATGTAGTTTATTATTTGAGCAGTATATGTATAATCTATCGAGATCTGCTTGCAAATTGTAACAGTCTTTCTCCGATTTTATAATAGAAAATATTTTTGTATCATCTGCATATAAAAGTATATTGGCGTGATTAAAACACTCAGCAATATCGTTTATGAAAATATTAAATAGTAGGGGTCCAAGGTGAGAGCCCTGTGGCACACCAGAAGTAATCGGGATAAAGCTAGATATAAATCCTTTAACAGCTACAGCCTGAGTACGATCTCTAAGATAGGACTCCAGCCACCGCAGCAGATCGCCATGAATACCGATATAACTAAGTTTTTGTATTAGTAACGTGTGGGATATTTTATCAAATGCCTTTGAGTAATCGGTATACACAGCATCCACCTGGCAACCTTTATCCATAGCCTCGAGTACCATATCAGTAAACTCTATTAGATTGGACTCTGCAGAACGCATGTTAACAAAGCCGTGCTGTTGATTCAAAAGATACTGTCTTACCGAAGGAAACATAGTATCATATACTATACGCTCAAAAAGTTTAGGGATAACTGATAATTTTGAAATTCCACGGTAGTTTCTAACATCATGTTTGTTACCACTTTTAAATATAGGTACAACTAGTGACCGTTTCCATTCAGTTGGCATCACTCCTAGATGTAAAGATAAATTAAAGAGATTACTAACCGGCACGGACAGTTCCTTACTGCACTGCTTAAGGAACATAGGATGTATCCCGTCAGGCCCACTACCTTTAGTCACATCGAGACGTGATAAATATTTTTTCACAATTGGAACTGTTAATGAAATTGAGCTCAACAATAAGTCACTAGAAACCACATCTTGCATATTTGAGAGGATGGAAGAATCCGGCTCGAACACAGACTGAAAATAAGTGTTAAACATTGTGGCTATTGTGCTACCATCCGATGCCTGAACATCATCAAGATACAGTACATCAGGTATACCGCCACTCTGCTTCCTCGAGTTCACAAATGACCAAAAATATTTTGGACTAATGCATATATTGTCTTCTGCTCTACAGTTATAAGTATCATAACACTCTGATTCTAATAATTTAGTTAGTTTGCGAAGTTTAGAAAAATGATTGTAGTCAGACTGTCGTCCATAAATCTTCCATTTTCTGTGAACCCTAAGCTTCTTATTTATAAGTTTGATTAAAGATCCAGAGTACCAAACGGGATATCTCTGATCCGTCGTCACAATTCTAGTGGGTACGTGCTTATCAATAATATCATTTAATAATTTATAGAATTTTTTAACTGCTAAGTTAATGTCATTCATAACTAGATGCGTGTTCCAATCTACTTTGTTTAGTTCAGACCTGATCACATCATAGTCAGCAGCATGAAATCTACGAGTGATCCGAGGGGCAGGACGTAGATTATCCACTAAAAATACTAGATTTATACTTATATCCAGGGACGGGTGATGAGCATCCTCTGGCAAGGCTAAAGGTTTCGTACGCTTAACAATACAATTACTGCAGTTTGATAGGACCAAGTCGAGCAGTCTATCGTTCCCATTAGGAATACCATTAAATTGAGACCAACTTGTCAGCATTAAAAATGAGTGCAATTGAGATGTCAAAATATCGAAAGTAGGGTTCTGTAGAATAAATATATTAGAGTTATTACGGTCAACATCCCATAATCCATGAGTAATATTAAAGTCACCCACAAATAAAAACATATTATTTGGATATTCTAGGAAAAGATCCGAGACATAGTCTAACCAATAAGATTGATATACTGCCTGGTTCTTGCTTTGTAGGAAATAACAGCAAAATATAAATAAATTGGTGGCCGTACGACCCATTTGCGAGTTCAGATTGATACAAACATAAGATACATCAACATCCACAGTGTCCGGGAAAACACGTTTAGGTCTCACATCTACTGCAAGCCCACGGCGGACCGCTATCATAGTTCCACCCCCCCTTGAAACCCCCATTCGCTCGTAATCGCGGTCTGTCCTATATACGCTGTACCTACTATCGAACAACTCCGAGTCAAAGATACCGGGCAGTAGCCATGTTTCCGAGATACAAATCACGTCGTAATTTTCATTTAATACATTTCTCAAAAATAAATTAGTTTTACCACGCAGACCACGAGCATTCTGATAATAAATGTTTAAGGTCATGGTGGAATTAAACGTTTCAAATATTGAAGACGAATTATAATGATGCCATAACCATTTTTATATAACATTATAATTATAACAATCGGTATGCCAGTTAAGCAATTTTGTTTAATCAAATTTTTATTGTTTGCTAAACGCCTAATCAAATTACAACATAGTGTTATTTTAACAGATTTTATGAATACACGTAAATAGTAGTTTACAATAATACCTATTTGCCTTAATATATAGTAAAGATTATTTATCCTTCTCATTATTATTACAATACCGTGAATGCAGCCATCAATAAACCAAAAACTAAAGACAAAAAAAATACTTATAAGATTTTGTTTAAACAATCTTCTGACGTGATATACAATATTTTTGATTTGTCACTACGACGAACCATGACAGTACAGTTACGCACCCAGCAGTACTGGTATCCTTTCTCCCTTGACAAAGATCTCGCTTTCTTAAATAGCATCTTATTATAAGCGGAGAGGTGATCGTTGATGTGGATTCTGTTCAGGTTGCCGCTGAAACCTATTTGCGATGCAGTTAGGTTTTTAATTTTTCGCAAAGCCGATATAAAGTCATCTTTTTTGTATCTAGATTGAAACTTCAATATGATAGGTTTTACTATATTACTGTCTGTGTCATTTTTGACAGCCACACGAGTAACAAAATCAATGTCTCTGCTGGGGTCCAGTGCGTACCCACAGACCTTACCCAGCGAAGAGACAACCTTGAGTAGGTTTTCACCATTGACTTCGGGCACTCCATTGATTTGGACGTTAGAGCGACGCACCCATTGTTCGCCTTTTCTTTGCTCATCCTTTACATTCCGCAGCTGTTCTTTCAGAACCGTGATCTCAGATACACAAGCCTCCAGAACGTCCACACGTTTCTCAACATCACTAACTCGTCCATCAAGATTTTCTAATCTGGAATCAAGCGAAGTTTTCAATGCTGTCAAGTCGTTTCTAACCTGGACCAAATCGGACTGTATCGATTGGATCGCCGAAAGCTGATTCTGCATGTCTGAAAGCTTATTCAGAATGGTGTTTAAAACTTCGTCCTTAGGAGGGCTTGCTTTGGGAGCGCAGCTTGGAGTCTGCAATATAGCACTTTCCTCGGGCACAGCAACAGTGTTAGTTCCCGAACCGGAGACCTTGCCTACTGACGACAGATTGGGGTCTTCAAGGGAAGCCGCCGAGATGCGAGCAGGAGCAGGCATAGTTCGGGGCGAGTCCGCTGTCATGTTTAAAAGTGAATTTTCATCACGACATGCTGCACATCTCCAACTGCTTCTTCCTGTTCCGAGACGGTTAAAGCCACGTTCCGTGATACCACCACAGTGAAAATGGTACTTCTTATTACAACAAGAGCACTCGGGCCCCTGACCAACCGATTCTGAGCAAGTTGCACACTGGGTTGTAAACATCATGATATGCAAACGCCAATACCGTGGTACCAGTCAAAGGCTCAGACGATAGTATCGCTTAGTATCGTTTGGGTATCGTGGTAGCGGTCGACAGATACCGACTCGTATAATTCGCGCGTAACGTCCGCTCAGTTGTAGCGCAGCGGAACCTGCATCAGATCACCACACAGCGCACCCCGGATCGAATCCCACCGGCAAGTTAGCACTTTTTCGAGCAGAATTTCTTTCAGTACCACAACACTTTAGTCACCAAGACAACACAGGTGCGACGGAAACAGATAGAAAAAATCCAATATGTCCGCGGCCGCAAATGGATAATCCCACAAGATGATAAGAGAGGGACCGAGTTTACAAACAAGAGGGTCTAGTAATTTAAAATTCAAAATTAAAGAACCGATATGACAACATGCGACACGTCCGCCCACGGCAACGAATTACTTGTAAACTGTAATGAGTAATGGTCACCAGTTGGGAGTGAAGCAAACTGGAATTTGTAGGCAACAGTTTCGCAAGCCGGTTACAGACGTGGAATGAACCGCTGCATACCAGGACAATGTTCGTGTTGAGAATTTGATTTAGCCTCTGTTCCATTGGAGATGCCAGCAAATATCGTACAGTACAGAGCGCCACGGTATTAAAATATGACAGCGACACTAGAAAGTCCAGGTCAACTTTGGTTTAAAAGGCATCATTGAAGCATGTGTGTTTTGATGAATTGCTTTTATACACCTTTACTGGACTGGTTTTCTCTTCACGGGTTGAAAGGTCAGAGACGCAGTCGCTTCTGTATAAAACCGGACCTGTCAAATCTTCAGCTTAGGTAAGCGAACCCGGTGAAGAACTGGATAACTCTATGGGGGTTATGATACTAGATCGCCTGACCAAGATTTTGCACGCTTAAAAAAAATCGCATTTTTGATGGAAGCCCGTAGCAGCGTCCGCGTTCTAAAAATAGCCTTTCTTTAACGCTTTAAGTAACGAAATGCGATACACGATAAATAATATTATGTCTGGTATCTCGACAAATTAGGGGTTAAAAACCTCTTTAGTCTACACATGTGAGCAAGAGTCTTGTTTGACCATAGCACCATTTGTTTCTTTTTGCACCATCTATAAAGCAAGAACAAAATTATGATAAAGTGTGTAGCGTGGATGTTAATCGCGATAAAAACTAGCTCCTGAAAATATTTCTTACAGAAATAACTTTTATGTTCATTTTAACACGTGGAATTTTACCGTTCCGTTGTATTAAAGAGAACGTCTAGTTCAGTGCAATTGGTGATTAATACCTATAGATAAAGTTTTACAGGAGGAGCTCGGTGGCGGAGCGGTAAACGCGCTCGGTCTGCGATTGTTGAAGTGAAGCAACTTTCGCAAAGGCCGGTCGTAGGATGGGTGACCATAAAACAAAGTTTTCATCTCGAGCTCCTCCGTGCTTCGGAAGGCACGTTAAGCCGTTGGTCCCGGTTGCATTAGCAGTCGTCACCGATCCGCACTGGACCCGCGTGGTGGTTTAAGGCCCGATCTCCCTATCCATCCATAAGGAAGGCCCGTGCCCCAGCGGTGGGGATGATAATGGCCTGATGATGATAATGATAGATAACGTTCATTGAGACGTTCATTAGCATAGTTACAAAACTATGTTACAAAAAACGGCCTCCGTGGTCCAGTGGTTGAGCGTTGGACTCACGATCCGGAAGTCCTGGGTTCGATTCCCAGTGGGGACATATCACAAAAATTACTTTGTGGTCCCTAGTTTGGTTAGGACATTACAGGCTGATCACCTGATTGTCCGAAAGTAAGACGATCCGTGCTTCGGAAGGCACGTTAAGCCGTTGGTCCCGGTTACTACTTACTGTGTAAGTACGTAGTCGTTATAAATGAGTCATGTCAGGGGCCTTGGCGGCTCAATAGTAACCCTGACACCAGGGTTGATGAGGTTAGTAATTCGCCTCAAAACCCACACGATAGAAGAAGAATAGTTACAAAACTTGACTGACATGTATCAGTCGAGGGACGATTACGTTGTATCTAAATGATGATAATTGGAGAACGCATAGTACATTAATAGCGGACAACGCATAACCCTCCTTTTGCTTCGCCGCAGTCGGGTAAAGCAACCGCTTTCGAATATTAATTCGGATTCACTGATTTATTCACAGACTTCTTATCGAATGAAAATGTATGCTGTATGTGGGTATTTATTTTTTGTTACATTCTGTACCTTTCATTCCAACCATACTCGTATATAGAAATATCAACGCATACCTAAATCATATTATTATTCAGGCGGGGAAAGCGAATTTAATCTATCTGCATGAAACCCCCGGATCTCTGAAAACCCTTATATTTTACTGAAAAATCCTGTTTATGTTTATGTAGCTGACAATAATGTTACTGCTGTATTATACTATTTCCTTCAGAACCAACGGCTGGAATAATTTCAAGTTATTACACCGGAAAATTAGGAGAATAAGACAACTCTTGCGTGAAACGAAATGTGTCCGCAAGTAAGGCCCATCTTTTCAAATAAGTCGGATTATAATTTAGTAGCTTCCCCTTTGGTGGAATGGCTGGATATGTGTTAAAATATGTAGTGAATTTGTGAAAATATGGGAATGTGATCATGTTGTACTTATTACAGCTTATTTTGTGAGTATTATTTAAATATCCTTACATTAACAGCCTAATACGTCCCACTCTGGGCACAGGTCTCCCCTCAATCAACCGGAGGGGGTATGGAGCATACTCCACTACGCTGCTCCACTGCGGGTTGGTGGAGGTGTTTTTACGGCTAATAGCCGGGACCAACGGCTTAACGTGCCCGGAATCATCTTACATTTTCGGACAATCAGGGTGATTCAAGACTGAAAAGTCCTTACCAAACAAAGGACAGTCTCACAAAGTGATTTCGACAATTTCCACATCGGGAATCGAACCCGGACCTCCAGATCGTGAGTCTAACGCTCTAACCACTAGACCACGGAGGCTGTTAATTTAATTTTTTGTTAATTTAAAATCCTATGGTGTTGATATTATAAAAGGGTTGTTTAAGATTAACCTCAATTGAATGTAACGTGTGTTTAATTAGTTTTTAGACTGACTAACTGTTATTTTATTTTTTCATGATTTAAATTAGGAAGTGTCTGCTGGACCCTGATCCATTGTTATGGAATAAAATACATGATTTAGCAATAAGGCCGCCTATTGTACTAATTCTAATTCTCTTTTGTTTTGTATTTTGTTTTTTCCTGTTTGTGCAATAAAGTATTTGTTATGTTATGTTATGATTTCATCAACGGGAATTCTATGGGTTGCAACTTATTCGTTTTTTGCAACTTGGCTAAAGCCCCATCTGTGAAGATCTTCTTCTCTCGTGTGGATTGTGAGGTGGATTACCAACCTGAACAACCCTGGTGTCAGGGTTACTATTGAGCCGCCACAGGCCCCTGACATGACTCATGTAACGACTACTTACTTACATCAGTAAGTAGTAACTGGGACCAACGGCTTAACGTGCCTTCCGCAGCACGGATCATTTTATTTTCTGACAATCAGATGATCAGCCTGTAATGTCCTAACCAAACTAGGGATCACAATGTAAGTTTTTTGATATTTCCCCACCGGGATTCGAACCCGGGACCTCGGGATCGTAAGCGTAACGCTTAACCACTGGACCACGGAGGCCGTTATCTGTGAAGGTGATTTACCTATTTGGATGAAACTAAATTATCAAATAACAGGTCCCAATTTTTTTATAATATAAATGTGCAAATGTCCAAAGTGTCAACTTTGGACATAAAAATTATATCCCCGTAACTATAAAACCTTAATGACTCGCACACGCTACTGTAGTGCTCTGAACAATTCTCAGAAAACCCAGAATATAAATTACAAACGACAATATAAGACAAAAATGAATTCGAGGAAAGAAACCCCTATCTCTTGTGATTTGTCTTTTCTTGAGCTAATAAAATATGACAGATTGCCTGCCCACTGTTATGGCTCGGTTGAAAACGACGGAAAATTTTCTCGAAAATATTTTCGTAGTTGTAATAACCAGAATTTTTAAGTTTTATTAGGTAATGTATGTGATCTAATCTGTTTTTATCACTAATTTAAGAGCCACGCTCTTATCGCTGTAGTTCTCCATTCCTGTCTCTCAAAAGCAAATTCTTTGACTTCCTTATAAATCATGACGATCGCCTTCTCTTTACATGTAAACTTTTCTTGGTCCTTCCTCTCTTTCATTGATACGCTAATGTAACCTATTACTGGTTTGGTATTTTAGGTTGGAAGATCAGATTGGCAGTCGTTTCTGTATAAAATGGAGCTGGAAATATCTTCAGGTTAAAATTAAATAGGGCTTCGGGCCTAAACCTTTGATTTTCGAAATCGTTGTTCGGATTCACGTTTGATCATAAATGATTATCACGTGGTCAGCCGTGAAGGAAAACATCGTGAGGAAACCCACATACCTATTTTGTATCGCAGCTTAGAAGGCCAGACAGACAGTCTTCAGCTTATAAAAAAGACCGCACCTGTCAAATCTTCAGGTTAGGTTAGCGGACCCTGTGAAATCAGGATAACGCTAGGGAGATGGTGAATTTATTATTCCTGTGTTAAAAAAAGATAACAATATGTACGGTCTCGAGCATTAATATGTATACACTTTGGTACCATGTCACATCTCTCACTAAATGTTAAATAATGTTAGTGCCACAGAGTTCTAAAGTGGGTACATTATATTGCTCACGACTGAAGTCATCTAATTGAAATTCCTAAGATCGAAATGATGAACCGTAAGATACCTATCACTTCATAGACGTTCAATATGTTAGCGAATCAGACAATCCAATGTTAGATATTCCTTCCAGGGTTTAGGGTGTGTTGTGGAGATATTATTACAATTCTGTAATATACAGGGTGTGAGCGACATCAAAACGAATACTTATAATTCAGCTCATGATTCTGAGTTAATATCAAATAGAATTTTTTGTCGCAAAATTCATGATTGTTTTGTGTTTTTTAACAACAATTGTTCAATTCTTTACTTTTGCGATGAAAGATTCCACTTGATATTAATTCAGAATGATGAGCTAACTCTTCCCCCTCAGTAATTGTTCGGTACGATGTTACTTACACCCTGTTCAAGTAGATACAAGTAGCCATGCATGTAGATAGGGTGTTAGTAAAACAAATACTTAAGGGATATCTATCTAGATATATCCAGTGGATTTTCCTGTCGGAAAATTAATAAACGTTTACTTTTGACGGACAATTATACTTGATGTAAACACACAATCATGATATTAACCATTCCTCAACGTTTTCGTTACGATGTCACTAACACCCTGTATATTACTAGTCTGAAGTGTCGCCACGCATTTTACGTGTTACGGATTTTTATCTACGCCTACGCGTGCCTTAGGCGTGTCAATGAAACTGCAAAGCTTTCCCCATATAATGCCATTTCATTTAAATAATAATCGTTCTACTTTCGTGTGGATTTTGAAATCCGTTACCGACCTCATCAACCCTGGTGTCAGGGTTACTATTCAGCCGCCTGAGGCTCCTGACATGGCTCACGTGACGACTACATACTTAATTCAATAGTAGCCAACACTGACTGACTGCTTACTTCTGCTGTACGAAAGAACGGATCTTCTTATATTCGACTTTCCGAGGTTTGGATAAAAGAATAAGAATAAAATAAAGGAAAATTTATAATTTGTCCTTGGTGGGCGGAATGTTTAACCGTTTCAAACGCATATACTCGGGTCAATGTATTGTATTTTTGTTTTTAAAATCCGCTGTACCGTTTACTACATTTTCTGCATCGCGGTGTCAATATTCTCCGGCAATATTATGACCTTCCGTTTCCATTGTAATTTTTTTTTGTAACATCTGTAAGAAATACACGCTAATAGAGAAAATTGCGGTTGTATTATTTTTGGGATCAGCTTGTACTGCACCGCTTTTCTCTTGAAGAATTACGGGCGTGAGCATTTTGTGTCGAATACTTTGCAAAAAGTGGAACTTCTATTTTTAAAACTGTTTCGAGGTCGGTTTCCCGTTTTTCATTTAGCATTATGAAGGCAACCGACACAATACAGGCAACCTTTTTAACTTAACCACCGGTCCTCGTGGTCACGTACCGAAAAGTTTGACGAGGGAAAAAACAGGCCAAGTGCTAGTTGTGTAAGCTTACTCACAAGGTTCCGTAGATTTCCTTTCTTAACCCGACTTTTTTCAAACATACATAAGAGATAGTTTGGCGAGAGAATGTTATGTGCAAAAATGTATTATTTATGGTTCAAATAAATTAATTATTATTAATAATATAACCTCACGCCTATTTCACACCGGGGTGAGCAGAGATTATGGACTTGCATTTGCTTCGATCCTGACAAACTTATCTTGCTTTATCCAAAAACTTCGTATTAAGATGGTGGTACGTGTTAAGGTTGTCAATATCGAAAAGAAAAAAAATAAAGCTTTTATAATATTTATGTTAGATATATATTATTTACAGTTTTATTATTTAGAATCTTACGAAGTTTAACACTTAAACTTGTGGATAGTGTTTTGTTAGACCTTTTTATAATTTTAAGATTCTATAAAAAAAGATATATTTATATATTTTATTTTAAAGATTCTATCTATCTATCTATTAGAGTTAAGCAAAAACTTTACACAACAGCACTGTAGGAATGGTAGGCTGAATAAAATATAACGTCAAGGTGCGTTAAAGAGAGAGCGATGAGTGAGCGAGAAAAGAAAAGGATTGCGGAATGTTAGAAAAATGGCAGTTTGTAGTTTTCAAGTCGAACATGTAAAAATAAATAGAACCTGATAATAAACAATACATCGTGCCCGAGATCATTAAAAAACTACATAAAATCACGCATATTTCCCACCGGGGTTAGCAGAGAAGATGGAATTTCATTTGCTTTGATCCTGACAGACTCCTCTTGCATCCTCTTAACAGAACACATTGTGTGAACTTTACCCATTCCAGCACAGAGTCACTTCTTTCCCACTGATCCCTAAAAATAAGGAAATGTACACAAGGCCCTTTCGTCAATATCCGCTTTACACATAGGTAGCTTTATATTACTTTCCGTATTGATAATAATTATGTATTTATTTATTTACTACAGTACAAACAAATCACCATTACAGACAAATCAACATTTCATACATAGCGATATTAGAAAAGCATAGTTTCTTTTAGAAACCTAACGAACATTAATATAAAATTAACGAAAATGAATAAAAAATATACATTTAACTATTAATTGAAATAAAATTAAGGATGAAATATCTACAGTGTCAATATGATACAGGCAAAAGTTAATAATTCAAAAATAACAGCTCTAATTCCATCATATACATATGATTAACTATCAAATGTGAGGCCATACCATACATATACAGGTTGTTAGCGACATCGAAACGTATACTGAGGCGGGTGATTCAGACCATGATTCTGAGTTAATATCAAGAAAAATTTCCCTCGCAAAGTTCATGATTTTTATGTGTTTTTTTTTTCAAATTCCATTTGATATTAACTCAGAATAATAAGCTGAATCACCCCCCTCAGTATTCGTTACGATGTCACTTACACCCCGTACAAGTATGTACAGGTAGCCATACAAGTACATTATGGGTGTTAGTGACATCGTAACAAATACTGAGGGGCATGATTTAGACCATGATTCTGAGTTGATATCAAGTGGAATTTCCCGTGGGAAAATTTATGAATATTTTAGTGTTTTTTTTTTAATTATCCTCACTTCCATAGTTTCACGACGGATAATTCCACTTGATAACTAATCAGAATAACGGTCTAAATCATCCCTTCAAGTTTTCGTTACGGTGGCAGTAACACCCTGTATATTATCACGATAATTCCTTGTACTTGAATGTTTTCACAATTATAGATAAGTACTATGACTTTCATAAATGTTTATGACTTTCATACTTTGATTAGTTTGAAACGTGTATATTTCAGTGCAATCAGAATCGAAGGTGAATCTCGAGATTTGTTTCAGATGAATATCCAATATCGCGTCTGTTTTCGTACGCTTTGACATTTTATGTTGAAAGTAGACACAAATTCTTCCGATTCGTACGCACTTCAGCATTTTAATTTTTTCTTTTATTTTTACTACTCGGCGCAGCGAATTTTTCGAAAAGTCTAAAGTAGAAGAGAGAAGAGAAGTAATAGCTAAATTGCAATAATAAAAAAGCAAATTCTGACAGTAAGTACATACAATTCGGAAAAAAACTCATGTTTTTTTTAAGTCGATAAATCTTTACGATATAATAAATTATATTTTTTATATACTTAATGAATTACTAACCGTTGGTCCCGGCTGTTAGCAGTCGTTAATAACCATCAATCCGCACTGGGCCCGCGTGGTGGTTTACGGCCCGATCTCCCTATCCATCCATAGGGAAGGCCCGTGCCCCAGCAGTGGGGACGTTAATGGGCTGATGATGATGATATAATAAATTATATAATTAAATTAATATTGCGTCATTATAGAGAGATGATAACTATCCTAACCTAATTCAATACAGACACACCAACCCTTAATCACTGGTATTGTAGCAATTTAACTTCAACTTTATGGTTGTTTGGCAACCGGAAGCAATTTATTCGTCCAAAAAGCAAAATTGCTATTTGACATGTGCGTATTTAAAAAGAACTGTGTGCAACGTCAGCAAATGTCAAAAAGCAATATGGCTTTTTTTTGATGAATTGCTTTTTTAACCCCCGAGTTCGTAAGAAACTTTGAAAGATCCAGTGTTAAAAAAAATCTAAGTACCTTTTGATTAAAATCTCTCATCCAGATCAACTTGATAGAACTTGTCGTCTTGATAGACCACTTTTAATAACCGGTCACCATGTTCATAACATGCACTCATACCAAACCAATACTGGTTGCAAATTTTCTTTTTATTTCTTTCTTTTGGATTATAGTAAATCCCTTATCTTGTAAAACAAACTTAAATGAACACCAAAATAGGGTCAAACAGGCAGTCGCTTCTGTAAAAAACCGGACCTGTGAAATCTTCAGTTTAGGTAAGCGGACCCTGTGAAAAACGAGATAATGGGAGATGATGATGATGATGATGATGATGATGAACAACATGATTTTTTAAAACAATATTAACTGCAATCTAAACAATTGTTAAAGCAATGGTGTTTCCCGTCTTTGTTTCTTTGACCAATATTTCTGTCGTCGAGCTCAATAAAACTAGAAAATGGCTGTAAAATAAACCGGTGATTCTGTGCCGGAGTTCGAAGTAATACTCGCGATACTGCGATTGCTATACGATTCGGATATCGAAGATATAAATCTGAGGAATTGTCAATGTAAGTACCTACTTATTTCGTGTTTTTAGGTCATGTGAAATTGTCTCTTATTCCCAATTTATTACTTCCCTGCCGATAGAAAAGGAAAACATAAAATGTGTCGGAGCCTTTTCTCACTAGGAGACCATGGTGGGGCAACCGCAGTCACCCCAATAACAAAATGTATGTATGTGTATGTATTATTAGGGTCCGTTTACCTAACCTAAAGATTTAACAGATCCGGTTTTTACTGAAGCTTGCTGCCTGTCTGCACTTTCCGCGATGGGAATATCAGCCCGCATTTAACGATTAGGATTTCCTCGCGAAGTTTTTCTTCCACCGCTGAGCACGTGATAATCATTTATGATCCAAACATGAATTCAAAAATCATTGGTTTAGGCCAACGTCACAACGACAGTCAAGCGGCCTTTCCAACTGTACAGTTTCTTAACCACAAAAGAAGGACCAAAATGGACATATTTTGGAAACTTCACCTTACGTTCCGCTTCTTGATATTTAAATCTTCGTTGATTGCAGAGGTAACATTTATACCAGGACAGGCAGAAGGAATTTTCAATAAGCTGTGTGGAGCGGGACGTAAACTCCCAGAATAGGACCTATTTGATCTCTTGATGCACTCCATTCGGAATATTTGAAACAAGTTAAAGTAGACGATTTAGGGATACTTCTCTCAATTCATTATACATTTCTTTTGTTTCTTGAGAACAGTGGTACCCCATTGGAAGAACACTTGACTCTCACTGTGAAGTCGCAGATTCGAATCTCAGCACGGGCCTAAATCTATAGTTTTAGAATCTGTTTTAAAATTCATGTTTGAATTCCAGGGAAATATGACCGAACCTGTATTGGGCTGGTTTTCCCTTCGCGGGTTGGAAGGTAAGACGGGCAGACACTTTTGTAATAAACCTTTTCAAATCTTCAGGTTACGTAAGCGGACCCTGTGCAACGGGACAACGCAAGGGGGATGATGATGTTGTCTCTTGGGTTGTTATTTATGTTGTAAGGTCTAAAGACTATATTCTCTATATAGGTACTTATTATTCTTACTGAGCTACTATAATCTAATATGTTAATTAACTAAAATAAATGCGCATTCTTTCGTCATTACTCGAGTCGTTTACTTGTCTCCCCGTTCCCTCCTCACATGGCGACCCTGCCAGTTGAGGTGTCGGTTTCGGAATCCCGGCGCGGCGCGATGCCGAGCGGTGCTATTGTAATTTGACTACTTATAGACACATACCGTATCGTCTTATTGGAGTTTATCAAATTCAAAAACCAAAATGTGTAATTCAAAAGTCGACAAGGAGGACGTTTTTATTAACCAAAATTCTTCGGGTGGTTCTGTGAACGAGGCTACAGTGAGTGAAATAAAGTTTCATTTATCTTCTATGAGCATTTTGATGATTGTCATGTGCACAATATTGGCTGCGGGAGGACTGTACCTGGCTTACAAGATCTATAAGAAATGCCATAATACCTGGACGAGAGACTGGATCGTTCAGTACAACAATAATAATACAATGTAATAATTTTGAGGAGATTTCTGGCAACTTAAACTGACATGGTAAGACCGCCCACGTTTAACCTCTTAAGACCGAGATTTCCAGACACAATAGTTAAACAATAGGGTTTGGATTTATAAAGAACATTCGGTCTTAGGAGGTTAAAATCACTTTTTTGGATGGAGTGTGCGAGGCGTGCTTTAAACACAATAATAATTATCTATAAATGGTAACCCAATTCTTTTAAATCAAAAATAGAAACATGCTTCTACAAGCTAAGCTAACAAGCCCTCATCAAAATCCACATGGGATGGGGCATAATGGAAACGATTACATTTTTTCAATCCTTGTTTATTAAAAACGTTTTAGGAATTTAATACATTTTCCATTTGAAAACAACCGACCGCCATTTTCCTGTCATTCCGCAATCCTCTCTTCTCTCTCGCTCAGTCCTCGCTCTCTCTTTCACACACCTTTACGGTACGTTTCATTCAGCCTACCATTCCTCATCACTTATTTGAAAGACACGCTCTTGTCATTCATTCTCCATTCTTGTCTATCAAAGGCCAATTCCTTTACTTCCTTATAATACACGACGTTTGCCTTTTCTTTAATCTGTTGCATGTAAGCTCTTCTTGGTCTTCCCCTTCCTCTCTTTCCTTGTAACTTCCCTGCTTAGATGTTTTTTAATAAATTCGTCGTTTCTTATTAAGTGTCCAATCATCTTGCCTCTTCTGTCCTCAATAACTCTCAATGTTTGCCTATTTTCCCTTTTTCTTACTAACACTTCCTCATTAGTAATATTCATACCATTCCTACAACCATGTTATTTCAATTTTAGTTTCCATAACAACAATTCAACTCGCATGCTAACGTATTCAAAACAATGTCGTCATAACAAACCTAGAATTACGAACGATGAATATTAATTGTACAAACAACGTATCATGGTACGGGTCGAAAGTGCCTTTTCAGTTCGGGCGGAGGATACCGAAATCTCAGATGGAAATGTTTTGAACCTTACCTACCCGAAATTAGTATACACAAACTGGATTTAATAAAAACAAAAGAAAGGAAAACATGAAACAGTAGGACTAGGGCCCTGTGCTGGGAGGTTTTCTGGCCACGTCTTTCCCTCAGCGTTACAGATTCCGATGTGGTAGTAGTTTTACAGCTAGTTACATAATATGTAATTAAATTTTTTTGACGTTCAAAAAG
This sequence comes from Pectinophora gossypiella, assembly GCF_024362695.1. Classification (NCBI taxonomy): domain Eukaryota; kingdom Metazoa; phylum Arthropoda; class Insecta; order Lepidoptera; family Gelechiidae; genus Pectinophora; species Pectinophora gossypiella. The sequence continues at coordinate 14,441,375 of NC_065410.1, read as the reverse complement.
CGCTAACTTTACAAGCCAATTTTGAAAAATAAATATATTTGTTTTTTTATTTTTTGAGTAGATAATAAAAAACTAAATATCAAACCAAGGAGCCTAATGAGAGAGAAGAAGGGGAGAGATAGAGAGATAAAAGTGAATTTTGAAGTTAGAGAAATAATGAACATAAGAACACTTTTAAAGACAAATAATTGACAGTTGAAATGAGGAAACAGAACCCAAATTCGCCGAAAAATGCAGCAGTTATTAAATCGCAAGAAAAAGTAACAAATCATGGAGTTAGAAAGATATGGCAATAGGAACATGTGATGTCACATGTTGCTAGTGCATATTGTTAGAACGGGACGGAGCATTCCTCCAATCCAATATTACCAATAATATCTCTGACGTTCGATGAGATATTGAAAACGCATTTTAGATCTATCTTTAGCATGTCGACTTGTGTACAGTCATGAGCAATACAATGTACCCACTTTAGGACTCTGTCGCACTAACATATTTGACATTTAGTGAGACTTACAGTTCAATTTGTCAAAAAAGTTAATGTGACATGGTACCAAGGTGTATACATATTAATGCCGTGACCGTAACATACAATGATGCAAAAAAATACTCTAAATAAACTCTGAATAAATTCATTCTGTTTTATTACGACGCTACCTTCTATTTTCTTTTCTGCCTTATTAACAGATGAAAGAAAGGTCAAAGAAAAAATAGTCTAAACAGGCGAGTATGTATGAAGACTTTCACGAGAGTGGATGAAGCGAATGTGGTGTGCCAAAATCGTAATAAGTGGATTTCCGGGATCTCTGCCTACCGCAGTGGGAAATAGGCGTGATCTTAACAGACTTTTGACAATCACTTATCTAAACAGCCTATATACGTCCCACTGCTGGGCACAGGCCTCCCATCAATCAACCGGAGGAGGTATGGAGCATACTCCACCACGCTGCTCCACTGCGGGTTGATGGAGGTGTTTTTACGGCTAATAGCCGGGACCAACGGCTTAACGTGCCCTCAGAAGCACGGAATCATCTTACTTTTTCGGACAATCAGGTGATTCAAGCCTGAAAAGTCCTTACCAAACAAAGGATAGTCTCACAAAGTGATTTTGACAATGTCCCCATCGGGAATCGAACCCGGACCTCCAGATCGTGAGCCTAACGCTCTAACCACTAGACCACAGATGCTGTTATCACTTATATCTCATCCTTATTCTCATCATCAATAGTGTCTTGAAAATTATGCAAATTTTATGTGCATATAGTTATTAATTATACGAACAACTAACCCGCTCAATACACTACTGGGAAGTACCCTTATGAGATTTACGGACACTATCGACACGAGGGGCTCAGAACCACAGACAGAAAGTACCGGAATCGTTTTCAATAAATCTGATCTCCTTTTTACTTATAATAAATGGTAAGGTATGATACAGGACGAAAAGATGACGTTCTTGAATCAAAAATATTGATAATATTGAAAATATGAAACTATTGAATATCGTTTCGTTACTTTATAATATAAACCAGAGACAAACAGCCTATACACATGTCACTTAGCACAGGCTTTTCTTCGTCGATTGAAGGGGATAAAAATCTTACTACGCCGCGTTGCTCATTAAGGTTTACTGGAGAAAGTCCAAAAATAACCGATTGGGAGTCAAGTATTCGGCCGAAAGCATATATAGAGGTATAATAAACCATACCTAAGTGGAGCTCGGTGGCGCAGCGGTAAACGCGCTCGGTCAGCAATTGTTGAAGTTAAGCAACTTTCGCAAAGGCCGGTCATAGGATGGATGACCACAAAAAAAGTTTTCTTCTCGAGCTCCTCCGTGCTTCGGAAGGCACGTTAAGCCGTTGGTCCCGGCTTCATTAGCAGTTGTTAATAACCACCAATCCGCACTGGGCCCGCGTGATGGTTTAAGGTCCGATCTCCCTATCCATCCATAGGGAAGGCCCGTGCCCCAGCAGTGGGGACGTTAATGGGCTGGTGATGATGATGAAGCCGTAGTCTACGTATCTTAGCCGTAAGCTGTTAAGGATTAAAGCTCGGACGCTTGAGATAAGAGGCATAACAAGATTTTTGTAGTTTCAGAAATCAGAATCATTTATTCAACGTAATTATCATGGATAAACTTGTTAAAGGTCAATGTAACATTTTTGAATTTACGTAATTTCGCAAGCTGTTATGGCTGAGGAGAAGAAATGACAAGAAACTGCAACAGCAACACATCTTTTAAAAAACAATGAGGGTATATTACAAGTTATTTAATAACTAGAGGAACACATTCAATACCAGATATTTTTATCATTTAGGTTTTCATTAATCTTATAATATGCTTTTTATATAAAGTAAGCTTCACATGAGCTTTAAATTTATTTTCTGACAAATTTAAAATATTATCTGGTATATTATTGTAAAAACGTATACATAACCCCAAAAAAGATGACTTAAATTTACTTAATCTAGAATTTTGAATAGCAATTTTATTTTTATTTCTTAAGTATGCCTTTCACAGTTTCTCGGAAGGAGAGATAGTATACAGAATGTTTCGTGCGTAACTGTAAAGAATTTAATATACTATAAAAATAAACAGCCTATATAACGTCGTACTGCTGGGCACAAGCCTCCTCTCAATCAACCGGAATGAGTATGGAGTATACTCGACCACGCTGTTGCAAAAAAAGTGTAATAAAATGAATAACAACATCCGGTAATAATGAAGACATATCTAGAAAGTTTATTTAATGTTTCACCAATAAGTATGTGACTCGTAAATCAGAGGGATCTGATATTATTATCGGCCTCAAAAGTAATAAAATAACCATTATTATGATCTCAGACATTATGAATGACAATGTTATGACGCAAAAGAACACTTTGATGAAAAATGTGAGGGTTTCTAGCACTTTATAATGCAGAGACTTCCTGCCTCGAACTACTAAATTGTGGAATGAATAGTCACCTGCTGTATATGACCTTCAAAACTTCAAAAAAAGGGCGCATTCCCATCTGAAAGGCGAACTTGTGCCCCCTTGGTGATGCAAGTGTCTATCTTCTATCGTGTGGGTTGTGAGGCGGATTAACAACCTCATCAACCCTGGTGTTAGGGTTATTATTGAGCAGCCAAAGGCCCCTGACATGGCTCATGTAACGACTACATACTTACATCACAGTAGTAACCGGGACCAACGGCTTAACGTGCCTTCCGAAGCACGGATCATCTTACCTTCGGACATTCAGGTGATCAGCCTGTAATGTTCTGGCCAAACTAGGGAACACAAAGTATTTTTGTGATATGCCCCCACCGGGATTCGAACCCGGGACTTGCGGACCGTTTGTCTCCTATACCTATGATATACAAAAAATATATATTAACCTAGAAATCCTACTCCAGTTAATTACCATTTCGGACGTATTGGGTTTACGGGCGTTAATCGGTTGGAAATCCCAGCTTAGATCGTCTCGAAGGGGACGTATTGAACTAGCATTTCGAAATACGCCCAATGTTCTACTCTGATAACTATAAAGGCTTCTATGCTAGACAGGGAGAGAGAAATATAAAGAACCTGTTCTGCTTACTATACCGGACATGCCGTAACCGACAGAGGGATTGTGACTTTTGTTACATGCTGCATTATTTTCTTCTGTCGTGTCCTTTGGGAGATCAATAGTACTGGTTACAGGGTTATTAGCCGCAACATGACTTGGCTTATGTAACGATTATAATCGATTGACTTTGTATCCTCGAAGACATCAGGGATCACCAGAATTTTCCGAACGTCTCTCTCCAACTATATGGCAAATTTGCGACATAAGATGTCGTGCGGTGTGGAGCGATATAGCGCGAAATCTCCGGAGACGCTCGACAACTGAAATATGCACAAAACGAGCATATTATATCAGGCAACGATCGTATTATAAATATTTTGTGATCATTCGTTGCTTCTTTGGTATCGCACAATCATAACTTAACGTTTCGCTTATGTGAATACGCAATGTACGATATGTTAATAGATGTAGAAGTCCAGCCAAATATGTCTTCTTCACACACCGACGTCACTTAACAGGCAACATGTGGACAGGTAAAATTTAATGCTTTTCTTCGCTCGTGTGAGTTGTGAGGTGGATTACCAACCTCATCAACCCTGGTGTCAGAGATACTATTAAGCCGCCATAGGCCCCTGACATGACTCAAGTAACGACTACTTACTTACATCAGTAAGTAGTAACCGGGACTAACAGCCTAACGTGCCTTCCGAAGCACGGATCAATTTAATGCTGAGGGCATATCTCCTTTGTTTCTATGACCTGTGCGCAGGTCGTTTTGATCTCAGTAAGTACTTACTTACCTGTACGCATACACGAGGTGATTTAGTTCTTCATTAATTATGCGGGCCACTAAAGTACGCAATTCTCTGGCGGAGTCCGTTTTATCTGTAAATTATTCCCCTTTCTATATACAGGGTGTTAGTGACACCGTAACGAATACTGAGGGGGATGATTCAGACCATGATTCTGAGTTGATATCAAGTGGAATTTTCAGTCGGAAAATTCATGAAAATTTTTGTTTTTTTTTAAATTATTTTCTGTTCCATACTTTTGCGACGGAAAATTCCACTTGATAATTATCATCTCAGAATCATGGTCTCAATCATCCCTCAAAGTTTTCGTTACGATGTCACTAACACCCTGTATAGAGAGATTTGGAACTTTCTGTTTCGATCAAGTTGGTACCTAGTGAATGACAATAGACAAAAATACGTAGTATTAAAAAGTATCTTCCATGTATCATTGATTGCTATTTGCTGAGGATATGTCAGTGAATATGTCTCTCACGTTAAGCTGTTGGTCCCGGTTATCACTAACTGATGTAAGTGAGTAGTTGTTACATGAGCCATGTCAGGGGCCTTTGGCAGCTGAATAGTAACCCTGACACCAGGGTTGATGGGGTTGGTAATCCATCTTATAACCTACGTGATAGAAGAAGAGACGAATACCAATGTTATGGAATTAGTATCTTGTTGTTTCTATAAAATAGGGTATGAATAACTCAGCCGAATCCTACAACATCCTTCGAAAAATAAACAACATAGAAAACTCTAGTTCTTTTTCTCTCGTGTGGGTTGTGAGGTGGATTACCAACCTCATCAACCCTGGTGACAGAGTTACTATTGAGCCGCCAGAGGCCCCTGACATGAGTCATGTAACGACTACTTACTCACATTAGTAAGTAGTAACCGGGACGAACGGCTGAACGTGCCTTCCGAAGCTCGGATCATCTTACTTTTCGGACAATCAAACCTAACCTAACAAACTAGGGATCACAAAGTAATTTTTGTGACATTTCCCCACCGGGATTTGAACCCGGGACCTCCGGATCGTGAGCATAACGCTCAACCACTGGACGCGGAGGCCGTTATTCTTGTTTATACCGTAAAGAAACATCTTTTATTCAATAAATATTTAGTCCTACCCCGATCTATTTTTCAAGTCTCCAAAGAGTCCTAGGGCAATCCATTCGAGCGTTCAAATGAATCGTTTATCTTCATTTAAAATGTTCGCCTCATTTCGCAAAGTAATTAGCAACCCTAGTTCACAGTGCTTGGGGTTAATATTTAGTGTTTGTCTTGGATTATCGACGATACATACTCTAGACCCCTAATAAGAGACGAACGAGCTCTGTCAACACATCTGACTTGTAGATCAGATATGAACTGGCCCAGAACGTTCGACCAATCCCGACCTCTCTCATGAACTTTTGACGTGTTGAGGATCTTGAGTAAGCCAATCTATAATTTCGGGATCTCGCGGGATTGATATTTCGTATCCTTATCATTTCCTAGTTGCATGTCAGCGAGATGCCTATTTTATTCACCCGGGCATTTTAAAATTGACAATTGTCCTTGGCGGCGAGGGCGTGCTGCCACCAAAGGATGTTTTATCGGGGTACCGTTCTGAGCATAGTACTAGGGATCGTCGATCCCTAGTCACACTACGAACTCGGAGTACTATGCTCAGTTCGGTACCCCGAAAACATCCTTTGGCGGTAGCACATCCTCGTCGCCAAACTGGTGACCCTCGACAGAACATTTCCTACCTACACCTTCTGGGAGTCGGAGTCAACTGCGTCGCACCTGCATCATTATCACCCCACATTAACAATACAATACAAAAACTCTTTATTGCACTTAAATCACATTAAAAATACATTAGTATTATAATTTAATTGGTAGTACAAAGGCGGCCTTATTGCACCCCTCAAAATGCTTTCATCATCAGTCTTCAGTCAGAGCATCATCAGCATGTCCACCTGCCAGCCGCCTACGACGCTGGACACCTGACACTCCACACCAGGACTTCGGAGCATCTACAGTTTCATGATATCATCCATCCTTTTCCTTTTCGACGAATATGAAAATTACAGATATAATTTATATATAGAGTATAGATATAGTCTATTTGTCTCCATCGTTGATGTCTTAGATATAGACTGTCTCTGTTTCCGGGGTCTATTTGCTATCACATCACTGTTGGAAGATTGGAGAGCTTGTTGCTTAGTTGTGCCTCTAGATTTGAGTGGAGTGTTGTAGTGTATGCTAGGAGCTTGTGTCCTGAACGTCGAACCGCATGTTGGTTCGCTGTTGACGGATGTAAATGTACCGGATTGACATAAGCTAATCACAATTTATATCACGTGGTTTCCAAGATTTCTGTCCGGTTAATGGTAATCGCCCCCTATTACAGTACACTTAAACATAGTTAGCCAGAAGTGGGTGTAATACCATACAGGATGTTGCCTTCGTAACGTAAACTTTGAGGGATGATTCAAACCATGATTCTGAGTTGATATTAAGTGGAATTTTCCGTCACCTTTTATGGATACAGATTCGATGCTTTAATATGTAGATATGCACTCTTTTGTGTAGAATATTTAACAGAGGTGCAGCTGAACATTAAGTATCACCTGGTAGTTGCGGCTTCCGAATACATTCCGTAAATAGGTTAAGTTACATGTAAAAGTGTTTTTGTCTGTTGGCAAACCTAATAAAATAAATAAATACCGCTTAAGGACGGTACTGGAAAGTATCGGCGCCCGAAGTACGTAGTATACGATCCTGACAACCCGATTACTCTAGCCATAGAGGTGGCTAATCAGCTCGTGGCGACAAATACTTCAGGACCCCGCTAACCCAATACTCCGAGACGTTTTCTCTCATTCAGCGTTTATCGCTATCGACCCACTAAATCGATTCGTCGATAAATTATATCAACTATAATCCTCTAAGACAACCTGAGCCGAGGTTCGCGCCCAACTGGGCACCCTTAGGCCTGTTGTCTTAATTTTTTTACTCACTCAGCGCTCCCCATTTAGTAATGCCATCTGCGGCAAATCTACAATACGTCAAATCTAAAAAAAGAGTGTGTAGTGTTTTTTTTTTTTAAAGTTACGGACTGTAGTTTTGCTTCAAATGGCGTTCACACTTCGGGAGCGTTGAGTACCCTCAACTGGCTGAGAGCTCTCACCTTGCAAAAGTGACTGCCATGCCATCTCATACTTCCAAAAATCTAGACACGCGGTCGCGTGTCAAGCCAAGTTCAAGGAACAGAACTGGCGAGCCGCACCGTGTGTAATATTACACGAACCATTTGGAGCCACTTTTGACCCCCTCATAAATCAAAAACTATTTCACATAAACGTATCAAATTTGGCTTATATATTGACACTAACGAGATACATATGTGTTCTAAATTTCATAAGCTTATCTCAAACGGTTATTTAGATATTAATGTCCAAAAATCCTCATTTTTATCATTGACTGACTGACTGACTGACCTATAGATCAAAATTCTAACCCAGTTCCAGATGACCTAGAGAGTTAAAATTTGGCATGCAGATAGGTAGTTAGATGAATACAAAGGAAAAAATATAAAACTGACAATTTTTAAATATTTAGATTCTATTATGAACGCTTAACTAAAATACCTAATGAAGAATGTTACTAAGTATGCCAAATCGCTTGAAATTATGTCTCAGTAAAGTCTGTACGTATACAAATACACTGGTTTTTGTTGTAGTCAAAAATACTTAGAAGTTTTGATTTTATAGGCACTCAAAGTTTCGAAAAATACCGAGTCCCGCTAACAGTCACGTGACCGCTTGTGACGTCACAACGCGCCGCGCGGGCCGCGGCCCGCATAGTAGGTATTAAGTCCCCAGCACTTACAGTAGTAGCTTGCGCAGTATTTTGTTGTTTTCGTCCTAATAATAGTAAATATTATTCGATTAATAAAATGGATAAAGGATTCGAAAAAGGGCAATCGGATAATCTACCTGAATTACCTATATGGATGAATGGTTGCGCATTTTTTGTCAACAAATAGTGATTTTGTTGTCGCCGAAACGCGAGGAATAAAAATGCAATTGTGAGTGAACTTTCCGTGCTACTACTTATGCTTAATAGTTTATTCTAAATTGTTTTATCAAAACAAAATAGACACAGACAAGCGCCATCTAGCGCAAACCTATTGTAACAATTTAGTGGCTAGCTGGCTGCGTCCATATTTTTTATGATAGGAAATTGTAAAGTAGTAACCAAAAGAACCAACAGATGGCGCTGTTAACCAACGCCAAATAAATAGAGATACAAAATGGAGTAACGACGAAGGACGCATTTTATTTTCCCGCTCCCTAATAATTACTATATTGAACAAAGTCATACCAAATCTATTATCTATTTCTTCAGTAGGTACCCAACTTATGTCATAATGGAAGAATGTAACTCAAATAGTAGAAGTTAACCTACCATCATTTTTTTACGTTAAAGGCAACAAATATGCACCTATTATAATTTTGTAGCTATTGGTATGTATGTATATATAGGTAGGTACCGCTCTTCTTAGTAAATTTAAGAGCCCCCGTAAACCACAGACTTTCTATCGGCCGATAGTTTGGTCGGGCTTATAATCAGTATGAAGATGTATGCAAGTCTGCATACTACAACGATTTGGTATCGGCCGATAAATAAGTTTGATGGGATACTCAACTGCGTTCAAACTGAACTATCAGCAAACTATCGGCCGACTGCTATATCAGTATGGAGCTTCTTGCAAGCGCGCACACCGACCGATTGTTTAGTCGGCCGATGGTTCACTTCGCTCCGAGTTTTGGAGCCGGAAGGTCGTGCATTCTTTTCATTATGGCACTGTCTAGTAATTTTGAATGCATCGTGTAAAATTTTCCATTTAATAATCTATCACTGTAGATGGGATGCACCCAATACTCTCGGACTCTCTTCTTGATTTTTCTCCTCCGTTGTATGAGAGCAATTATAATATTTCTGGACAATATTTTACTACGAGTAACTTTCATTATGCGACAGCTCTCTTCAACGGTAGCTTAAAAACTGAATATCGTCGGCCGACTGTTGCCTAGCTTAGGCATATCCGTTTTAGTAGGTAAGTATCTAGGTATACCTACTTACTTATTTACAATTAAGAGTAGGTACTTATACTCGGTTTACATATTATTAACTGGGATTAATTATTATTTTTATATTTAGCGCACATCAAATCAATAGTGTAAAATCATTATCTACTCATAAATAATGATAAAATAATACCTAAAAAAAGTAATGATATCCAATCAAAAACATAAATGTGAAATGACAGCCAAGTTCAATACAATGATAAATGCTTTGGTTGTTGACTTCAACGACAAGTGAGATCTAAATGGGTGCCAAGTTCAATGGTCAGTCCTGAATTTATTTATAAGTAACAGTATAACATAAAATATCTTTTTATAACATAAGATAATGTATTGTAGCCTAAGCTCTGTCTTGGCTAGTTTTTATAAACCTACCAAAGAATTATTATGTTCGATTGTTAGTTTCTACCAACAATCCGAATTTTCGGAATTATAAAATAAGAACCGACAAATACTTGTAGTTTTAGAACTTGCGAAAGCTATAATTCATATATCAAAACTAGCCAAGTAAAAGTGTTTTTGTCTGTTGGCAAACCTAATAAAATAAATAAATACCGCTTAAGGACGGTACTGGAAAGTATCGGCGCCCGAAGTACGTAGTATACGATCCTGACAACCCGATTACTCTAGCCATAGAGGTGGCTAATCAGCTCGTGGCGACAAATACTTCAGGACCCCGCTAACCCAATACTCCGAGACGTTTTCTCTCATTCAGCGTTTATCGCTATCGACCCACTAAATCGATTCGTCGATAAATTATATCAACTATAATCCTCTAAGACAACCTGAGCCGAGGTTCGCGCCCAACTGGGCACCCTTAGGCCTGTTGTCTTAATTTTTTTACTCACTCAGCGCTCCCCATTTAGTAATGCCATCTGCGGCAAATCTACAATACGTCAAATCTAAAAAAAGAGTGTGTAGTGTTTTTTTTTTTTAAAGTTACGGACTGTAGTTTTGCTTCAAATGGCGTTCACACTTCGGGAGCGTTGAGTACCCTCAACTGGCTGAGAGCTCTCACCTTGCAAAAGTGACTGCCATGCCATCTCATACTTCCAAAAATCTAGACACGCGGTCGCGTGTCAAGCCAAGTTCAAGGAACAGAACTGGCGAGCCGCACCGTGTGTAATATTACACGAACCATTTGGAGCCACTTTTGACCCCCTCATAAATCAAAAACTATTTCACATAAACGTATCAAATTTGGCTTATATATTGACACTAACGAGATACATATGTGTTCTAAATTTCATAAGCTTATCTCAAACGGTTATTTAGATATTAATGTCCAAAAATCCTCATTTTTATCATTGACTGACTGACTGACTGACCTATAGATCAAAATTCTAACCCAGTTCCAGATGACCTAGAGAGTTAAAATTTGGCATGCAGATAGGTAGTTAGATGAATACAAAGGAAAAAATATAAAACTGACAATTTTTAAATATTTAGATTCTATTATGAACGCTTAACTAAAATACCTAATGAAGAATGTTACTAAGTATGCCAAATCGCTTGAAATTATGTCTCAGTAAAGTCTGTACGTATACAAATACACTGGTTTTTGTTGTAGTCAAAAATACTTAGAAGTTTTGATTTTATAGGCACTCAAAGTTTCGAAAAATACCGAGTCCCGCTAACAGTCACGTGACCGCTTGTGACGTCACAACGCGCCGCGCGGGCCGCGGCCCGCATAGTAGGTATTAAGTCCCCAGCACTTACAGTAGTAGCTTGCGCAGTATTTTGTTGTTTTCGTCCTAATAATAGTAAATATTATTCGATTAATAAAATGGATAAAGGATTCGAAAAAGGGCAATCGGATAATCTACCTGAATTACCTATATGGATGAATGGTTGCGCATTTTTTGTCAACAAATAGTGATTTTGTTGTCGCCGAAACGCGAGGAATAAAAATGCAATTGTGAGTGAACTTTCCGTGCTACTACTTATGCTTAATAGTTTATTCTAAATTGTTTTATCAAAACAAAATAGACACAGACAAGCGCCATCTAGCGCAAACCTATTGTAACAATTTAGTGGCTAGCTGGCTGCGTCCATATTTTTTATGATAGGAAATTGTAAAGTAGTAACCAAAAGAACCAACAGATGGCGCTGTTAACCAACGCCAAATAAATAGAGATACAAAATGGAGTAACGACGAAGGACGCATTTTATTTTCCCGCTCCCTAATAATTACTATATTGAACAAAGTCATACCAAATCTATTATCTATTTCTTCAGTAGGTACCCAACTTATGTCATAATGGAAGAATGTAACTCAAATAGTAGAAGTTAACCTACCATCATTTTTTTACGTTAAAGGCAACAAATATGCACCTATTATAATTTTGTAGCTATTGGTATGTATGTATATATAGGTAGGTACCGCTCTTCTTAGTAAATTTAAGAGCCCCCGTAAACCACAGACTTTCTATCGGCCGATAGTTTGGTCGGGCTTATAATCAGTATGAAGATGTATGCAAGTCTGCATACTACAACGATTTGGTATCGGCCGATAAATAAGTTTGATGGGATACTCAACTGCGTTCAAACTGAACTATCAGCAAACTATCGGCCGACTGCTATATCAGTATGGAGCTTCTTGCAAGCGCGCACACCGACCGATTGTTTAGTCGGCCGATGGTTCACTTCGCTCCGAGTTTTGGAGCCGGAAGGTCGTGCATTCTTTTCATTATGGCACTGTCTAGTAATTTTGAATGCATCGTGTAAAATTTTCCATTTAATAATCTATCACTGTAGATGGGATGCACCCAATACTCTCGGACTCTCTTCTTGATTTTTCTCCTCCGTTGTATGAGAGCAATTATAATATTTCTGGACAATATTTTACTACGAGTAACTTTCATTATGCGACAGCTCTCTTCAACGGTAGCTTAAAAACTGAATATCGTCGGCCGACTGTTGCCTAGCTTAGGCATATCCGTTTTAGTAGGTAAGTATCTAGGTATACCTACTTACTTATTTACAATTAAGAGTAGGTACTTATACTCGGTTTACATATTATTAACTGGGATTAATTATTATTTTTATATTTAGCGCACATCAAATCAATAGTGTAAAATCATTATCTACTCATAAATAATGATAAAATAATACCTAAAAAAAGTAATGATATCCAATCAAAAACATAAATGTGAAATGACAGCCAAGTTCAATACAATGATAAATGCTTTGGTTGTTGACTTCAACGACAAGTGAGATCTAAATGGGTGCCAAGTTCAATGGTCAGTCCTGAATTTATTTATAAGTAACAGTATAACATAAAATATCTTTTTATAACATAAGATAATGTATTGTAGCCTAAGCTCTGTCTTGGCTAGTTTTTATAAACCTACCAAAGAATTATTATGTTCGATTGTTAGTTTCTACCAACAATCCGAATTTTCGGAATTATAAAATAAGAACCGACAAATACTTGTAGTTTTAGAACTTGCGAAAGCTATAATTCATATATCAAAACTAGCCAAGACAGACCTTAGGCTACAATACATTATCTTATGTTATAAAAAGATATTTTATGTTATACTGTTACTTATAAATAAATTCAGGACTGACCATTGAACTTGGCACCCATTTAGATCTCACTTCTTTTGTCGTTGAAGTCAACAACCAAAGCATTTATCATTGTATTGAACTTGGCTGTCATTTTACATTTATGTTTTTGATTGGATATAATAATACTTTTGTGAGGTATGATGTTACTTACGATATTTTGAGCACTGAAAAATTATCACTGTTTTAACAAAAATCGATTCGTTAATAATCGATGAATGAACCAATTCAGTGGTATAGTTTAGGCAAATTCCGGATAGCATAGCATAAACAGCCTATATACGTCCCACTACTGGGCACAGGCGTCTCTTTTAATCTACCGGAGGTGGTATGGAGCATACTCCACCACGGTGCTGCTCCACTGCGAGTTGGTAGAGGTATTTCTTTTTCGTACATTCAGGTGATTCAAGCCTGCAATGTCCTTAACATACAAAGAAAAGTGTCACAAAGTGATTTCGACAGTGTCGCCCTCGGGAATCGATCCCGGACCTCCAGATCGTGAGCCTAACGCTACACACAACTCCGGATACTACATACAAAAATCTAACTCTCACTTGCGAGGGAGATATAGTCCGCCCGCTCTCTTACTTACTCCACGACCATTTAATACTAAAGTTAGATCCAGAGGGAGTGAAGTCGGTCCCTGATACGAATTGGTGCGGGGGGGAGGGGAGTTACCGTTATTTTTTTTATTTTTTTATACGTAGTATTATTCTTTATTCTATGGTAAAGGTTACAATGAGATTCCGCAACTTTGTAAAACTATAGCAAATGAGGAACTTTCCAGGCTACGTTTACCAAAAACAATAATAGATGGCGTTGTACAGGTTTGTAGACCAAGAAGAGCTTGCATGGAACAGATTAGAGAAAAGGTTAACGTCGTGTCTTATAGGGAAGTCAAGGAATTGGCCTTTGGTAGACTGGAATGGAAAATGCTACACCGCCAAGAGCGTGGCTCTTAAATTGATGATGATGATGTACAGCTTTAACGTGATAATTACCTTTTTTCTTATTTCTCGGGTTCTTACATAATTATTCCATAATAGAATGTAATGGCAGAAGCATAATATATAAAAATAATTATTGCTTGTTATTTAACCACATTATGTATAGAATTACGCTGCTACTTATACTGCTTCTCTTTACTTACATCAGAATATTAATGGGTGGAAGTTGTAATAGTAATTAAAACACATAATAACGGTCTTACCTATATTGTTTTTGAGGAACGTAGCCTGGGAAATCTCTCATTAGTAATTATTTTTAAAATAAAATACAATTTTGATTTTGTTATTTTAAATGGGTAGGTTCGAAACTTATTAAATTTTCCGTTTAAAACCTTACAAGACGAATGATCGTCTACCTCCAAACACGTAATTTTCTCTTTAATTCGCATAGAAATAAACAAATATATTTTATTACAACTTTGCGACTCTGTTTATGGCGCGTTACCTGTAACAGAGTAGTCATAAATCCTTACAAAGAGCGTAATGGCCTATAATTTGCTTTTTTGGAATTTATCTTGGAAATTACACTGTTTAGTGTTTATTTGAGTCCACGTGTTTGAAGTTCTATTATGATAATTTCATGGAGATAACATTACATAAGCTTACGACTATTTCCCAATGGGGGTAGTGAGAGGTACATTTGCGGTCAAAAAAAATCGTTTAATAACCGATGTACAAACCGCGCGATTAGTTTATTTTGCCTACTTCCACAGTCTAATGTCGTACGGTATCTTGCTGTGGGGTCATGCTGCAGATGTCAACAGCATTTTTTTTCTGCAAAAGCGAGCCATTCGGGCGATTTACAAATTGGAACCCAAGATGTCACTTAGAAATAAATTTAAAGAAATTAGTATTTTAACTTTGGCATCACAATATATCTTTGAAAATTTAATATATGTAAAAAACATAATTAGGATTATTTGCAAAAAATAGCGATCGGCACATTGTTAATACCCGGAATAAAAATAAACTCGCTTTACAAGTCAGTCGATTACATAAGATTACTAAATCTTTTAAGGGGCAATGTATACGTTTTTACAATAAAATTCCCATTGACATTCAGAATTTGCCTTTCAACTGTTTTAAGACAGTAGTTAAACAAAAACTTTACAAAAAAGGTTATTATAAAGTTAGTGATTATTTAGAAGATATGAATGTATGGGATTAACTGTCTGAGAACTGATATTAGGCAGCTAAATTACTCAATTGTACACCAATATTTTATGTTTATTTTATTTTTTTTAAAGAACGTCTACGGCCCTGTGCCGAGGTTTTTCTTGCAGCTTCTTTTCCCCGGCTATACAGGTTGTGAGAAGCTGCAGTAGTTTTAGGCGGATAAGACGTTCGTTATGTAAAATTGACGATTCAAAGTGTAACTATGTTACCTATTGAATAAAGATATTTTTGAATTTTGAATTTGAATTTGAATTTTGTACATCAATCTATGTACACAAGATGGACTATGTACACACAGCTCACCGAACTCATATCATAGAGATATTGGACTGATTATAGATGAAATAGTTTTCTTTCAGATTTGGGTTATAAGTCAAAATTACTTGTTCAAGTTTTATTTTATACACAAAAAAAATATGTTATAGACACCAAAAAACGGCGAAAAAGGTTCTTTTTTTTCTTGTGACTTATTGCAGATTTGCCGCAAATGACATTAACTACTTGGCCGGAGAAAAAGGTGTCGCTTTGGTAACCTGGCGAAAAAAAAACATCTTTTTAATTTACATAAGCACCAAAAAAGAGCTCGTATCAGAATGCTACCTAGACACATCGACGCAGAATGAAATGCTGATTACGAATTATGAAAAACTCAAAATACCTATTTTGGCACTAACGTATTTTTGCCTTTCCAGTGATGATAATTATGATGTTATTATTCTTCTTCTTTGCGAGTCGATGGCGATCTAAATTTTTGCTGACCAATAATTGGCCACGCTTACGGCATTGTCAGTGGCTTCGTAAAGGTCTTTAATAGTGCAGGTGTTAGGGCACTTAGGACAGCCGAATTGTTATTATTAATTTAACATAACATAACACGGCATCACCCCCGTGTGGGTATAAGTCCTCGCTCGTCGCCAGCTATGTTTAAATCCCATCTAATAGGGGGCGAGCCTATTGCCATAGACGGAAATAGAAAGAAATAAATAAATGTGTCTAAATATTAATGTGTGTATATTTTAATGTAGTAAATGTACATGTAAAAAAAAAACAAAAGACAATTAAAGAAAAGGTTAACGTCGTGTCTTATAGGGAAGTCAAGGAATTGGCCTTTGATAGACTGGAATGGAAAATGCTGCACCGACAAGAGCGTGGCTCATAAATTGATGATGATGAAATGTATACGTGTGTCGTAGGTTTTACCTAAATATATATTTTTTTCGAGTACAAATCCTGTTACTGTTGATATGATAATATCAATGATACGATCAATGATAAGTAAAGTCGAATTCAATAGTTTGGAAGCTAAGTCGGGATTCGCGCCAGTGACAGAACGATCTAAATAACCAAATAAGAAATCATCATCATTATTTTATTACCATTAATTTATCACACATAAATCATTAATAAAATTAATCACTTGTACAATAGAATTACCCTCTACGTTTATTTGAGTCAAGGGTCGTGTCGTGTTCAAGCTATTACCATAAAGTGTTAAATGAAAGCCTTTTGGGAGTAATTATCTTCTAAGAAAACCTTTTATGTATACAGAACAATCAGAATGTGGATACGTTACTTGCTTCATTTAGTAACTATCTGTAATGTTGCATGAAATGTAACAAATTATATACACACATATGTTAGTGTCATTTAATTATGTACACACATATGTTAGTGTCATTTAAGTATATACACACAAATGTTAGTGTATACTATATGTTAGTGACATCGTAACGAAAACTTTGAGGGATGATTCAGATCATGATTCTAAGTTGATATCAAGTGGAAATTTCCGTCGTAAAATTCATGATATTTTTTAGTTTCTCGTTCTTCGGCACGTTACGCCGTTGGTCCCGGTTACTACTTACTGATGAAATTATGTAGTCGTTACATGAGTCACGTCAGGGGCCTTTGGCGGCTAAATAATAACCCTGACACAGGGTTGATGAGGTTGGTAATCCACCTGATAACCCACACGATAAGTTTTTGAAGCATATTAATTAATTAATTGTTAATTATTGACACTGGGATTGATGAAGTTGATATTTTACCTCACAACCCACACGATAGAAGAAGAATAACCGACTATGGTGAAGCAAAAGGGAGGGTTATATACATTTTGTAATAATTCGCCGCACACGTGTGGCTTTCAGTCGCTACAGCAGTGTCCCCGATTTGCCACTTATGGTGTCTGCTGGCCACACCAAGACACCGACATCCACCACTGCTCCACTCCCCGCGCAATTAACTGATAACGTAGTCGTATCATTCTTACCGTGTGCCGCCTATCGCGTAAGTGCGAGAGAGACACAGTCGGCCGGCTCTCTCTAGTGGCTTACAGCGACAGGACCCGGAGGAGGTGAGGTCAGTGCCCGATACGAATTGATGCGAGGGGGAGAGTTACCGTATATACGTAGTATTATCCTTCATGACGTGAGTTTATATTATTATACTTGTGTATTGTCTGTAATCGCACTTGCGTCAGACTGAGTACTGCGGGGCGGAAGGCAAGAGGGAAACCACTGCCCTATTATTTCCTAACAGCAGCAGCAGCAGTAGTAACAGCGTGGAATGGGCTGCCGCAGGATGTCGTCTCCGCTTCTAACGTCAACACCTTCAAAAATAAATTGGACAATTACCATAAAACAGAGAAAGGAAAACACAACTGAACAGTCGAATACAGGCACTTATCAGTGAAATCTGCCTGCCTGAGTTAATAATAATAATCCATGTTTACCAACATTGGTGGAGCAGGCGCCATAGTCCCCCATAGCTTCAGTATCCCGGTCCACTAACCCCCAACCCAATAGCCCAGTTCCCTTTGTTCCCATAATCTGCAATAGTCCTACACGAACCGGGGATTGTCTTTGGGTGCACTCCCATAGTGCATACAGGGATAATCGCCGGTTGGTGTCATACCACATTTAGATTAAACTGTCTTAAGGGGCCTCTACGTGTTGGCTTCGGCCCCACGCACGCCTTCCAAAAGTCCGGGACTCCGTAGGCCCGAGACATGGAAACGACATACAAATAATAATAATAATAACTCCGGGACTCCATAGTCCCGAGATATGGAAATGACAAACATAATAATAATAAAAGTAGCATGGAAAATGCTGCACCGACAAAAGCGTGGCTCTTAAATTGATGATGATGATTGTCTGTACTACATTAGTACCTACGTAATAAGTGCTATTAATATCATTCTTACAACAAGTAAGAATACTTTCACTCTTAGAGAAACAATTTAAGTAGACTTTATCGTTTAACTTGAGATAATATCAAACGTGTTATAAAATTCAATGGAAACAGTAGGAAGGTAAGTCAAAACTTCAAAAATTTTAATTAATAAAACAGCCTCTTTATCAAACAAGGAAGTAATTAATTTTGTTACTTAATACTTATCTTTCAGCAATTTACTGATAACATTCATAATTTAATTTTATCGCTAACTCCGTAAAACTTTAGAGTTTCGTGAAACTCGAATATTACAACAATAAAATTTAATATTTAAATCGTTCGAAATTCAAAATTTAAAATGTTGAAATATTAATTATTATTGAAACTCTGGCACACTCCAGTTCCTCAATCATATTACTAGGCCATAAGGATACGACGCGGATTTTGTTACGGTGTATAGGTTTTTATAAATTAGGTAATTCATAGAATACGGAATAATACTACGTATAGAACGGCGACTTTCCGCTCTTTTCTAGAGACTGAGCTAGGTTTACGTCACCATCCCTCATTCATACTTCAGTCTTGAATTGTATGAGCGTCAGAGATCACACATACAGATGCGCGTGCACGATAACCTCAATGTGTAGTGTCTGTGTAAAACGAGGTGTTTTGTATGAAGTTTCCGGGATGTGATTAGTCATCAGCGGATAATACAACTAAATGCGGTGTGCTGACCGCTTCACGTCTGTGACGGACCCAACTAATTGACCAGCTAGTTCCGCCCAAATGCAACAGATGGCGCCACATTCAATAAAGCAGTCCTGAAACGCGCAAGCGAAATTTCACAGCAAGACATATATACAACTTCCAACATTTCTCAAGTGGATAGTCGATCCCTAGTCACACAATCAACCTGTGGCTAGCGGGGTACTATACTCTGTTTGGTATCCCGAAAACATCCTTAGGCGGCAGCGGCAGCACACCCTTACCGCAAAACATCCAAGGAACCTCGTTGGTGCACGATGTCATTTCACAATCGGCCTAATCTCCCTATCATTATTCCATTTTTCACGGGGTCCGCCTATCCAACCTGATGATTTGACAGGTCCGGTTTTTTACAGAAGCGACCTTCCAACCCGCGACGGAAAAACCGATCCAATACAGGTTAGGTCACATACCTCCGAAAATGCGACCTATTCCCAGTAGTCTTACCGAGTAGTCTTACCAGTTGAACTATTGGGAATTTCCTTCCCAATAAACTTACTGGTAGGACCACTGGGAATTTTGACTTCCCAGTAAAACTAAATTCTCAATAGTCCTACACTTATATAAACCTAGGTAATTGATAGACAACTTACATAGAGAACTTGAATCTATGACCCAAGATAAAACATTTGCTTGACTGACAATTGTCACATATTTTTAATTAATAAATAATATACGTTCATTTCCTTCTTTATTTCTCCACAATTCTCGGGAATGTGGGTTTCCCCAAGATGTTTTCCTTCACCGCTGAGAACGTGACAATCGTAATATATTTTGATTACCGAGTCGTAGTATTATTTACCAATAAATAAATAAAATCAAATTGCTTCTGGCTTCTAAGGAACGTATCTAGGTATGTACATCAAAGTAAAATTAGTATGTGGAATTGGCTTGGGGGAGACAAACTTGTCAATAAGGGGATTTATGAGTGTGTTCGATCGAACGGAAGTTAGTATTATGTAAATATAAACGTTATAAACGTGTCTTACGATGATACCAAAATAACACAACATAAATTAGTCTACATACGTCCCGCTGTCTATATAGGGTGTTAGTGACATCGTAACGAAAACTTTGAGGGGTTATTGAGGCCATGATTCTGAGATGATACCAAGTGGAATTTTTCGTCGCAAAAGTATGGAATTGAAAATAATTAAAAAAAACACAAAAATTTTCAAGAATATTCAGACTGAAAATTCCACTTGATATCAACTCAGAATCATGGTCTGAACCATCCCCCTCAGTATTCGTTACGGTGTCACTAACACCCATACCTACTTGTATGGCTACCGTATGTACTTGAGTGGGGTGTAATTGACATCGTAACGAATACTGAGGGGGATGATTCAGCTGATTATTCTGAGTTAATATCAAGTGGAATTTTTCATCGCAAAAGTATAGAATAGAAAATAATTAAAAAAAAACTAAAAAAAAATCATGAATTTTGCGACGAAAAATTCCACTTGATATTAACTCAGAATCATGGCCTGAATCATCCCCCTGAGTATTCGTTACGATGTCACTAACACCCTGTATACTGTTACAGCCCTCCGCGTAATCATCCGGGCGGGGAGGGGAGGGGGGAAGGGGTGAGGGGCATGGAGAATAGTCTACCGTTTCTTCACTGCGGGTTACTAAAATATGGCGCGTAACTATTGAATGCCATTGCAATCAGAAAAACCTACCAAGTGCAAGGCAGACTCGCGCACTAAGGGTTCTGTTATATATTAAATTACAGGGTAATCATATAAAATAAAAACTGCATACTCAATTCCTATTGCATTGACGTCAATGCAATAGGACTCCGGAACCATCAAGTTTCATTTCAATGGGAAATCGTTAGTTCGGGTTTGGAATTCGGATAGCAACTACGTTTTGTATAATTCTAATACATTTTCTTTAAATAAATCTTTTTAGCGTAAATAAAATTGTTTTTTAAAAAGCATCACCTGACCCACCCCGTAATAGTGGTGTCAGAAGTGGGATACCAGTGAATTTTTGCCGTTTCTTCGTCGATTCCTGGTATTCCATAACGCGTTCGCGTAAACGAATCTCATAAAATTGTGTGGAACATTGGTGATGTGTCTGTGAAATTACAAACTTATAAACTAATACGCTATTCCTGTCCGCTCGTCGTCGCCAACCCGACTCCGGAGTGACTTCCAAGTTCTCAAGTTATTTTCGTCACTTCGTCAAACTCCTCAAAATCTTCTAACTCACCGTCGAATTAATAATCACGGTTAAACGGCGACAGTCTACCTTCCCCGCATCAGCTCGCCGATACTCGCTGTCTATCTGGAGGTCTAACCACGACAGTAAGCCTTACTTCGAGAAGCCTGCTGGTGGACCACCGAGACTGCATCCTGGGGTCAACAACAAAACTGTCAGAGTAAGCCTGCCAGTCGATCGCCGTCATATATTTTTCCTGCCGCTGCGCTGCCGCCGCCGTCACCTCGCTGCCGCTTTCCTGCACGTATCCTGATTTCGCTGGAAATGAAGATTTACAACGTGGTGTTCGCGCTGGTGTTAATGTGAGTAAAATATTTGATTCACTGTAATTGCTTCGCCACTCTCTTTTAATTAATCTTAACATTCTAAATTTTGTATCACTTAGTCGATTCCTAAATATCTCCTATTATATTACCTGTCTTAATAATCCAAAATCTAAAATAATAATCTAACCCTAATACTTACCTAAATCCTATTTACATACTTACGTACTTACTTACCTCTTATAATGGCGGAAAGCAAACCTCCATCAACTCCTTCAGCTTCGAAGAAGGTTCCTGAAATTCTCATATCTGAACCTTGTCCTCTTCAGGTTCTCTGTAATTTCATTAATCCATATAAGGGTGATCGAGAAACCCTAACCGCATTTCTGACAAATTGTCAAAATGCTCTTGATCTGGCTTCACCTTGCCAGAAAATAATATTATTAAAATATATTATAGCTAAATTAGAAGGCAAAGCACAGGTAGCATGTTCTAACAAAGTGTTTGAAACATTTGACGAATTAAAGTTATTCTTAAACCAAAACTTTGGAGAAAGGAAGCATTATAATCATCTGTTGTTAGATCTTCAATCATGTAAACAACAATTTAACGAAACTGTTGCACAATTCGCTTTGCGTATCGAAAGCTGCTTAACATCCTTGCAATCGGAGATACACAATTCAGCTTCCCTAAAAAAGGAGCTCGTCGGTCGACTCGCTATGACCGAAGACCTTGCCTTGTTTACGTTCAATTTAGGATTATCACCACGATTGAGCACAATCGTTCGATGCCGAGAACCGAGGTCATTGAACGATGCCATCAACATAGCTCTCGAAGAAGAGAAGCTTGAAAACCTCGTGTACAAGGTTAATCGTAACAAGCAAGCTCATTCTCATTCGGAAGGTATCTCCAAACCAAAACGCAACTTTCAAAATTCTATATCATCGCAACAAAATTCGATATCACAAAAAAATTGTAGATATTGTAAAAACCCGGGCCATGATATTTCGGAATGTTTTAAACGAAAACATAATAATTCCAAACGAAATTCTAATTATCAAAACAACAATCCCACGGCTCCTATAAATCATGTTGCGGACGAAGCGCAATCGGAGCCGGAGTCGTATAACAACTCGGATGGCCCGTGCGAACTATGTGATAACGATAATTTAAACTAGTAAACAGAATTACGGACACGTGTCGACGTAATTCTGCTCGTTTAGACACAAAAGTAAATGCTAAATCCTCTCGTGTCACTGCTTCCTTAAGTTATGCTAAAGCCTGTGCTCAAAACTCTCCAAAGAGAGTCACTGTATCCAAGAGCCAATCTAATTCAAAATCTCTATCTCAACCCTCTCATACGAGAGACTCTGTATCGTTGAGTCGCAATAAAAATATTGCACCCCTTAAATCTCAACCCTCTCATACGAGAGACTCTGTATCGTTGAGTCGCAATAAAAATATTGCACCCCTTAAACCTCAACCCTCTCATACGAGAGACTCTGTATCGTTGAGTCGCAATAAAAATATTGCATCCCTTAAACCTCAACCCTCTCATACGAGAGACTCTGTATCGTTGAGTCGCAATAAAAATATTGCATCCCTTAAATCTCAACCCTCTCATATTACGAGAGACACTGTTTCGTTGAGTCGCAATAAAAATATTGCATCCCTTAAATCTCAACCCTCTCATATTACGAGAGACACTGTTTCGTTGAGTCGCAATAAAAATGTTGCATCCCTTAAATCTCAACCCTCTCATATTACGAGAGACACTGTTTCGTTGAGTCAAAATAGTCATCCATTGCTAAATCCTGAAAACCCTCAAAATAGTGAAGGTCCTATAAGTTCTATCTCTACTTCGTCGGAAAACAATACTATATATAAAGTAAACACAATTTCACATAAAATTTCATTACCGCATATATTATTAAAAACAAATTATGCGGAACACCCTTTATGTTTCTTAATCGACACCGGTTCAACCGTCAGCATAGCTAAACTAGCAAACTTTACGAATAAACCTTCACTATCCAACGAAAAAATTAAATTAAAGGGACTTAGCGATGATGACTCATATTGTGAAACCTTAGGGTCATTCCAAATCAATTTCAATTGCATTACGTCATCCGAAAATCCTTCCACTATAACTTTCGATTTCAAGTTTCATGCTATTAGTGACAATGTTCAATTAAATTACGATGGCATATTAGGCAACGACTTTCTTAAAACTTTAGATGTCGATATTAGATATTCTCGCAACTGTTTGTATATGCGAGGTCATTCTCTACCAATCCGCTTCAATCGGCCCACATATGCCATTCCTCCGCGATCAGAAGCCATAATCGAATGCTCAATTTCTAATGATCTAAAGGAGTACGAAAATCTTAAAGAAAGTTTGGTCCTTGACCATTTTATTTCGGACGGCGTATATATTGCAAATTGTATCGTTCTTCTCAAACCTAATGGTCGAGTTAACTTATCTGTTCTAAATACTACTGAATCAGAGATCATCATTCGAGATTACCGCGTGAATCTCACTCCATATGATAAGCAGTCTTCAACACAAATATCATCTCATGATAATTTTAAAGACATTTACAATGTCCACGTTTTACATTCCGATAGGAATCAACAAGTCCTCGATCTTATACGAGCAAATCATCTTAATAATGAGGAATCCAAACGTCTACTTGAATGTTGTTCTCAGTACACAGATATCTTTCATCTGGAGGGAGAACCATTATCTTTCACTAGTGCACTGGAACATTCAATCAATACAAAGGACTCTGCTCCTATCCATGTAAAATCCTATCGTTTTCCCGAATGCCATAAGGATGAAGTTGAAGGCCAAATCAAAACAATGTTAGAACAAAATATCATTCGTCCTTCAATGTCACCTTGGAGTGCTCCAGTTTGGGTAGTCCCTAAAAAGAAGGACGCGTCAGGGAAACAAAAGTGGAGGATAGTCATTGACTATCGTAAGCTTAATGACGCAACCGTTACCGAGATCTATCCACTTCCGTTAATAACGGACATCCTCGATCAATTAGGTCACTCCAAGTATTTTACGACACTTGATCTCGTCAGCGGCTTCCATCAAATAAAACTTAAAAAGGAAGACGCTGAGAAAACCGGCTTCACCGTCATCACAAATGGCACTTCAGGACATTATGAATTTACCCGTATGCCCTTCGGGCTGAAAAATGCCCCTTCAACATTTCAAAGATTGATGAACACTGTTCTAACAGGGCTCCAGGGTTTACATTGTTATATTTATCTCGATGACTGCATAATCTATTCTCATGATCTCGATTCACACATTCAAAAACTAAAACTCGTGTTCGACCGACTTCGTCAATTTAATTTAAAACTACAGCCAGATAAATGCGAATTCTTACGTCGCGAGGTCGCTTATCTAGGCCATATAATCACGGATAAAGGTGTGTCACCTAATCCCGATAAAATCAAGGCAGTCACAGACTTCCCTATTCCAAGGAATGCCAAAGACATTAAATCTTTTCTTGGCCTCGTTGGTTACTACCGACGATTTATCGAGAACTTCTCCAAAATCACCAAACCCTTAACTTCCCTTCTTAAAAAGGACGCAGAATTTAAATGGTCATACGACCAACAACAATCTTTCGATATTCTAAAAAATAAACTAACATCTGCGCCCCTCCTCCAATATCCGAATTTTAACGAACCATTTATTCTCACTACCGACGCTTCCAACTACGCTGTCGGAGCCGTGTTATCGCAAGGCGACATAGGTAAGGATAAACCCATTGCCTATGCGTCTCGAACACTCAATAAGGCCGAAGGTAATTACTCCACAATAGAAAAAGAACTTCTAGCTATCCTTTTCGGAGTGAAGACCTTCCGACCTTACTTATATGGTCGAAAATTTAAAATCGTCACCGATCATAGGCCACTTGTATGGCTTTTTAATGTCAAGGACCCTGGTTCTAGATTAATAAGGTGGCGCCTAAAATTGGAGGAGTACGACTACGAAATAATTTATAAACAAGGGAAACTTAATTGTAATGCAGACGCTTTATCTTGTTGCCCTGTCAACGCTCTAAATGATTTTGGAGATCCCGATTCAACTCGTAATCCTTCTAATTCTAATTCTACTAATTCATCACCTCGCGTGTCCGATGACCCGAGTCCTTCTATCTCCGAAACTTATGAACAATCCTTACAAATAAACCGTCAGCCAGACGTATCTTATAATACAATCATTGAAGAACACAATCAATCTCTACTTAAAGCGAAGTGTAAACTGATAGCTTATCCAACGTCAATTGACTTAGATGAATCTGTCCCATACTGTACAGAAATCATCAATTCCTCCACAAGCGAACCAAATATCCGAGACATCGATCGTGAACTTAACACTTATTATTCCACAAGTAATGATAAACATGTCTTTACTCATCTATTTATTCGTCTCAATCACTATGACGAAATATCTTATAAGGATATATTCAATGTCTTACGCGAATACAGAGATATGATCAAATACTGGTATTTGGAGGAAAAGGAATTCGCAATCTCAGATTTTTCCGATCCTTTTAACAAAATAGTTTACACTAAAATTTACAACATTCTATCTTTTCTATTCCATGATACGGGAATCAAAGTAAATATCTATCGAAATTCAATACTATATCCTACTCCTAGTGAAGTCAAAAACATTTTAAAAGAAAATCACGATTCTGTCTCAGCCGGACACCCCGGCGTATCTCGCATGTTTGATCGAATCAAATCTCAATACTGGTGGAAAAACATGCGCCAAGATATTGATGATTATGTAAAAAATTGTCGCTCGTGTCAAATAAATAAGCCTTTGCGCCAAGTGAATCGTGCGCCGATGATAATAACATCGACTGCCACAAGGCCTAACGAAAAGGTCTTCCTAGATTTAGTCGGTCCTCTCCCTGAAACTCATGAACATAAGTTCAAATTCATTCTTACACTGCAAGACGACCTGACTAAATATTCACAGGCTTATCCATTGCAAACATGCTCGGCCGAGGAAACGGCCAGATTATTCGTTCGGTATATATCTCACATAGGTATTCCCAAAATGATAGTCACAGATCAGGGAACTAACTTTTGCTCTGATGTATTTAAGCAATTAGAAAAGTTGTTCGGTATAAAGCATATATATGCATCTCCTTATCACCCTCAAACATGTGGTGCTCTAGAGAGGAGCCACTCGACTCTTAAAGAGTATTTAAGATCTTACATTGGAGAAAACCAGCACACGTGGAATCTGTATTTACCTACCGCTATGATTGCGTATAACACTAACGTCCATAGCACCACAGGATTCTCGCCTATGGAACTTTTGCTGGGTTTTAAACCTTATATCCTGAGTAGTATTGACTCTCTAGATAATAATACATACACCGACTACGTCAGAGCCCTTAATTATCGCCTATGTTACAGCCGACAAAAAGCTAAAGAAAACATTATATCTTCAAAAGAACGCTCAAAAAACTATTATGATTCACGTACTAAACCTACAACTTATAAAATTGGCGATATGGTATACGTTAAATGCCATCACAAACAAAATAAAGCCTTATCACCGGTGTGGAAAGGTCCTTTTCAAATCATTAAGCTAAATGGACACCACACCGTCACATTACTTATAAATAGAAAACATGTACGTCATCACTATGACGAAATAAAACTCGCAGCTGATCAAACCTTATCACCGTAACATAACGCGCGTCTCTATCTATTCCAGGGCCGCACCACCGGTTATTTGTGAATTCGTTTCACAAATCCGAGATAGTCCTGGACTTTTCTTCGACAAACTTCTAGATGTCAAATTCACTAACGGCGAATGGAATGTCGTTACGTATTTAGATATAAGTCATATTAAACCTAATTTAGATAAAGCGGAGTTCTTATTCGAAAGAGTAAATTTATTTTGCAATTCGTTTTCATCGTCAAAGCTAAAAACAGACTGTACTAACTCTCTGTCTGCTTTACATAATCAACATATAACTAATGTCAATAAATTTTCTTCTATATCATACTTACTTGTCGATGAACAACCCCGACGTCAAAAACGAGGTCTCATTGATTTTGGGGGCTCCATCCTGAAAACCTTTTTCGGCACTTTAGACAATGAAGATGCGATTAAATTCACTGACGCAATTGAACAGGTACAGACAGACGAAAAACAGTTGTCTTACCTGATGAAAGACAATATACATGTAATTAAGTCAACTATTTCAAATTTTAATAACTCTATGTCTAAGGTCAATGAAAACGAACAAAATTTACTTAAGAATATGGACACCGTGAATAATATGTTAAATAAGATTAGTAACTCTAACGATAAGCTAGAAATAAAATCTCAATTAAGTTCTTTATTCAATTCTTTAGAAGCTATAATTTTAACATTATCTTTCGATATAGATGATGTAAATAATGCTATCCTTTTTGCAAAGCTAAATATATTACATCCTACTGTGCTTAGCCCTTATCAATTGTATAACGAGTTAGATAAGCATAGGAATGCTCTTCCTAAAAACCATGAATTGGCAGTATCACTAACTCTGCAAAACATTCATCAGCTATTAGACATTTCTAAACTCGTTTGTTATTATCACCTTAACAGAATAATTATGTTAATCAAGATACCGCTCGTCTTACCTCAAACCTATAATCTATTTAATATAATCCCTTTACCCGTTCCTTACGACGTTTCAAAACCAGATACTTTTGTACTTATTGCACCTACAAGTTCTTATGTAGCAATTACAGCTGATCATATGTTTTATTCACCGATAAAAGATATTGAGAAGTGTAAAGTGATCAGTGGCAAGTGTTACGTGTGCGTGTTAACGAACGTATATTCGACAATTGCGAATCCTACGTGTGAAACAACCTTAATCACCGAAGTAGTACAAAATTTACCCGATTCTTGTGAAGTTAAATTGTTACATGGACATGTAGATATTTTTCATAAGATAAGTAATAATAGGTGGCTCTTTGCCCAATCCGAACCAGGCAAATGCCATATCACTTGTAAGAACAACCCTATCAGTTATGATGAAATTTTGTTTTCTATTGGTATTTTAAAATTGCCAAAAAACTGTAAAGCTTTTTACAAAACTTTACAATTTGATCCTATTACTGAAAACTACATTTCCAATGTAACAAACTCAATTTCTGACTTTAACATAATACTCGATGATTGTTGTGAAAGGACTAAACTGAACAAAACATTGTCAAAATTACCTTATAATAAG
This sequence comes from Pectinophora gossypiella, assembly GCF_024362695.1. Lineage (NCBI taxonomy): Eukaryota > Metazoa > Arthropoda > Insecta > Lepidoptera > Gelechiidae > Pectinophora > Pectinophora gossypiella. Next base: position 14,412,421 of record NC_065410.1, on the reverse strand, counting down.
CTTACAAATATTGATAACTTAGATTCACTGTTACATGCTAGTGTGCATTTAGATTACCTGGAAAAGGAATTAAATAGTATCGAAAGTCCAACTCATATGCAAAAGTATGGCATTCATTATATATCGTTAAGCTATGTCCTAGGAATAATATTTTTGTTATATTTACTTTATAGATGTAGAAAACGTCTGTGTCGAAATAATCCTTCCACATGCTTAGTCCAGATATTTAACCAATGTCACAATAAAAAGAGTTCTAACAAACCAGTAGCACAGACCGTAGTGATGTCGAATGTGCAGGAATCTTTCTCAGACACGGAAGATGAGATAAGGACACCAGTCACAGTCAAAAGGAATATAATCCTTGCATCTCAAAAACACTCACCTTAACTTCAAATTCATACTTATTATTTTCGTCGATAAGAACTTATTATTAATATACTAATTTTTAATATAATGTAACCGAAATCCAAGTTCGATCTGATTTTAATCTCACATCATTTTAAGGGTGATGTTCGATCTTATTCGGGGGGTTGTTATATATTAAATTACAGGGTAATCATATAAAATAAAAACTGCATACTCAATTCCTATTGCATTGACGTCAATGCAATAGGACTCCGGAACCATCAAGTTTCATTTCAATGGGAAATCGTTAGTTCGGGTTTGGAATTCGGATAGCAACTACGTTTTGTATAATTCTAATACATTTTCTTTAAATAAATCTTTTTAGCGTAAATAAAATTGTTTTTTAAAAAGCATCACCTGACCCACCCCGTAATAGTTCCGTACTATTGACTAGGTAAACAACAGTAGTTACACAAATATATTGTGATATCGAACAAAAATAGGGAAAAAAATGGCATTTCTTGTGGAAGCCCTCATTAAATTACCAGATTACCCGTCGCATTACCAATATTGCATGTCTGTTTTTATAAGCAACACATAACACTTGTTACCACGCTATAATACCATGTTTTAAGCGGCAACAAAATACACAATTGTAAAAATTTAGCTGCTATTTCGGTTCTCGTGATACAGACAAACGGATAGACAGACAGCGAAGTCTTAGATAGGGTCCCGTCATAGAATAAGGAATAATACTACGTATAGAAAGGCAACTCTCCGCTCTCCACCAGCGGCTGAGCTAGGTTTACCTCATCCCCCTCGAACACAGTTTAGACTTGAATCACACATATGCGCGTGTACGATAATGTCAAAGTGTAGTGTCTGTATAAAACGAAGTTGTTTGTATGAAGTGTCCGGCGTGTGGTCCCTTTTTACCCTTTGTGTCATCATCATCAGCCGTATGACGCCCACTGCTGGGCATAGGCCTCCCCCAAGGATCTCCACGACGATCGGTCCTACGCTGCCCGCATCCAGCGGCTTTCCGCGACCTTCACCAGATCGTCGGTCCACCTTGTAGCGGGCCTACCCAATGAGCGTCGTCCGACACGTGGTCGCCACTCCAGAACCTTTCCGCCCCATCGGCCATCGGTTCTCCTCGCTATGTGTCCTGCCCACTGCCACTTCAGCTTTGCAATTCTCCGAGCTATGTCGGTGACTTTAGTTCTCCTGCGGATCTCCTCATTTCTGATTCGATCGAGCAGGGAAATACCGAGCATAGCTCTCTCCATTGCCCGCTGAGCGACACCGAGCCTCCTCACGAGACCCATAGTAAGCGGCCACGTCTCACTGCCGTAGGTCATCACTGGCAACACGCACTGGTCAAAGACTTTCGTCTTGAGACACTGAGACACCCTTTGTGTATGGAACCCTAAAACTGATTGAGTGAAATTCTAATTCTACAATCCTGTAACATAGAATGCGTTCAGCTGCTAATCATCTCGAATACGTTGTAGAAGTCGACTAATAAATTCTGTCCACTCTGACATGGTGGGTCAGTAGTGACTTTTTCAAGTGTTTTGTAACATGTTGACTAATTTGAAGTGGACAAACAAACAGCATTGCATTTATACCACAGTATACAATGGTATACTAAACTACAACTAAATTGTACAGTATACAATTTACTATCTTGATTACTAATGAGTACTGTATAGAGATCTACTTGTAAATCTGCTACAGTTAATCCGCTTTCAATTTAACAACATTGCATATACACACACACACACACACACAGATACACACACACAGACACACACACACACACACACACGCGCGCACGCACACGAACCGTGTGTTTTTTTATTTTGTTTATTATATTTTCTTCATTGTTTACTTATAATACGATGTAGGTATACTTCAGACTTTTGGTACCAACAAGTACTTATGGATATGGAGGAGCGTGACCTTCTGACACAGGTGTTTCACACTTAATAGGAGGTCACAACTGCAAATATTATTATGTACCATCTCTGTTAAAGAAATAAATATTTTTTATTTTTATTTTATTTATTTTTTTATATACACAAATTCACGCTTATTTTCCACCGGGGTAAGCAGACACTATCGAATTCCATTTGCTTCGATCCTGACACACTTCCCCAGCGACCACATTCATCAATCGTTTCAAACACGCACGTTGGTTTAGAGTAGATCGTACTAAATATTCTCTAAGGACATCTCCAACAACATTTCTTCGAGTATTTTACAAAACAATAATGTAATCTCTTCAATATGGATACCCATATAGGAATCTTATCTTTTTGTTCCGAATTTAGTTGCTTTGTGTTGAATCATTTCTTCTGTTATCGAATCGTTCAAATAGGATTGCTGGTGTGTGATTTGTATAGCGGGATATGTTCGACGGGTTCCGCTATTGATATTTGCAAATGCTACGTAGACACTTGATATTTACTAGGAATGAAGGCTTAATTTTAGAAAACTTCATAACTTACCGATAGGACGTGATATTGAGGTCAAACACGAGATAAAATAAATAGTACTGAATCGCATAATTGATTTATTTTACGAATAAATTTTCTTTCTTATTATAGCACGTACATACGCGTACATTCTCTTCACGTACACTATGTACATGATACGTACTTTAAACTATATTGTCTTCAACTGAATTGGAGGTGGTGGCCCCGCGACAGAACATCACACCAATCTGTTATATATTATAGAAAAAATCAAGCGTACATAACTCAGAATCTCTGAGGAAATAAAACAATTTATTTAATTAGGTTTAAAAGGATGGCAAAACATATTCACCCTCACACATTATTAATGTCAAATTAATATAAAATTGTTTCCATCAAGAATTTGCACATCCCATTATGCTTCGCGACAGTTGTTTGTGTTATCCAACTTAATTAATGAGAGTTTAATAAATCTGTCTTTCGTAATTATATCGCTTTATATTACCTTGTAAAAGACAAACGATGTTTTAAGGCGTTTCACGCGTAATTAGCAGGGCGAAGGCGCACGCGAACGCGAAACGAGGGCGAAATAAAATATGCGAACAAGTAATGAAAACGGCCTAGTTCAGGGATGGCTTACACATCAACACAAGACATTTTTACCCGACTGCGGCAAAGCAAAAGGTTGGTTATGGTTTATATTATTACAGTTTGCACAATTTTCATACCAAGAAGCACCGGCAATTGGCGCGCAGCAATTATTGACCACTATTTCAACTTAAAATACGCCGACAAAATACGAATGACCGATGATTCTTACAGACACGGTACATATATATGGTCGTAAGGCCCAAAGTCCTTTTAAAATCCAAATCCCATTGTTTAACTATTGTGTCTGGAAATCCAGGCCTTACGAGGATATACCAACCAACTGGGCATCCTCAGGCTTGTTTTCTTAAATTTTGTAACGGGTGAGAGTCCTCAGCGCTCCTCATTTGTCCTCCCAAGTAGTTAATGCCATCTGCGACAAATCAACAAGAAGTCACGTAAAAAAAATAAAGCTGTGCTTAAATTATTTCTGCATGTGCCATTGGCTCGGCATCCCTAGCCTAGAAGAGTATATACTTATACCAGTAACTATGAGAAGGGTTCCTTGAAGGGTATAAATATCAGAATCTGACACTATCTCTTAACCAATACAGATATTGTATAACTAGATTCCTGGCATAGTATAAAAAACTAGGTATGCTCAATCCTATGACAAGCCGCCATTGCTAGCCCATTGATGACGTAAGTGTTACCATTAAATTTGGTATCTCCAACATTCCAAGGACGTAAATTTGATTATTGAAAATTAAGTGAATTACTGACTAATGTATTTAATTATTATTACTTGTCACATATATAAAAATCATTAAAACTGTAAGTAAATCTTTTACTAAAAGTTCAAAATTTCCTTGCAAAGTAAATATAAAAACGTTGGTCGTGGATACTTTTTGTTATGAAATGGCAACGCAGGGTGGGATGACGTCAGCTGGGCTAACTTTGAAATGTTAGCTGTCACTTTTGAGCATACCTGGTTTTCTCATACCATGATTCCTGGGAGTTATATTTTAGGTGCTAGCTGCTTACGTAACACTGGCTAGAAGCCTAAGTAACCAGATTTAGGCCCATAGCACATGGCGTATTTTAAACGCGCAGAAGACGTTTCAGGAACTATATATATATATATATATATATATATATATATACGTATATATCCTTCCAGCCGTATTCGGCCGTGGCGACAAGTCTCCAATCTAGGAACGCCTAAGATGCGCTCTTATATGGCTGACGTAACCGACAAACGTCACATGAAAGGATGCGGCGTGGCCCCATCGCGGTGGGAGATACTGGCCCAGGATCGGCCGCAATGGAGGCATACTGTGAACACCAAGGTGTATGGCTTTGGACAGAAACGTCGGGAAGAGCTTGATTTGAAACGCGACGAGCTGAAGGCCCGACCATCTGTGGCCATAACATATAATTATACCGGAGGTGTGCTGACGTGCAGTGAATGTGGCCGTACATTCACTGCTAAGATCGGTTACGTCGGTTCAGGAACTACCTCTAATATAATACTCGTAACTATCGTGTCCCCTACCCTCTCTTCTTTCAATCAATCAATCAATCAATCAATAATACTTTATTGCACAACAACATATACAAAGGATATAAACATACGAATAAAACATAAGCACAATAGGCGGCCTTATTGCTAAACAGCAATTTCTTTCACGGTTCTTTATCCAGAAGTCTTGCCAGTCCCCTTCAAAGACATCCAAATTATTCAGGATGCGGTTGATAGCAACAAATTGGTTGCGGAATCAAGTGAGGTTCCCTTTACATAAACATAAACAGCCTATACGTATACGTCCCACTGCTGGGCACAGGCCTCCCCTCAATCAACCGGAGGGGATATGGAGCATACTCCACCACGCTGCTCCAATGCGGGTTGGTGGAGGTGTTTTTACGGCTAATAGCCGGGACCAACGGCTTAACGTGCCCTCCGAAGCACGGAATCATCTTACTTTTTCGCACAATCAGGTGATTCAAGCCTGAAAAGTCCTTACCAAACAAAGGACAGTCTCACAAAGTGATTTCGACAATGTCCCCATCGGGAATCGAACCCGGACCTCCAGATCGTGAGCCTAACGCTCTAACCACTAGACCACGGAGGCTGTGAGGTGCCCTTTATATAGCTGCAAAAAACGGTGGCGCAGTCATAGTGGCTAAAAGTGATTTATTTTCAGTTTGTGAAGAGAAATCGCAAGTTATAACAAGCTTCGCTATTCCCAATTTGTCCTTTGTAACAAATTGTCTGTCAACGTATACACTAGTGGTTACATCACACGTTTCCTGACGTGCATTATCTCAAATCTCTCCACACGCCACTAAGCTAGTAACAGCCACTTCATACTAAGTAAGGATCCTTAATACTATATTGGTTCGGTAAATGTAACAATGCTGGAGCAGTAAATATTAATGTAAAATTTTGAAATTTTCCTCATTATATTATGAACTTTATCAAAAAATAATTTTGAGGGTTATACATAATACAGAGTGTTAGTGACATCGTAACGAAAACTTTGAGGGAAGATTCAGACCATGATTCTGAGTTGATATCAAGTGGAATTTTCCGTCGCAAAAGTATGGAACGGTAACTTCTATCTGTACTTACTTATACGTGGTGTAAGTGGCATCGTAACGAATATTGCACATTGTTCTGAGTTACTATCATATAAAAAAAAATCCACCGTAAAAGTATTGAATTGAAAATAATTATTAAAAATCAAAAATTTTCAGCTCAAAGTCATGGTATGAATCATTCCCCTCAGCATATATACAGGATTAACTCTTTAAACGAGACAATACGCCAATTCGTCTTAGAGTTTCTTCTTTATAAATACGCTTCTATATGTTTGGATATAATGTGTTACTGATTAAAAGGATTTGCATTTCTCTAAATCGATAAATAATAAAATAAATATCGATAAATAAATAAACCTAATATCTGTAATAACAAAGTAAACATACATAAATTAATTCCCGTAATACCTAATGGATTGGGCAGAGCCGCAGGTAATCGAAGAAAACTTGCAGCCGCTGTTGATACGAAGTCTTAAGACGAATATGACTAACAATGCATCAGTTTATCCCCTTTAACAATTTTCCATTGACATATAAAGGTGGATGAAGAATAATGGGAAAACGCAAGCAGTATACAGGGTGTTAGTGACATCGTAACGAAAACTTTGAGGTATGATTCAGACCATGATTCTGAGTTGATATCAAGTGGAATTTTCCGTCGCAAAAGTATGGATAGGAAAATAATTAAAAAAAAAACACAAAAAATTCATGAATTTTTTGACAGGAAATTCCACTTGATATCAACTCAGAATCATGGTCTGAATCATCCCCCTCAATATTCGTTACGGTGTCACTAACAGCCATACCTACTTGTATGGCTACCGTATGTACTTGTACGGGGTGTAAGTGACATCGTAACGAATACTGAGAGGGATGATTCAGCTGATTATTCTGAGTTAATATCAAGTGGAATTTTCCATCACAAAAGTATAGAATTGAAAATAATTTTAAAAAACTAAAAAAAATACATGATTTTTGCGACGGAAAAATCCACTTGATATCGACTCAGAATCATGGTCTGAATCATCCCTCAAAGTTTTCGTTACGATGTCACTAACACCCTGTATAAAGCGAAGGATGGTGGTAAGAATGGCAGAGGAAGATCTAGAAGTAAGTACAGTGACCAAATTGGAGATGTCCTGTGCGCGTTAATAAAACGGTTGATGAATCACCTTTCTTAAATCAGCTTTATTACTGTAAATGGTTTCTAACTAATAAAGTATTTTGTATGAATGTGGAGGACGCAAGAGAAGTTTGTTACATATGCCTACTATAAGACTATTGCCGACGCAGCAAACCCTTCGTTAGCGTTAACATCTAGATTGAGGACAAACGACGACACGTTCCGCAGACTCAATATTATTTCCCCACTATTTCGACATTTACTTTTTGATGTATAATTTTAGATTGTCACTACTTATTCTTGTATCGAACAAGTTAGGTTCTTTTAGTTTTAATTAATATAAGTTTAAATATTGTAATTTCAATTACTGAAATTAAATAGTTTTATAAATCATTTCGGTTTTTTTTCGATCCTCCGGCAGCAGCCTACGTAATTGGCGCAGTCGGTAGGATACTCACGAGTAGATCCGTGGGCACCATAACTCTTCGCACATCAAGAGTGATCGCCGCAAATCTCTCGGGTAGCTATTGAGCTCCGTTCCTGAGTATCCTGAATCTACGAACCAGCTGCCGCCAAGAGGAGAATCCAGACTTCGATTCAAGAGAGGAACCAGAGATGAGATATATGTGAGTACACTTGAACTGTTCTCGTGTTGCTTGCTATTTTTACCCCCTAGTTCTCTTTAGTTTTACACAATTTTTCATCCATCGAAAAATTCCCTCCCGCGGGAACCTGCATCTCGACAGGCTCGCCGCCACGTAGTAGATAGTAATAGGATAATAAATCTAAATTCATTAGGTAAGGATATAAAAATGGCAGTCGATAGAGATAATGTCTACAAAGCACTGCGCATGGTCCCGGAGTTTGATGGGAACCCGAATGTGCTCACAAGATTCATAAGAATCTGTGATCAGATAGTAATCGAATATATGAGCAATGATCCAGGTAGTGAATTAACTAACTCGTGTGTATTAAACGGAATACTTAATAAAATCACCGGTTCCGCAGCAAGCATTATCAACTCCAATGGAATTCCTGATAATTGGTTGGGTATTCGTACGGCGTTAGTTAATAATTTTTCGGATCAACGTGACGAGACAGCACTGTACAATGACCTCTCATTAGCAACGCAGGGTAATAGAACACCGCAGGAATTTTACGCGGAATGCCAAACCTTATTCAGCACGATAATGACTTACGTGACATTACATGACTCTATACAGACGACTATTGAGGCAAAGCGAACTTTATATAAGAAGGTCGCTATGCAGGCATTTGTTCGAGGGTTGAAAGAACCCTTAGGGTCCCGAATACGGTGTATGCGTCCCGAGACCATCGAGAAAGCTCTCGAGTATGTGCAGGACGAACTTAACGCTATGTATTTGCAACAGCGTAGTGATGTACCAAGGTCCCAATACAAGCAGTCCACCCCGTCTAATCAGAATTACCAAGCGCCGCCAATACCATTCAACTGGCCAGCCCCTATGGCACAACGCGCTATGCCACCCGCGCCTCAGCCGTTTAAATTCCACGTTCCACCAAATCAGCCGCAACTTCGCATGCCTACTCGTACGCAACAAATGTCCCGCGCTCTACCACCTAATTACAACCCCAATAGTAACGTGTTCCGGTTACCACCCAAAAATCATTCACCGCAAAACTTTCCTAAACCCATGAGTGGTGTACAGCATTTCGTCCCTAAACAGTTACCCCATACTATGATGACAGGACATGATTGGCGTAAATCAGGCAATCCACCACCAACAAGTTATTTTAAAACCCGCGAAATGAACATGAATGAGTGTGCAAGTCCCGACGATTCATATTACAATTCCGAGTACTACTGCGAACCTGAGTACGTTTACTACGCGGATTACGATAATACTTATCCTGTTGAATATGACACCAGTGCATATCGTTGCGATACGACAGACAATCAGCTGAGCGATGAAGGTCAACCACAGCCAGGCACCAGCCAGGTTGAGCAGGATTTTCAGACGGCTTCGATATTAAAAAAGCCAAAATAGAATTAAACTTGCAAACTCAACGTCAACTGCCGTACATAAAAATTTCAAATCCACCACTTAAACTTTTAATAGATACCGGTGCAAATCAATCTTTTATTAGTCCCGAAGCTGTTGAAAAATACTTTTCGCAGTTTCCTCTCAACTACGATCCCTTTGAAGTTACGAATGTTCACGCCACAAGTAGGAACGACTATTCTATCACGTTACCTTGTTTCACCGAGTTCAATGACAACGATAGTATCAAGTTATTTGTATACCGTTTTCATGACTACTTTGATGGACTTATAGGATTGGACTTACTGACGACTTGGGAAGCAAAAATTGACTTAAAGCACGGTAATTTAGTTACGCGATCTGCTATAAATCCAATAAGAATGTACAATTCACATAATGTTAACCTTTATGAGGATATCATCCCCGCCGGTACTTCCAAATTGATTCGAATCCCCATTGATGCACCCGACGGTGACGTCATCATCCCACAGCAGGTAATTTGTAACTGTATGATTTACGAGTGTCTAACTACTGTATCTAATAACCGTGGCTATTTAGAAGTCGAAAATACAACGTCAAACGACATTATATTCTCACTCGATCACCCCGCCCGAGCCGAGTTGTTCAACGTAGAGTGCACGCGCACCACACAAGCTATGTTGCGCGAGCAGGACATGGTATCGCGATTGCGTACGGACCATCTTAACGAAGAGGAAAAAGCTAATCTCACTACTCTTTGTTCCCGTTACGCAGACGTTTTTTATATCGATGGTGAAGCCCTAACTTTCACCAATAAAATTAAACATCGCATTAGAACAACTGACGAGGTCCCCGTGTACACGAAAAGCTATCGCTACCCATTCGTTCACCGACAGGAAGTTAGAGATCAGATAACTAAGATGTTAGACCAGGGTATTATACGACCATCGGACTCTGCCTGGAGCTCACCCATCTGGGTAGTACCCAAGAAAGCGGATGCTTCTGGTAAGCAAAAATGGCGTCTAGTAGTCGATTTTCGTAAACTTAACGAAAAGACTATAGATGATAAGTACCCTATACCCAACATTGCCGATGTCCTTGACAAGCTAGGGAAATGCCAGTACTTTACTACCTTAGACTTGGCAAGTGGTTTCTATCAGGTAGAAATGGACCCGCAGGACATCCCCAAGACAGCCTTTAACGTCGAGCATGGTCATTTCGAATTTCTTCGAATGCCTATGGGACTTAAAAACTCGCCTTCCACCTTCCAACGAGTTATGGATAATGTCCTTAGAGGTCTTCAAAACGAGATATGCCTTGTCTACCTTGACGACATCATTGTGTTCAGCACATCCCTTCAGGAACACATGATTAACCTGGAAAAGGTTTTCCAACGCCTTCGAGAATCCAATTTTAAGATCCAAATGGATAAATCGGAATTCCTTAAACTTGAAACGGCTTATTTAGGTCATATCATCAGTAGTGATGGCATAAAACCTAACCCGGACAAGATTTCAGCCATACAGAGGTATCCAATCCCAAAAACCCCCAAGGAAATTAAGCAGTTCCTAGGTCTTCTCGGTTATTACCGTAAATTCATCCCCGACTTTGCTCGCATAACAAAACCTTTTACCCAATGTTTAAAAAAAGGTAGAAAAATCTCGTTAGACTCCGACTATGTTAACTGCTTCGAGAGATGTAGAACTCTTCTCACTAATGACCCCATACTTCAGTACCCTGACTTCAATAAGGAGTTTATACTGACCACAGATGCTTCAAACGTAGCTATTGGAGCTATATTATCCCAAGGGCCTATAGGATCGGACAAGCCCGTGTGCTACGCTTCTCGCACTCTTAACGAGAGCGAAATGAATTATAGTACCATCGAGAAAGAACTTCTTGCCATAGTTTGGGCTACAAAGTACTTCCGACCATATCTCTTTGGACGTAAGTTTAGGATACTGACTGACCACAAACCACTCCAGTGGATGATGAATTTAAAAGAACCAAATTCACGTCTAACTAGATGGCGACTAAGACTTAGTGAGTACGACTTCACAGTTGTATACAAGAAAGGCAAGCACAATACTAATGCCGACGCCCTTTCTCGTATTGAGATCCATAATGAGGAGGTTGAGTCCTTAATTAAGGAAATTGAGGAGCTCAGTTCACTCCTAGGCAACCCTTCTGAAAAACCACCGACTCTAGCTGACTCATCGACTAACACCGTACATACTGCTAACGAACATCCCATCCTAGAAGTCCCAATTACAGACGAACCCCTTAATAAGTTTCACCGACAAATCCGTTTCACTGTAGTTAGTGACGTTAAACGTAAACCGGTAATGACTAAGCCATTCGACACTCACACGAGTGTAGCTGTTCAATTGTCCGAATCAAATCTAGAGAACGATGTAGTTAACGCTATAAAAGAATATGTCAACCCTAAAGTCAAAACCGCAATCTTAATAAATCCACCCTTAGCCATGTACTCTATCATCCCGATCATCCAGGACAAGTTCAAAAGTTCTTCTATGAACCTTGTTTTATCCAAGGTTGAACTGGAGAACGTCAAGGAATATCTTCGCCAACAAGATATAATTCGCCATTACCATGACGGTAAGACTAACCACCGTGGCATTCACGAGTGTTATCTCGCTCTATCACGAAGATATTTCTGGCCTAAAATGAAGGAGCACATAACTAAATTTATTAACGAATGTACAATATGTGGACAAGCTAAATACGATAGGAATCCCATTAGACCACAATTTAATCTGGTACCTCCAGCTACAAAACCGTTTGAGATAATTCACATGGATTTATTCACTGTGCAAAGTGAAAAATACGTAACTTTCATCGATGTTTTCACGAAGTACGGGCAAGCGTACCATTTACGTGACGGCACAGCTGTTAGTATCTTGCAAGCGTTACTGTTATACTGTACTCATCACGGTCTCCCTATGACTATAATAACTGACAATGGAACTGAATTCACCAACCAACTTTTCTCTGAATTTACCCGACTTCATAAGATAAATCATCATAAAGTTCTTGCCCACTCCCCAAATGACAATGGTAACATAGAGCGTTTCCACTTGACTGTACTTGAACACCTCAGAATATTAAAATTGCAACATAAGGACGAGCCAATTGTCAATCTTATGCCATATGCAATTATCGCTTACAATAGCTCTATACACTCTTTTACTAAATGCAGACCGTTTGACTTGCTGACTGGACATTTTGACGCACGTGATACCCTCGACATGGATCTTACGCAACACTTATTGCAACAGTACACGCAAAATCATAAAGAGCAAATGGAAAAAGTGTATGAAATAGTTAACGAATCTTCACTTGCTAATCGTACCGCGTTAATAGAGAGCCGCAATAAAGACCGCGAGCCCGAAGTAGAATATTCACCGCAACAACAAGTTTTTATTAAAAATCCTTTCGCGAGCCGACAAAAAACCGCACCGCGTTATACCCAGGACACTGTTCTCGCCGACTTACCCATACATATTTACACCTCGAAGAAACGTGGCCCCGTGGCTAAATCGCGCCTGAAACGTGTTCCTAAATTGTTACAGAATTCCGCTGTTACTGGTGATCCGTCTGACTCGACCTCAAGAGATAAGACTTGAAAGCCTTGACGATGGACCTGGACTTTTACCTTACAAACTTGGAGCTACTAGACTGACAACCCATTACCATACTTTCCTTCAATACGTACAACTGGACGAGATTGAAAACAAAATTAATCTGTTACAGGCTCAATTACTTACCTACAATTCGCGACTTAGTAACGACACTTACCTTCTATACGAGTTACAAATAACTTATCTTACGAGTAAGCTTGGCAAAGTATTAAGTCAGTTAAGATCATTAGAACCAAACCGCGCTAAAAGAGGTCTTGTAGACAGCCTGGGCTCTGTAATAAAAAGTATATCTGGTAACTTAGACTACACTGACGCTTTGAAATATAATAACGCTATCAATTACTTACAGAAAAATCAAGATAAAGTTGTATCCGAGTTAAATAATCACGTTAGTTTGAGTAAAGAATGGATGTCACGACACAGCAGTGCATTAGCCCAGCTGATTGAGAACCAAAATAAAATTAATGCCACTTTAGAGTTACTCTTGGACAAGGAAACCTATAGAGAAAGTAGTTTAATTAAATATGCGAAATTTGCCCAAATTTTAGAAATAGTCACTGACAATGTAGAGGACCTTATGTCAGAAATAATTAGGTTGGAAAATACGTTAGCTTTTATTCGTGCCTCTAGCACGCATCATTCTATGATAGATGTAGAAGTGTTAGAAACTATGATACGTAAATTAAAATTAATTTATAATAAAGATCAAATTTTAAACTTAGAATTGAGAGAATATTACGATATGATTAAACCTGGGTTTTATTACATAGATAGGCAAATAGTTATCATTTTTAGATTCCCTATAGTTTCAAAAAGTACTTATGACTTGTATAGACTCTCTATAGTGCCTAATAAAAAGCACTTAGCTCTCATCCCCTCTTATCCTTTCATAGCAATCAATACTGAGAATAAGTTCGTGTACATAGAGGCAGAATGCCCGAAGTTAAATAACTGGTATCTCTGCGAGGAGAACATTAACCACCAGATTCGCACCAAGTCTGACTGTATACAACATCTCATTACTAATCAAGCTCTGGAGAATTCCTGCCACTTTACAGAGGTATCACTATCCAGAGAAGCCATGGAGAAGCTCGATGACCAGCACTACGTCGTGTCCTTCCCACAACCCACGAAAGTACGCCTAACCTGCGGAAGAGAAGACATCAACTCACTGCAGGGAAGTTATCTCGCTACTATCCCCGTCAACTGCTACCTGCGAACACCGGAGTTCACTATTACCAATGATAACGATGAGATAAAAGGCCAGCCTCTGAAACTTATGAAGATACCATATGATGAAGAAAAACGCCCTACCACTACATCTCATATTAATCTCCACTCTATTAATCTCAAGGGATTGCATGAGATAGAAGATAGGATCATGATGGAGGCTCCTCTTCAACTGGAACGAGCGCAACCAAACGCCCTGTATCACACCACCATACCCTTCTACATCGTGATATTAAGTGCAGGCGCACTCACCCTCTACATCGTGTTACGTCGCTACCGGCTATGGCATCATAAGACGATTGAGGATCCAGCATCGCCAGCCCCTGGACGACATATTTATGAAAAACCTGGAAATAAGAAACAACTTCAAACCCTGGAGAACGTCCCCGCAACATTTTCACTGAACGTGCTAAAATAGTTGCTCATCTTAGGGGGGAGGTGTTACATATGCCTACTATAAGACTATTGCCGACGCAGCAAACCCTTCGTTAGCGTTAACATCTAGATTGAGGACAAACGACGACACGTTCCGCAGACTCAATATTATTTCCCCACTATTTCGACATTTACTTTTTGATGTATAATTTTAGATTGTCACTACTTATTCTTGTATCGAACAAGTTAGGTTCTTTTAGTTTTAATTAATATAAGTTTAAATATTGTAATTTCAATTACTGAAATTAAATAGTTTTATAAATCATTTCGGTTTTTTTTCGATCCTCCGGCAGCAGCCTACGTAATTAGTTTGTCAGAATTGAAGCAAATGAAATTCCATAGACTTTGTTTACCCCGGTGGGAATTAGGCGTCAGTTTATGCATGTATGTAACAATTGTCTATCGTATTAAAAAGCGCACAACGAAGCGAATGGTAAGTTTTATAATTTCATTTCACGTTTATCACAGTGCCGAAAATTCGATACGCGACTACGTGGCAATAATATCAACTCACTCTAAAACACAAAAATCGCAAGTAGTATAACCCAAATCGAATAAATGTGTTGCGCTTTAACCGACCCTCTTCATTTCCAGTTACTTCTTACAATCTTTCACGCACGACTAACCCGAGGAGTGCGAACGTCCGATACTAAAGAGAAATATAACGTATGAAAAAGGTTCGTACTGATTAATGAACATCCATTAGTCACGTGACTAAAGCGACCAGAGCAGAGGAAATGAAAAAACTAATGGACACTGTCGGATCATCTCTTTGGAGAATTAATAAAGGGTACTTTATTCTTTCCATTTGGCATGTCCTCTTGGCGCGGGGACAGAAAGGGTTTAGGCTGTTGAGTAAGTTGTTTGTGGCATTATTGTTTGTGGTGAAGGTCAAAGTCCTGTAAGACAGAAGGTCTATTCTGTATTTTTTTTTCATACTTTACGGTACACATGTTAGCATTTTATATAGTGAGTGAGAATCTCATCTGATCAATTAGAGGAGAGTCTGAAGCATCACTCGATACAGTCGATGGAAAAATCTGAAATGAGACACAAAATAACAGCACTTTATTTTTATATTATTCCACTACCTTTTTATTATTACTTCGTTTTACACAGTTTAGACTATAATTTATTTTTTTATTTATTTTATTTTATTTATAAGAAGCAAGGTTGTACAAATTAATTGTTGAACTCTGATAAACCAAACTAAGCACACAGGCCTGTGACTTGGTAATCAGGGTTCGGCCACTTGAGTTAAGCTATAAGAGTAAACTTACACAAGGTAAATTAAGAACCAATACAGTAAAATGACAAAAGTAGTAGAAAACAAAAATGATCGATTATATTAGAGACTGCATGCAGTAGTATCTTAAGTATGAAGTTAAAAATAAAAAGCCAAAAATAATTAAAATGTAACAAGCATTAATTAAGTAAGAATATAAAAATAGAATCGGAATCGGTTGGAATTGGAAGATAAGTTAAGGCGGACAAACAATGCGAGTCCCTCACATACCAAATATGAAGGTGCACTACACACATAGCAAAACATGCGGCACACGGCGAGCGGAGCACATGCCTCGTAATGTTTGACCCGGCTTTAGAAATTTTGAACATTCCGGAAACATTTTTTGCGGCACTCTATTAATCTCATGTTCCGCAAATGTAGGAAGTTGAGAATCCTGGTCCGATACCAACCATATGCTTTGTGTAGGTCTAACCGTTGAAACACATATCCGTTAAATTTTGTTTTGATTAATGTGGAAAGTTTTGAGACCCAACAAGTTCCTGAGTACGTTTACACTTATCGAACTTAGCGCTTAGTTATTAGGTACAGTTTCCTATCGTACTAATTTAGTAGCTCAGACATCACAGGATTGGTTCAGTTAAAATAGTTCCTGAGTGTCGTGTAAGAAAAACTGGTTTTCATATTCCATTTGGAACAAATCCAAATTTGTCAGTTTTAATTTAAAATCGATTTTCGAACTTCCAGTATTGGTCACGATTATGATAATACGCAAATAGACATTTACCATGCTCGATTACCCCGGTCTCTCATTCGACTGTATTTTGTTCGGGAGTATCTGATAGCGTATTCATAAATATGACATGTATTTATTGCAAATCGCAACAGTTAAGCTGTTACATAGTAAGGCAAATGTGTAGCTTTTGCAGCTATTATGTATATTAAACTATATAATAAACGATTGACGGAGACGATTGACCCGATAAGCTCTGGCGCAAGGTGTCAGAATACTTTGGGTATCGTCCAAAATACGCAACTAAAAGTCCCATTCAAACACGAACAGATTCCACAAAATTCTGAACTTTTACGAGAAAAAAAAAATCTTTATAACCTGGTAATAAATGTCGAAACAACCAGCAATAATTTCTAACAAAATTCAACCTAAATTATATCTAAACGGTTGTCCTTTGCAATCTCCATCAGAATCATAAGTCATTTAATTTTTTTAATCTCGACCCTCAGAGATTCGCTATTCGTTCCCAAGTCACGTCTCTTCTGCCTTGCTACTTTTTCGTTGCGTCTACTGAAATTAATTCATGTAAATTAGTCCTAGAGCCTTCTGAAATGGGCCTAATCTTATCGTTGGTATAATTGTATGGGCCTCAACGCAAATAGGAGCTTAATTTTTTTATCAGCGCTTTAATTTGGACAGATGCCAATTTTGGAGAGGTCTTCTTTTGGAATAACAGTTTTTAATTCAACGTTTTGTTTCGTAATGAGTGCAGTTTTTGGTAATGTTCTTTGGAATGTGACTGTTAATTTTTATCGTTTCGTGTAATGTTGTTTTGAAATGTTCAGTGGTCGTTAACAGACCTTCAGGGACTATTAGTTGTATTAAGTTCCCCGATTATTGAACGGTTTTATTATCTATCTCTTTAAAGTTTTATTCCTATTAATGTGAGTTACATACAATATAGTGTCTTCTTAATAAAACAACTTACCTATTTCGATATCTATTTTCCGTGTGTTCAACGCAATGATATTTTTTGTATGCCTTACAGAAGGTTATTCATATTCGTATCCTGTTATTTATATACCATTAAATATTTCTAGGGAAAACTACACTGCTTACTAGGTTCAAGATAAATTATGAAATTCTGATTACTAAATAACGACAGATCTAGAACTAACGAACAATATTTTCTTTTTTCTATTTAACTTATTTTTTAATTTTAATCAAGAAAAACGTAAAATAAGTCCGACATTTTGTTTTTCTATGACGTCACACCGTGCTATTTCATACAAATTCTATAGTAACTTTTATGTTTTGACGTTTAGTAAGAAGTATCTGATTTGACTAGTTGGAAACTAGTCTATTCATCATTGCGCACTTACTTTTATATGCGTAAAAGTCAAATTACAATATTGCATTTTTAAATGAAATGCTTCGATGTGGCCTTTTTAGCCCTCTTGATAAGCTTGATTGTATCCTTAATCTCTAGATTTTCTTTTTTAAAGTCATTTAAAAATAATCTATGAGTTATTACAATTCGTATAGTCATTTTTGGATGGCTAGTTGGCTCTGATTTGGAATTGACCACCTGTATTAAGTAATAGTCAAGACACTTCTTTAGCAATCAATATTTCGAACTTAATAAACTCCAGTCCAGGAAATTTTAATATATTCAATAAAAAATGCTCATAATTACTGTTTTCGTATTTAGGGTGCTTAGTTGTATATTATAATGTAGATTTTTGTTTTGTTTATTTACGAAAAAGAGTTCTAGGGACTTCAAATGGTAATATCGAAGCAACTCATCTAAGAAAGCAATATTGCTATTTGATCTTTGTTGTAATTGCGAACTTACTTTTATATGCGCAAATAACAAATAGCAATATCGCTTTTTAGATGAATTGTTTCAATGTGGTGTTTTTAATCCCCCTGATGACGTAGCCAAATTCTGATAGCTCGAAACTTTATACGACGCGTACAAATCGCTACGGAACAAGTATGCGCTATTATTAAAGCCTTGTGTATCCTTTAGCTTTTCAACACAAGTTGGAAAGTATGTCCTTGTTGGTTTTCGCTCATATCGTTTAACTTCATCTACCGTCTGTACATTTACTTTGCTCTTAATTATAACTCTGACCTAGTTACAAGCAAGCAAGCCTTGGAACTGTAACAGAATTAGTCGCGGTGCCAGCGATCTTGGAATGTCTGGAAGAGATTGCTTGAAGAGGCAAAGTCTGCTTTTGAAGGAAATAAAAATGATGGTCTATCGATATGAAAGTATTTTAAAATAAGAACAAATCTGAAAAATAATTCAGGGACTACGTAAAAATTTTTAAAAGTACCCACTTAGCATTAGTTTCGCGTATTAACACAATTAAGTTACTATATTTTTATTTTTATCGCTTATAAATAAATTTAATTTTCGGTCTGTTTTAACGTGACTTACGCTTTAAGCGCTAAGGGCTCTCACTCTCTTCGCTTCGGGAAAACTTCGCTACCGCCGGCGGGGCCGGTATCGGGGTTCTGAAGTCTTTGTTGTGCGAGCTCATTGGCCGCCTATATAACTAGAGAGATCGGGTCGTGAGGATCGTATAGTGCGACCTTTGGGCGCCGATACTTTTCTGTACTGTCCCTAAGCGTGATGTGTTCGGAAGCCGCAACTACCAGGGGATTTTGGTGGTGCGGAGCAGAATCGAAAAAGGTTTTGAATAGCCATTGGGCAACAGTTGGCGGATAATATTGCTTAACTTCATTTAATATCAGCATTGACGATGGCAGACTTAGTTATTTTGAGTACAAGGTAGATTTTCAGATGACAATAGAAGTGTTAGTAACGCACTCATTATAAACCACCCGAATGCAAAAAAATAAACCCAAAATTATTTAATTCTTTGTAAACTCATTGCGCTCTACAGCCTACAAAAGTTGCTTCAGAAATTATAAGTTGATGAAAATCTGTGATAAGTAACGTTATACAATTTGGCAATTACTTTGTACTTACAAATTTGCACGTCATTCTGTCTAACAATATTTAGCTAACAAGTTAGGGTGTTCTAACGAAAGCGATTTATGAATATGGAGAGCAGAAGTATAGGTATATTGCGATGTTTGTGCAATGAGGACTACCCAGAGGACGTTCACCAAAAATAAATATAGATGGCGCTGTACACATTTGCCTAAAACCTTCTAATTTCATATTTAACAGACATATTCATCTTTTATCTTTGTTTTTGGATATAAATTATAACCATTGTTATTACCCAAGCACAATACATCTTCCACCCATTATTATTCCGATCAAAATAAAGAAAAGCAATATGGGTAGCAACATAATGCTATACCATATCTTATCCAAATATCAAGCAACAATTATTTTTATATGCGCAAATGTTTGGTACAACTCAGTTGGCCTAAAACATTCAAAGCAGCTGATTAGACCTTTTTCTAAGAAATTATCATCAGAAATCCTTACTCTCACTAGGGGGCAGGTTAGGATTTTGATACGGGCCCTCACGGGGCATTGTAGACTCAATAAGCACCTACACAGAATGGAGCTGACCGAGTCTCCTCTATGCAGATTCTGCTTAGGGGAAGATGAGACGCCACTACATCTGCTATGCAGCTGTGAGGCTCTCATACATAGTAGAAGCCGTACACTTGGGGGCCACATAATGGACCCCAGGAAGTCATGGAGCTTTCTCCCAAAAAGACGTTGGATCTATTCGAACGGATCGGTCTAGATGAGGATATTTAAATGTAGGGATTTAAGGTCACAATAGATCTATCAAGGTCGCAGTGATCTCGCGGGCTGCATTCGGTCCGGCCCTCACAACTTTCAAATAATAAATGCGTAAATGTCAAATTGCAATTTTGCTTTTACAAAGAAATGCTTGCACGTGGCCTTTTGCTTTTGCTTTTTAGACTCTCAGTAGATAATCAAAACCTGCCTTTATGTCATGTGGACATTAAGAG
Organism: Pectinophora gossypiella; assembly: GCF_024362695.1. Classification (NCBI taxonomy): domain Eukaryota; kingdom Metazoa; phylum Arthropoda; class Insecta; order Lepidoptera; family Gelechiidae; genus Pectinophora; species Pectinophora gossypiella. Next base: position 14,392,006 of record NC_065410.1, on the reverse strand, counting down.
GGTGAGTACGTCTGTTTGTCATTTATAAAAGTCTTTTAGGAGTTATTACAGCCTGAACTATATTTAAACTGTTAGCAGCAAGATTACAGCTGGAGTCCAACATACGTCTCGCCTTTTTTATTTCTACAGGTTATGGGCCGTGCCATACCTGCCGTGAAAAGTTATTTTTGCAAAATAATTAGTAATAACAAAGTAAAATAAAAATACCACGTTCATAACCTCACTTTTAGTTACCGCGTTCGCGAGTGTTTTCTATTTTTCAGCTTATTGAATGTGTCACAAAATGTCTAATAGTAATTCGATGATGGCAATAGAAAAATTTAATGGAAGAGAAAATTGGCCCACATGGAGCGCAACAGTAGACGTATGTGTGTGTATGCTAGTGTTTCCATTGATATAACGACATTGATACTGAAAACCGACTGTAATCCAACTGAAATAAAATGCCGTTATAATGCGGACATGAAGACGCGTTTGAACTGAATGCCTGCAAGAAAACTGTCATCATCATCGTCAGCCCATTAACGTCCCCACTGCTGGGGCACGGGCCTTCCCTATGGATGGGTAGGGAGATCGGGCCTTAAACCATCACGCGGGCCCAGTGCGGATTGATGGTTATTAACGACTGCTAATGCAGCCGGGACCAACGGCTTAACGTGCCTTCGGAAGCACGGAGGAGCTCGAGATGAAAACATTATTTTTTTGTGGTCACCCATCCAATGACCGGCTGTTACGGACAGCCGAGAAGAGGAGGTCGCGGGGTAAGATAATGCACGCACGACCCGCTAATTGCGTTGCGAAACGGAGGAGCGACGCGGGGAGCGGTGCGGGGAGCGACGCGAGGAGCGGATACATGGCGCGGCGCTCCTGATTGGCCGACGTAATGCGCGCACAGCCCGCTAGTTCCGGACCGAAGATTTCCAATAAGAATCTGATTGGACACGTCACGAATCGCTTCTTCTCTACTTCTCACTGATTTTACATCGATTATTTACGAATTTTTGCATAAGATTTTTTACTTGTATTTTACTTTTTAACTTTGTATTTTTAATGTGGTTTGCCAAATAAACCGGATCTTCACTTGCACCGCGGGTTTTCTTCAGTCCCAGCAAATAAAATCTGCATAAGCAACAACCGGCCTTTGCGAAAGTTGCTTTACTTCAACAATCGCAGACCGAGCGCGTTAACCGCTGCGCCACCGAACTCCTCAAGATTAGGTATATTAAAATAAAATTAAATTAAAATAAAAGATTAGTAAGAAAACTGTAATAGTCTCTAAATCTCAAAATATTCTCTAGAAGTCTGCATTTTTCGAGAGTATCTATCTACTGACGGTCTCGCAGAGTACAACAGATTGCTCTCTTCCGTCCCTGTACGTGCCGACATAGCTCCATTTAGGACTGCATTGAAAATATTTGCCGCAAAACTATCTCTTTGTAAAAATTGTGGGCCAAAAATGTTTTATTTGAAACGGAACGTAATTTAGAACGCAGTGTTGTAAAGCAAAGCTTAAAACTTTTGGTGGCGCAGACAAAATATTTGTTTGGTATCATAAAAAATACTGTGTGTAAATAAATTCCAATGTGTTTATCAAAAAATAGCATTGCAAGAGGGGTTGGTATCTATTTTCAGTTATATATACAATTTTCACTTATACAGTGGACTTGTTAAATTCGGGGTTCACGGTTCTCCTTTCCTAATGTACCAATGTTACCAATTAGGTTCCTACCTTGAAAACTGTGAAAAATCCCATATAAAAGCTCACTACCTCTTTTAAACGGTTGCGGGCAGATTTTAAAAAAATATATATGAGTTTTTCGTCAGTCCCAATACTCCGTATATCAATTTTTTGCTTTCTATCGTTAAAATTGCGGAATGTTCCATACAAACTTTCAACCTCCATTTTAGCGTTTTAGAGAAGTGGGAGGTTAGAAAGAGACAAAAAATTGCCTATGTCACTCTGCATCCTTTCAACAATCTCCACTTGAAAAATCACGTCAATTCGTCGCTCCGTTTTGCCGTGAAACACGGACAAAGAAACAGACACACACTTTTCCAAATATTAGTATGGATAAATTCAATAATTCGCATGCAAAAGGTACCCGGTTGTATAAATGATAGACACGCTCGTCCCGGCTTGACAAGAGCTGGGGATTCTAATCCCGGCCGAATTAGAAGTTTTCTTTTTTTTTCTCCCTAACCACATATTCCAGGTATTTTTTTTGCATTTGACCACAATATTACCTGTTGGTAAGTGAAGAAAACGGCCTCCGTGGTCCAGTGGTTGAGCGGTGGGCTCACGATCCGGAGGCCCCGAGTTCGAATCTCGGTGAGGACGTATCACAAAAATCACTTTGTGATCGCTAGTTTGGCAAGGATATTACAGGCTGATCACCTCATTGTCCGAAAGTAAGCACGCTAAACCATTGGTCCAGGTTACTACTTACTAATGTAAGTACGTAGTCGTTAAATGAGTCATGTCAGCGGCCTTAGCGGCTCAATAACCCTGACACCAGGGTTGATGGGGTTGGTAATCCACCTCACAATCCACAAGATAAGAAGAAGAGTGAAGATGTGACTAAAGATGGCACACGTTGACTTAGTAAGTTCGTATTCACTCTAGTTAGTTGGCCAGTAGCCAAATACATCAGCTTTTACAATACCACAATACTTATTCTCTTTTGTAAAAGAACAGTAACATTAAAATGTAAAGGAGGATTGTTGATACAACTAATAGTATTTATCAAGAGCTTATATTTCAATCGCTTCAACAAAGTAATCGGATCAACATAATCTTTATACGATCAAAGATTTTGCAATGTTTGGTCGTTAAGCTCCATTTTTACCGACTTCAAAAAAGGAGGATCTCAATTCGACCGTATATTTTTTTTTTTTTTTTTTTTTTTTTTTTTTTTTTTTTTTTTTTTTTTTTATGTTTGTTCGGGCATATCTTCGTCGTATATGAACCGATTTTGATAATTCTTTTTTTGTTTGAAAGGAGATATACCCAAGGGGGTCCCATGTCAAGGAAGTCAGGATCTGATGATGGAAGACCAGAGAAATCGAGGGGAATTTTCAAAAATCGTAGGAGCGACTAGTGCGTTTGTAAAGTCATATTGATCGGATCGATCTTTACGCTTCGGGAAAACTTCCCGACCTTCGAAAACTGGTCAGCATCAGGGAGATACCCTATGGCCTGGCAAAACTATACAACCTGGAGCAATTTTTCTTTCACGAAACGTATTTAAATCTTGATCAAATTCAATCGCCGGTGCAAAAAAACAAAATGGCGGAAAAAAAAGATGGCCGCCATACAAAATTTTGTCGATTTTGGAAGAAGCCCGTTTGGGTAAAAATAATGTATGGGGCGCTTACTCAAAACGTCATGTAGAGTACGGAAATACTTTCTGGTCACCAAAAACTCCTCCGCATCAGAGAGATACTCTACGGCCTGGCAAAACTATCGCACGTGAACCAATATTTCTTTCAGAGCACTTATTTAAATCTTGGTCAAATTCCATAGCGCGTAAAAAAAAACAAAATGGCGGAAAAACAAGATGGCCGCCATACACAATTTTGTTTTTTCAGAAAATGTCTCGGGATATAAAATATATATCGGGGTTGTAATCGGATCGTCATGTTAAGTATGGAAATACTTCCCGATTTTCGAAAACTGCTCCGCATCAGGGTGACACCCTACGGCCTGGCGAAACTATCACACCTGAACCAATTTTTCTTTCACGAAACCTATTTAAATCTTGGTCGAATTTAATGGCCGGTGAAAAAAATACAAAATGGCGAAAAAACAAGATGGCCGCCATACAAAATTTTGTTTTTCCAGAAAATGTCTTGGGGGTAAAAATGATGTATAGGGGTGTGATCGGAACGTCATCTTTGAAAACTGCTCCCAATCAGGGAGACATCCTACGGCCTGGCAAACCTATTGCACCTGGATTTTGTTTGTTTCCACGACACCCATTTAAATCTTGGTCAAATTCTATCGCCGGTGAAAAAAAACAAAATGGCGGAAAAACAAAATGGCCGCCATACGAAGAGGGACAGTTTCGAATAAACAGGACACGCGAGCTGCTTTAGCAGCGAGCCAACCACGCGAAATCTACTGTATCTATATGTATGCGTGAGTGTGTATGATAGCAGCTTCCACTGACAACCACATGTGTGTATGTACACATACACATGTGTGTGTGTGTGTGCGTGTGTGTGCGCGCGCGCGCGCGCGTGTGTGTGTGTGTGTGTGTGTGTGTGTGTGTGTGTGTGTGCGTGTGTCTGTGTGTGTGCGTGTATCTGTGTGTGTGCGTGTGTACGTGCGCGTGTGCTCGTGTGCGTTAGCGCGTGTGTGAGTGTGTGTGTGTAAACATGTTCATCAATAATAATTGTGATCACTACTAATAATATATTATATTATTATTTATATGAATATAAATCAGAAAATCTGTCTGTCTGCATCCTTGCTCGGTCTAACCATCACTTAAAATCGTAAAATAAAATAAAATTTTTAACAAAAAAAAAACCGACTTCAAACGCAAAACTAAAAAGCAATAAATAAATTTACTTCGCACAAAGTAATTAGTACGTATTTTCAATTAGTTAATTAATTTATAATTCTGAAGTCGGTGCCAAGTAAATGCTACAACAACCCTACTACAATATCAAATTAATATGTACACACAATATTGTTTAATACCTATATCAAAGCAATTACAAAACAATGTCAAACAAAAAATTACAAAACAATCAGTATTGAAAAATATATAAATCGGTACTTCGTTGTAGCATTTCCTTGGCACCGGCTTCAGAATTATAAATTAATTAACTAATTGAAAATACGTACTAATTACTTTGTGCGAAGTAAATTTATTTATTGCTTTTTAGTTTTGCGTTTGAAGTCGGTTTTTTTTTTGTTAAAAATTTTAGTTCGAAACGGATATAATTCCGTTTAATTAGGATGATATCTGAAAACAAATATCCGGAAACCCTACTAAGTAGTTAGTAAATATACTTAATCTCACGCCTGTTATCGCTTATGGGGTGGACAGAGCCAGAAGTAATCGGAAGACAACTTGCAGCCACATTCGATACGAACGCCTTAGATAGATTTATACAATACAAAATAGGTATACTTTATTGCACAAAACATACAAAACAAGTTTTTTTTTATAGTTATTTATTCATATTATTACTTTATTAACAAGTTTTACACACATGGACGAAAGATGCAGTACGATCCGGCGCCCTTATTGCTAAGCAGTAATTAGGTGATTTATCAAACGGTCGTTTTTTTTTTTGTTGAATGGTTTTATTTTTTTGGTTTCTCTAAGAATTGTACAATGACAAGTAATCAGCCTATATAATGAAATTATATTTATGCGGTCAAACTCGTCTTCTTTTTCTCGCTCTTAAAAATGACGTTTCTGAGTGACGGAAAAGGATAGTTGCATAGAAAAGTGCGATTCATTGCAACCATTAAACATATTCGAAACTAGAACGAACTGCGTTTTAAACAAATGCACTCCTAGAATGGAAATAGAAGTTGCGAAGTTTTCACTTTCGCTCGAACCCCAGGTGCAGTTGACTGTACTAATTTGTCGACATCACCCTCGAAACAGGGAAAGACCATTGGAGCAACGCGATTAAGGGAATCGTAAAGAATAATGTTAATAGAGTCATCATCATTAATAGCTTTTACTCACCTGCTAAGGGGTATAAGTTTTGATAAGGACTATCTTATTTATCTTTGTGTTTACTGTCGTGCTTGGGTATATCTATACCTACTCATGTATATACTCTGTGGTCCAGTAGCGTTGAGACGAGCGTTAGGTTCACCATTTAGAAGTCGCAGGTTTGAATCTCGCTGGGGATTTATTTCAGATTAATATTCATAATTATTATTTTAAGTATATTAGATTAAATTCCATTATAAAAAATAAATAAAATTGGAAATTAAATCAAATAAAATTAAAATTATCAATGTCCTAATAAATAAAATAAAATTTATATTACTTACTAATAAAAAATAAATAAAATACATGAAAGAAAATACATTGGGTGCACACAAACTTAACCGAATTTTAGTTCGACAGCTCTTAAATGAATGCCGTCCTGAACTTACAATAAGTGCAAGAAAGGGATTGAGCTAACTTTAGCCCTGTATTGTACTGATATGTACTAAAACACATACTTTTGGATAGATAGGTAATCGAGTGATTGTCCGAAAAATAAGATGATTTCGAGTTTCAGGGGGTGCGTTAATAAGTTGGTCCCGGTTATAGTCATTGCACGACCCATATCAGACTTATAATTACTCTGATACTAGCATGGATACTGTTACGGTCAAACTTATAACCCTTCTTATTTCTACGGCGCAGTCGGGTAAAAGGACTTTATCAACTTTCAATGCAGTGCAGTGGAAACGTGAGTGTTGTTACGTCACGGCGGATCTCGGAAGGAAGTCATTTGCCGTCGCCGACTCTTGTTACTTCAACTAGGTAAGTGCTAGCTTTTATTTCAACTAGCTCTTCAAGCATTTTGTTAAGTACATGAACATAACACCTTGCGACGTTCATTCATAATACTTATATTAAAAGGGTCATATCTCATTAAGAGTTTCTGTTAGAGAATTGTTCTAACATAAATGTAACGACATAAGTGGTCCAAAGGTAGAGCGTTGGGCTCACGATCCGGAGGTCCCGGGTTCGAATCCCGATGAAGACATATCACAAAAGTCACTTTGTGATCCCTAGGTTGGTTAGGACATTACAGACTGATCACCTGATTGTCCATAAAGTAAGATGATCCGTGCTTCGGAAGACATGTTAAGCCGTTGGTACCGGTTACTACTTACTGGTGTAAGTAAGTACTCGTTACATGAGCATTTTCAGGGTCTTTTGGCAGCTCAATAGTAACCCTGACACCAGGGTTGATGAGGTTGGTATTCCACCTCATAACCCACACGATAGAAGAAGAAGCATAAATGAATTATTCATATTTGTATGTCGTTTCCATATCTCGGGCATATGGAGTCCCGGACTTTTGGAAGGCGTCCGTGGGGCCGAAGCCAACACGTAGAGATCCCTTTAGACAATTTAATCTAAATGTGGTGTGACACCAACCGGCGATGGTCCCTGTATGCACTACGGGAGTGCACCAAAAGACAATCCCCGGTTCGTGTAGAACTATTACAGATTATGGGGATAAAGGGAACTGGGCTATTGGGTTGGGGGTTAGTGGACCGGGATACTAGGACTATGGGAGACTATGGCACCTGCTCGACTAATGTTAATATTATTATTATCCCTAATGGGGTAATCAGAAGTACATCCATCCCAAGATAAAGAAGTATCCACGCCTCACCCAGCTTTCTATTAGAACTTATTGTGTTTGTGTTCTGTTAGATTAAAGATATTATTTGAACTAAATTCTCAAACTATCACAGAACAATTACTAAGACAAACATTAAACAATTATTTTCCTTTCCGCGAATTTCGTGTAGCAAAATTTGTTGATATGACTATAGTATAAATGTATTGTGAAGCCAGAAACATTGGATTTTATTTCAAATTCTTATTAATACTCGTAATATCTACACGTGTCTGAAATATGAAGCCTCTTCTGATGTTAATTAAGGGTTTATATTTCATCTCGATATTGTAAAGGGAGATTTATTTATTAATCATGAAGATCATGATAATGTATAAGGCATCCTGAGTAGGTACATTGACTTGAAAATCGTATTATGGGATATAAACACATAAACAGCATATACACGTCTCTATCAACCGGAGCGGGTATGGAGCATACTCCACCTTGCTGCTCTACTGCAGGTTGGTGGAGGTATTTGGGCTAGTAGCCCGCGACCAACGGCTTAGCGTGCCTTCCAGCGGCTTAGAAGGTACATTAGCCGTAAAAATACCTCCACCAACTCGCAGTGGAGCAGCGCGGTGAAGTATGCTCCATACCCCCCTCCGGTCGATTGAGCGGAGGCCTGTGCCCAACAGTGGTACGTATATAGGCTGTTTGTTTATGTATGTGTGTATGTATGTATTTGCACATTTTATAAATAAATATTTTTATTTTGCTAAATACTGCACCGAAAATTAATTAAGTTTGAACAAAGACCAATATTAATCCTATCTTATTATAATAGATATTAGTTTGATAACTGTATGGTTGACAAGTTGACCGGGGCTTGTTCTGAAACAATGTACTGATATAGAAACAGTGTGATAACTAATTTTACGTAATGAATTTTATAACATTAGTACATTATTTTTTTTCCGAGGACTTACGTTGACCAAATTGGAGATGTCCTTAGAAAAGGCATGCGTGTATGAAGCGATTGATGGGTGTGGAGGAAGCAAGAGAAGTGTGTCGGGATCGAAGCAAATTGAATTCTATTGTCTCTGCTTACCCCGGTGGGAAATAGTCGCGAGTTTATATTATGTTTATGTAGTATATTGTTAGAGAATGAATGAAAAAAAGATTAGCGAAACAGATTTGTGTAGAGAATTTAGGTAGTAAATTGGGAGAGGAAGGAATTTGATTTCAATAGGAGAATAGTACTTAAATACTCATCATATATGTGGTCAAATTCGAAACTATAGGTTATAAAGAGATAAAATGGTACATACCTCTATAAATATAACGGCCAGCGCCTTCCTAAATCAAGTCCGCAATTATTACCCATATATTAAGCATAACAAAAACGGCAATAATAATTTATGTCTTAGGCAGACATCATGTGAGTTTTAATTTAGAATAAAACCCAAATCTTCAACTTGAACTTATATTAATTATAAAATTGTACAAAATTTTGTAAGTGATGCGTTCGGTCAAGAGGTCAGAACGAAAGTGAGATTGCAAATTTATGCAAGAAACTCCTATGCAAAATGCAGTTTTTTTATACGGGGGTGAGAATTGCGGACTTGATTTAGGAAGGCGCTGGCCGGAACATATTATATAGCAAGTGGAGTATCCGTCTATACCAAAGGCGTGATATTATCTATTTATCAATGAAAATCACGTAAGCACCTTCTTGGAAAAACACTTGGATGTGATACTTTGAATCTAAACTAAACCTCGCAATGGACAAGTCCGTTCCAGTAATAGTATTTCTTACTTTTAAGATATGAGTATTTTGAAAACGGTTTTACATGTCAAACTATTTTCCACTTTCAGACTAGCACAAAAGAATGTTTTTAGCGACGAAATCCCTTTGCTATGCTACTAAACCAACACCGATGAACGGACTGACTGGCCCGCAAGTTAATTAACTTTGTTCCTCGCTTATTTACGGACAGCAAATAGCCTGATTTGATACAGCCACACATACATTCACACGTTTCGGTCACTTTGTTGAGTTAGTAATAGGTAGCAAATAATTTTAGAGAAATACTGAAACACGTAAAATAACCCGACCGGTCGAAATCGAAACAGACTCTCAGAACTCTGTTGTACAGTTAGTTCTTTATTTGTTCCATTACTTTTGTCAATCAATAATTTAAGCGAAGCATTTAAGGTAAAAGCAATCAAAATTATAAAGTATTAGTTCACCATCATCAGCAAATGAACGTCCCCTCTGCTGGGGCACGGGCCTTCCCTATGGATGGGTAGGGAGATGGGGCCTTAAACCATCACGCGGGCCCAGTGCGGATTGATGGTTAATAACGACTGCTAATGCAGCTGGGACCAACGGCTTAACGTGCCTTCCGAAGCACGGAGGAGCTCGAGATGATTTTTTTTTTGTGGTCACCCATCCAGTGACCGGCCTCTGCGAAAGTTGCTTTACTTCAACAATCGCAGACCAAGCGCGTTAACCGCTGCGCCACCGAGCTCCTCAAAGTATTAGTATTAAAGTATTAGTTACTAAACCGTTTTAGTTTATTCACTCCCCGTGGCCTGTGGGATATCATTGCTTATCGTACTTGAAATCTGCATGGCGAAACTTTGATTAGTTCATGTTGTAGGTACCTTTGTTTACGGAGTTGACAGTATGGAATCCAGTCACTTTTAGCTAATGATTCACAATTTAAATAATAACAATGGAATTACGGGACTGTAGATAGATATTTATTCTTCTTCTTCTATCATGTGGGTTGTGTGGAGTACCAACCTCATCAATCCTGGTGTCAGGGTTACTATTGAGCCGCCAAAGGCCCCTGACATGGTGCATGTAACGTGTCTTCCGAAGCACAGATCATCTTACTTTCGGACAATCAGGTGATCAGCCTGTAATGTCCTAACCAACTTAGGGATCACAAAGTGTTTTTACCCACGACGGAACGGAGCAGGTATATGCATTTAGTTAGAAAAACTTTAGCTGGGTTAATGGCAGCCCCCGACGGATATTCCTCGGTTATGTATTATGGTAAAATTATATCTATTACTGATTTCTCGAGATGTCAAATCTTTTTAGAAAGTATTTTTAAGTCTATTATAATATTTCGTTACATAAGAATTGGGTTAAGTTGGGGGTTTTGAGTTATTTTATTCTTTTTCGATGAGATTTTTAACGTGTGTCGTGGGTTTTTTTTGAAATTTTTTAATTTTGCTTAATTTTTTGTGATATGTCTCCACCGGGATTCGAACCCGGGGCCGGTTGATTAAATACATTTTTGTTTTGTTTAATTCCCTAACATGCGTACCACGCGATTTTGTTCGTATGTTAACAAAACGACATGACTTATTTGGGTTCACATATTAGCACTAATCGACAAAATGACCATGACAATATTTTATCACTTTGCGCATGTTACTGGTGAGATAAAGTGCAAAGTAATACTGGCGAGTTAAAATGGCCACATCGAAGCAATTCATCTCAAAAAGCAATATTGCTATTTGACATTTGTTTGCATTGCGCACTTACTTTTATATACGCAAATATTGCTTTCTTAGATGAATTGCTTCGATGTGGCCATTTTAACCTCCCTGTACTACCTTCTATGTATGTCAAAATGTAAGGAATTTCCTGGAACCCTTCGAATAGCAAAATGCAATACAAAGTGAAGTAGTACGGACACTAACCACACTCACCAATGAACAACGAGCGTCACATCCACCTAATTGTGTAAAGCCACATATTTCAAATTGCACAAAAAGGTGTTAACACGTTTCAGGCACCCCTTTGGCCTTCATAGAACAAAGTAACTCAATTTTCATGTTAAAATGTCCGCTTCTATGTGTTGATTATGTTACAAACTTCCAGTTCGCATAGGTGTAAACTTGTTACGAGTTGGAACAGAGTCTAGAATAAATTGTAAATTATGCGGAACTGACCCGCAAAATGCAGCCAACGCTTTAGAACCTCGAAGTTTACGTCAGGATTTTGGACGAGTCAAAATGTTTGGATCTGCTGCCGTTTTAACCCGCTAGCGCATAAATATATTAGCAAACTTTCTCGCTGAACTTCTAATGAATTGATAGCAACTGGTGGACGTTTAGAACGTTTACTTATGTAATATCTGTTATATTTTTTCACTGTGGTCCTGTAGGATTTTTTATTCACTTCCCCGTGGATATCGGAGAACACGCGCGGCATTTGTTTAACCGACTTTAAAAAAGGGGTGAATGGGTGACTCTTCTTCGTATTTTATCTGGACTGAGACGTCCCTCTGCTGGGTAAAGGCCTCTTTCCATTTCTTCCAGGGTACTCCATTACCACTGACGGCAATGGGTGATTATCGGTGTAAAATCTGTGTTTTTCCCAAACTCAAACTATTCTAAAAGCCTGTAAAACCAGACAGTTACTTTCGTATTTATAATATTAATGTGAATTACCAAATAGTCAATGGCCCCGATTCCTGCAGACACCGTCTAACTTTATTTTAAGTTATATCCGTCATTTTCATATCCGGCGAAAAGGAAAAGGGACGGATGATTCACAGCTCTTAATTTTAGGAAGAATGAGTAAATGAATGAATAACCCGGGCGAATCAAAAGGTATGTCGCTGGTATGCAATCCGTTTGACGTGCTGTCTACTTAACTGTGTCGGGTTATTGACTGATGTAAAATTTTTAGACGGTTGTTTTAGATTTGTGCTTAAAATTGACGTGTGTTCCATAAATTTTATGCTTGTCGATTACCCGTCCCTTTCCTTTTCGGCGGATAAGAAAATGACAGATATAACTTAAAATAAAATTAGATGGTATTTACAGGAATTAGCACCAATGTAATATCAACACTTATTATATAAATCAAAATTCTATTATCATTCTGTTTTTACAATCCCATAATTTACTATTGTTTTGGAACGAGACAAATATTTACAATGTATCAAAACTACTATTTCGCTATAACTTCGTACCAAAATTTTCGAAAGAAATATCAAAAATACATTATAAATTTTAACTACATTGCATTTGTGAATTAAACTTAGTAATGACGTTCTAGGGTAAATGACCTAGTCCTAAGTTGGTGCTAAATTCCATTTTACGTTATGAGGTGGAATATTACTGAACATTTTACCAGTCAAATAAGTCGTGAGTCTCGAAGCAAATTAATAACAAGCATTAAGTAGGTACGTACTCTAAAAATTACAAAGATGTAGCCCGAGTTACTTACAGTAATACATATTATCCTTCTGGGTCTTTTCTTTTAAAAAGTAAAGTCTGAAATCTCTAAAACCTAGCTTTAGCTCATACTCACTGAAAACTTTAGCATTTACGACGAGCATTGAAAATAAATGTCCATTTTCTCTTCAAACTTTCAAACATAACGTTACCACAATTCGCGTCTATATTAACCTTTCTAATCTTCGCTTTCCAAACATCACAAATCCTATACTTCCAAAAAGCAGAGGAAAACTCTGTAAATTATCGCTACATCATAGCTGTACCCGGGTATAGGGGGACCCTGGGGGCCCTGTTATCAAGCTAAGGCCCAAAACTCCTGTGTTTGTTTTTATCGCAACCTGACTTTTGTTTTCATTATTCGCTATGGCAACACTTAATGTTATTGCTAGGATAGAGACATTTTTTTAGAAAACAAAGAATGAGGGTCGTTTTTAGTGATAATGTTTATCCATTTTGTTCGTTTATTTCCAAATAAGTATATAAGTGTAGTATGTATTTTTTCAGTGTGAATACACAGTGGTCCCGATTTCTACAGACACCTTCTAATTTAATTTTAAGTCATACCCGTCATTTTCTTATCTGCCCCTTATATAATTAAGTAGTAACCGGGACCAACGGTTTAACGTGTCTTCCGAAGCACGGATCATCTTACTTTCAGACAGTCAAGTGATCAGCCTGTAATGTCCTAATCAAACTAGGGACCACAAAGTAATTACTTTATAAGTCAGTCGATTACATAACATTAGTAAATCTTTTAAGGAGCAATGTATACGTTTTTACAATAAGATTTCCATTGACATTCAGAATTTGCCTTTCAGCTGTTTTAAGACAGCAGTTAAACAAAAACTTTACAAAAAAGGTTATTATAAAGTTAGTGATTATTTAGAAGATATGAATGCAGGGGATTAACTGTCTGAGAACTATATTAGGCAGCTAAATTACTCAATTGTATACCAATATTTTATGTTATTTTTTATTTTTTTAAAGAAGTCTAGGGCCCTGTGTCGAGGTTTTTCTTGCAGCTTCTTTTCCCCGGCTATTCAGGTTGTGAGAAGCTGCAGAAGTTTTAGCCGGATGAGACGTTCGATATGAAAATTTTGACGATTCAAAGTGTAACTTTGTTACCTACTGAATAAAGATATTTTTGAATTTGAATTTTTGTGATATGTCCCCATCGGGAATCGAACCCGAGACCTCCGGATCGTGAGCCCAACGCTCAACCACTGGACCACGGACGTTGCTCGAATTTGTTTTTTTACTGTGGGAAATGTTTAATTAAGATTTTGAGTTTTTGGGTTCTAAGCAGTGTAAACAGAATATGGGTCTGAAAATATTATAATTATTATTTTTAACAAGTTTTTGATAACATATTCCAATTTTTCATAGCAACATCAATACAATTATTTCTTTATCACCATGTCGGTGGACCATTGTCCATTCTTGTCCATCAAAGGCTAATTCTTTCACTTCCTTATGAGACACGACGTTCAACTGATCTTTAATCTGTTCCATGTAAGCTCTAATTTGTCTCCCCCTTCCTATCTTTCCTTATAGCTTCCCTTCTATGATGTTTTTAATAAAAACGTCGTGTCTTATTAAGCGTCCAATCATCTTGCCTCTTCTGTCTTCAGTAACTCTCAATATTTGCCTCTTTTCCCTTACTCTTACTGGCACTTCCTCATTAGTAACCCTTTCAGTCTAACTTATTATTTCCATCCTCCTCCAACATCACATTTCAAAGGCCTCAAGTCTCTCTCTCTCTTATTTCTAAAGCTTGTAAAAAGTTTTATGTCTAAGTCCAACACAGTGCAATGTAATAAAAGCCAACAATAGAACATACACAGCCTCCGTGGTCTAGTGGTTAGAGCGTTAGGCTCACGATCTGGAGGTCCGTGTTCGATTCCCGATGGGGACGTTGTCGAAATCACTTTGTGAGACTGTCCTTTGTTTGGTAAGGACTTTTCAGGCTTGAATCACCTGATTGTCTGAAAAAGTAAGATGATTCCGTGCTTCGGAGGGCACGTTAAGCCGTAGGTCCCGGCTACTAGCCGTTAAAACACCTCCACTAACCCGCATTGGAGCAGCGTTGTGGAGTGTGCCCCATCCGGTTCATTGAGGGGAGGCCTGTGCTCAGCAGTGGGACGTATATAGGCTGTTTATGTTCGTTATGTTATGTAATAGAATGTACAGCATAGAGAATGAAATAATACTGTTGTGTCTTTGACAATAGACCTATTCATTAAACAATTTAATATAACTACCGCATATAGAGTCAACAAAGCTGTGTTTGAAATCGGGATGTGTGGATACGACCGAGTATAAATATGGACAACCCATTAAAATATTTGCCCTCATTACAATTTGGGTCGACCCGTTATAGTTTCACATGACGCTGATTCGCCTTATAGTCAAAACTACGTAAGCGCCTTTTTGAAAAATAACATTCAAATGTCAGTTTTGTTGACACAACTTCTAAATTCGCCTTAAATAAGGCAGGGCTTTTTGGCGGGAACGGTACAGTTGCTTTCTTCATTGAGTAATCTAAATAATTAACACGAAGTGGTGTTTTGTGGTTAATGATCGCATTAAGTTAGTCGGAAAACGTTCGCGACAGTGTTATTATATCGGAATATTAAATAAACAAAGTGTATTTGTTTCATTTCGCTTCGCGCCTACAAGCCGCTTCATAACTCAAACGTTTATGTGGACTTTACAAGAAAAAAAATACGTAAGACATGGATGTATGGGCATAGTTCCCTTTGCCTTACCCTTCGGGGAAAACTACAACAGAAAATAAGTAAATTAGGCAGGCAAAGATCTGTAGACGATACAGCTTTGACTTTAGTAATTAAATATTCGAAATTCAAAATCAAAATAGGTCTAAGACTTGTCTTAAGTTTTCAATCTCTTTTATTTAAAATCCTAATTAGGCCAGCGCTTTGTCTTCACTTTTCAATTTATTTTATTTAAAATCCATATTAGGCCTAAGCCATGTCTTCTATATCCAAAATCTTGAAAGTAAATTCCAGTTGATGCCTGAGACATGACTTTATCCAATAACTTGTCACATCCAAAAATAAGTTCCACTCCAGTAAAGTCTAATCCGGTAAAGGCAAAAAGTGAACTCAATTTTCATCTGTATTGAATTTAATAAAAAGTGACATCTGAATGTGATTTTTCATAAAGACGCTTGCATTGTTTTTTGCTGGAAGGCAACCATAAAAGACGTTGGAATATGGGGAAGAATTAGACATTTTAATGGACCCTTTGTTTAGCGGGGTCTGATAGAACAAAGGGGTACTTAATAGAACATGTAATTTTATATTCTATTCTTGTTCACATTTGTGTTGTAAAATTTAATTTAAAATATCGTTATAGCCGTGTTCGGTGAACGCGTGACTTACATCCGATTGGCACAGCTTGGAATCCCAGTAGGGCTCACATGCGCAAAATGATAAAATTTTGTCACGGTCATTTTATCGATATAATTATGTCGTTTTGTCGATTGGTGCTAATATGTGAACTCAAATCACGCATGTTAAGGAAAAAAAAACTTATCGATTTCGACAAAATTTATTGAATCGATTGATAATTTTATCACGTTGCACATGTCGTTAGACTGTCAGGTCGTGCTTTGAACAATGGAATGCGACTTTATTAGTTTGAATTCATGTTTGAATTGATGACCACGGTGGCTTACAATAATCAATAAACTATTTGCAGCCACTTTTAATACATAGTCCCAAGGTGGATAATGATAAACCGTATGATGATAGGGGATCACCCTATCTCTCTTACAGATGATCCATAAAATAAAAAAGAATAAAAAATTTTTAACAAAAAAAAAACCGACTTCAAACGCAAAACTAAAAAGCAATAAATAAATTTACTTCGCACAAAGTAATTAGTACGTATTTTCAATTAGTTAATTAATTTATAATTCTGAAGCCGGTGCCAAGGAAATGCTACAACGAAGTACCGATTTATATATTTTTCAATACTGATTGTTTTGTAATTTTTTGTTTGACATTGTTTTGTAATTGCTTTGATATAGGTATTAAACAATATTGTGTGTACATATTAATTTGATATTGTAGTAGGGTTGTTGTAGCATTTACTTGGCACCGACTTCAGAATTATAAATTAATTAACTAATTGAAAATACGTACTAATTACTTTGTGCGAAGTAAATTTATTTATTGCTTTTTAGTTTTGCGTTTGAAGTCGGTTTTTTTTTTGTTAAAAATTTTATTTTATTTTACGATTTTAAGTGATGGTTAGACCGAGCAAGGATGCAGACAGACAGATTTTCTGATTTATATTCATATAAATAATAATATAATATATTATTAGTAGTGATCACAATTATTATTGATGAACATGTTTACACACACACACTCACACACGCGCTAACGCACACGAGCACACGCGCACGTACACACGCACACACACAGATACACGCACACACACAGACACACGCACACACACACACACACACACACACACACACACACACACACGCGCGCGCGCGCGCGCACACACACGCACACACACACACACATGTGTATGTGTACATACACACATGTGGTTGTCAGTGGAAGCTGCTATCATACACACTCACGCATACATATAGATACAGTAGATTTCGCGTGGTTCGCTCGCTGCTAAAGCAGCTCGCGTGTCCTGTTTATTCGAAACTGTCCCTCTTCGTATGGCGGCCATTTTGTTTTTCCGCCATTTTGTTTTTTTTCACCGGCGATAGAATTTGACCAAGATTTAAATGGGTGTCGTGGAAACAAACAAAATCCAGGTGCAATAGGTTTGCCAGGCCGTAGGATGTCTCCCTGATTGGGAGCAGTTTTCAAAGATGACGTTCCGATCACACCCCTATACATCATTTTTACCCCCAAGACATTTTCTGGAAAAACAAAATTTTGTATGGCGGCCATCTTGTTTTTTCGCCATTTTGTATTTTTTTCACCGGCCATTAAATTCGACCAAGATTTAAATAGGTTTCGTGAAAGAAAAATTGGTTCAGGTGTGATAGTTTCGCCAGGCCGTAGGGTGTCACCCTGATGCGGAGCAGTTTTCGAAAATCGGGAAGTATTTCCATACTTAACATGACGATCCGATTACAACCCCGATATATATTTTATATCCCGAGACATTTTCTGAAAAAACAAAATTGTGTATGGCGGCCATCTTGTTTTTCCGCCATTTTGTTTTTTTTTACGCGCTATGGAATTTGACCAAGATTTAAATAAGTGCTCTGAAAGAAATATTGGTTCACGTGCGATAGTTTTGCCAGGCCGTAGAGTATCTCTCTGATGCGGAGGAGTTTTTGGTGACCAGAAAGTATTTCCGTACTCTACATGACGTTTTGAGTAAGCGCCCCATACATTATTTTTACCCAAACGGGCTTCTTCCAAAATCGACAAAATTTTGTATGGCGGCCATCTTTTTTTTCCGCCATTTTGTTTTTTTGCACCGGCGATTGAATTTGATCAAGATTTAAATACGTTTCGTGAAAGAAAAATTGCTCCAGGTTGTATAGTTTTGCCAGGCCATAGGGTATCTCCCTGATGCTGACCAGTTTTCGAAGGTCGGGAAGTTTTCCCGAAGCGTAAAGATCGATCCGATCAATATGACTTTACAAACGCACTAGTCGCTCCTACGATTTTTGAAAATTCCCCTCGATTTCTCTGGTCTTCCATCATCAGATCCTGACTTCCTTGACATGGGACCCCCTTGGGTATATCTCCTTTCAAACAAAAAAAGAATTATCAAAATCGGTTCATATACGACGAAGATATGCCCGAACAAACATAAAAAAAAAAAAAAAAAAAAAAAAAAAAAAAAAAAAAAATATACGGTCGAATTGAGATCCTCCTTTTTTGAAGTCGGTAATGAAGTCGGTAAAAAGGGATATTTAAATTATCTTGACTCTTTTTATTAAAAAAAAAAAAAACAAAATGCCTCTTACATTCCGATGACAATCTAATAAAAGACAAGCACTTTATCTTTTTAAAAAATCCTTCCGTCGCATTCATTCATCATCACTAATTGAAGAGCCACGCTCTTGTCGGTGTAGCACTCTCCATGTTACTTTTTAGGGAAAAATAGAGCAGTGGTTTCCCTCTTGCCTTCTGCTTCACAGTACTCTGTCTAACGCGAGTAGGATGGCGCCCAGAGTAGTCTATTTCAAAGCCGTACTGTACTCCTGTCTTCCGCCTCTGAATAGTTATGGCAGTTACTACTGCCTTCTGTCAGTTTTCAGGTTACAGTCCCTGTAACTCGCCTCTTCCGTCCTGCATTGCCGTACCGATGGCTCCCATCTCCGCCTATGCAACCGTTGAGGTCTTCACCCGTATCCCCGGGTAGGGCTACGTTATACCCCATAGGTCTAGGTCCTTATCTGACCTCATCCACCATCTTACTTCGGCCTACTGAAGTAAGAGTCGCCCACCCCCGCGGCAAGGGTCCCAGAGTCCCATTCAAGCAACCAAAACTCCATTCATCATCCTTCCATAGCATTCTCTTGTACTATCTACTCACTTTCCTACATACATTACCAGCCTATAATAGAGAAAATAATGTTCTACGCTGCTATTTCATTCACTGGCATGCAGTGGAAGTTAATTAGTAACGTAAAGTCACGTTTTAGCTTAGACTAATTATAGACTTAGATAAGTTAGTGAATGACTTTTTTGCTTTTTACAGCATTTATCGGTGCTTAGGGAAATTCACAGAGTAAAAAACGAAAGGGCCTGAGGGTCTATAAAGGCCATATTGAAATAATTAATCTGAAAAGCAATATTGCTATTCGATTTTTGTGCATATAAAAAGTAAGTGTCAGTGTGAGATGAATGCCAAAAGAGGCGGGTAATGTGTTACGAGTATGTACGTATATTATTGTTTCTTTTTCCTAAACGGCTTGAAGGATTTTAAGGTATGAGTTATCGTTAGATTACGAATACATTTCGTAGAGCGTTTTATATTCTTTGAACAAAGTTCTTATGGGGCTTGTTTTCCTCTTTTTAGTGTGCAGTCGGGTTTTTTGTTTTTTCTTTATAATAATTATTTTTTAAACTCCCTGATCAGAAGTTGTTGCTGACTATTTGGCGAAAGAAAGCTGAGTTTACTCATAGGTCATATACCTAAAGGATATACTAAACTAAATAGCACCTAAGGCAGAAGTAGGTTACAGTTAAAAATTCACGTTCCATTAGTAGGAACTGGGAACAATATTTCAAAAACCCGGTTTCGTTCGAGCTTTGAAGCGAATTTTCAAAGAGAAACCTTTGAAAGAAGCTCGCATTGTTTTCGCTAGAGTCTCATTTCGCAGCGGTAGGAAATAGCTTTATTTTTTCAGCTTTTAGCTTTTAGATAGAAGACTGTTTGTAAATGTCGACAGTGATTTGAATTTGAAGCGGTTTCAGATGAATACTTAGTTTGTTTGGCTTCACTTGTTTTCGCGTTGTTGGTCAGGGCTGGGTGTATTTTTAGTTTATTCAAATTATGGTTTGTTTGACCTGAAGTTATTAGTTCAGAATATCCGTCTAGCCCATATTCAGGAAAGTCTTTTGTTAAGAAAACTGTTAGTGAAGAATGAAATGGACACATTCTCACGGTAACTACAACTACATTAAAGCATACTTCAATTTTAACGGGCGAAAACTAGTTTTTACCGGTTGATATGTGATACAAATTGTTAAACAGGGTAAAAATTGCTCGAGGAGAATCCGGTGGTGTAATAGTTAACACGCTCGTCCCGGCTTGACAAGAGCTGCGGGTTCAAGTCCCGTCCGAGTCAGATTTTTCGATTTTTTTTTCTTTAAGCTTGTGTTTATCTCATTTGACAATAAATCACGTATCGACCTATTAAATATAGTTAACCATGTAATACTTAGTGTCCATGAATCTTTAAAACTGACTACTTTAGTTTAGCTTGTTAAAAATAAAACGAAAAGTTTATAATAACTGAAGTAAAGTCTCCTTGGCTTCCGACAAAAACCTCTGGGAAAATTTACATTGAATGACCAAGCACCTTTATAGAGCTGCAAAAACTATCTAAACGGAAATAAGTTTTAAACTTGCTTCACTTATTCTAATTAATTCGAATACCCAACGGAAAAGTAAATCTTTCCTCGAGAAAGAGTGTTTGCATGCATCCGTAATATTCTACGGTCATCCTTTATTCATGACCCTTGGGTGCGTGAGGTAGGGTTGCCATGATTGTAATAAGTGTCAAAAAAGAATATTGTTAGGGGAACGCGGAAATTCTCTTTTTAAAAATTCAAAAGCTTTTGTCGGAATAGGGTAGTTTCCTAGTCAATTCAGTTACTTTTTACTAAACGTCCATACCAGAAATTACTTTGTATGAAAAAGCAACATGTGACGTCATAGGAAAACGTGACAAAATGTTGGACTTATTATTACGTTTTTTTTTATTAAAATTATAATACAAAGAGCGACTTTTTATTTTATGTTTCTTTATTAAAATTTATAAATAAGTTAAATAGAAAATAGAAGACATTTATTGTCACCTTTAGATCTGTGTTTATTGAGTAATCAGAATTTCATAATTTATCTTTGACCGAAACTACTCAATTCTTGGAAAGTTGATAAATAATATTGTAACGAGACGAGAAATGCTGGAAGTCCAATCTGTTCTGTATAATAAAATTATTTCGAAGTATTTCTTCATTTACAAAGTAATAGAAATTCAACTTTTGCTCTAAAGTTTAAAATTCTTAGAAATCAGCAAAAATACCTACTTAGTACAAACGCCTGGGTTTTAGTGCACCAGAGTTCCATGTAGCATACTTTTACAAGCTTTTCCACTGATAATATATTATAACACTACTTTATGACATTTTTCAGGGTTGATGGATTTGGTAATCCACCTCACAACCCACACGATAGAAGATGACTTTTTTTAAAGAACATCTAGGGCCCTGTGCCGAGGTTTTTCTTGCAGCTACCTTTCCGCGATTCTACAGGTTGTGAGAAGCTGCAGAGTTATAGGCGGATGAGACGTTCGTTATGTATACGTAAATATTGACGATTCAAAGTGTAACTATGTTACCCAGTGAATAAAGATGTATTTTGAATTTGAATATGTAATATTTTGTCCATTGATTGTTTATCAAAAAACACTAAAATCATTGACGAAAATCCGTACATATCAACGAGCCTACGTCATACAAGCAAATCGGATCATTACTAGCCTACACGTGCAAGCATCTCCACCACAGAATCCCCTCAAAATTCATAGTACTCTTTTGGGCTTTCCCAAACCATAATCCTGTTACGCTCAAACCATTTGGGGACCCTAAAAGGTTTCATCCAAAATACTCCACTGGTCAGGAATGTTCGAACAGCATGATTTAGTCAGGGAAAAGTGTTTTACTTGGTGAAATGTAGAGCAACTTGACGACGCCTGAAGAATACTAACAGTCTGGGAATGTTGTTTTGGATATTTATACCGGGAAGTTTGGACGTAAGGTACCTCTGGCGCCAGTTTGTTAGTCACACTTGTAAATCATACTTGGAAGTTTTTTCGGGTAAGTAGCGCTTTGCACGTGTTAACGACTGAGAAGTGCCTACTTGTAATAAGTTTGCCTAGTGCTCTTGTTTTTTGGTTGAATGACTTTTAGAACAATAACATAAAGCCACCTTTATGTATTTCAATTACAAGTTTCTCTTTTCGACGTGAAGACTGTACTTAAGGTTTCTTTTTACGTAGGATGTTTTACCGCTTTGTTGGTTTAAAGTTTTTGAATATCCGATTCGGAATTTAAAAGTATTTCATAGTATCTATATGGGTTAGCTTTGGATGAGTATAAAATCTATTTTAAAAACGGAAATCTTGCCATTTATGTACCTCTGACTACCACAATTGGGATATATTGACTTTATGACACGGTGAATTATAAATGTGTCAATTTTCTGATGGCGTGAACTTGGTCATTCTTTTCACAACCAGGCTACATTTTCTGTTTCTAAATGAGATTTATAAAAATATTAGCTTACATAAAGATTTGTAATAAAAAAACTAAAGAATCCAATGTTGCCATACTTTTCAGGTACGTTTGAACGAAGAAAAAAATTCTGACTTTTGAATATTATTCTTCACCCAACTCTTGTGAAACTTCGAGATTTAGCACCTGTCATGGCCGGAGTTCAGGTATTGCAAACTAAAATGTATGTTTCACAGGAAAGTTGCTGCACAAGTCTTTATTGCCGTAGAAAAATCTATAGTGGTCGACAGATTCACAAACAACATATTAATTAATGGTGTTAGTGGGAGTTAAAATGGCCCCATCTAAGCAATTCATCTAAAAAAGCAGTACTGCAATTTGACTTATAAAAGTAAGTGCGCCACCATCGTTGACCAGTCCATACACTCAATTATTTGTATTTCTCGTGTATGTTGTTTTTATTATGTGTTTTGTTTGATTGTAAGTTGTGTGTTACTCCGTGTTTTCAATTATATATTTGTTATTTGTTTTGTGTTTGTTACTGTGGTGTCCCTTTATAATAAACGTTTCTTTCTTTCTTTCCTTTCAATGCAAACAACTGTCATACATACATACATACATACATAAACTCACGCCCGTAATCCCTAATGGGGTGGGCAGAGCCACAAGTGATCAAAGACAACTTGCAGCCACTGTTCATACGAAGTCCAAAGATGGATATGATGAACCTTTTGGTGATAAGGGATCAGCCTATCGCCCATAACATTAGTCCATCATGTTAGAGGACACAATCCCTCTGTCGGTTTTTACGACATGCCCGGGAAGAGAAGCAGCTGAACGTGTTCTGTTTTTTATATGCTCCCAGAACAGCATAGAAGCAACTGTCAAATAGCAATATTGCTATTTTAGATTAATTGTTTTGATGTGGCGTTTTAACCCCCAGCGACACCGTAACGAATGCTAAGGGAGATGTTTTAGATCATGAGTCTAAGTTGACTTCAAGTGGAATTTTCGGTCGCAAAATTCATGATGCTTTTTTGTTTTTTATTTTATTATTTTCAATTTTGCGAAGGAAAATTCCACTTGATGTTAACTCAGAATCATGGGAACAGTATAGGGTACGGTGTTGCTAACATCTTGCATAATATATGCTGCTGGTTCGGTTCCAAGATTATTGCTCATTTAATAAACTCGACCTCAATATATCCAAATGCTATTGTATGACATTTTCACGGAAAAAAATCATTATTGATTATACCTATGTATTGCATTCTCAAGAAGTTTCTAGGGTAAATTCAATGAGGGATTTAGGGGTTGTTTTCGATAGCCAGCTACTATTTGATAAGCACATTGATAATATAGTTACTAAAGCCTCTAAAGCATTAGGTTTTATTATGAGAACATCGGCTGGCTTTCGTAGTGTAAAAGCCTTAAAAATACTTTACACAGCCTATGTACGTAGCCACTTAGAATATGCATCCCAAGTCTGGAACCCGCAATATGAGACATACAAGTCTCGTATTGAGAGTGTTCAGAGGAGATTTCTTCGGTATTTGGATTTTAAAACAAGACAAAGATCATTAGGCTATTATCATAGATGTAAACGTTACCATTTTCTGCCTCTTCAATCCAGGCGTACTATTTCAGATATTTGTTATCTGTTCAAATTAGCCAACGGGCGTGTTGACTGTCCGGAACTACTGTCAAAGATCTACCTGCGAACTAATTTACTTGGGCTCAGACAGCGCTCTGTTCTTCGAGTACCATTTGCTAGGGTAAATTATCGCAGAAATTCATTTTTTATTCGTGCCTGTCGTGATTTCAGTGAATTGCAATGTGATTTAGATTTGTTCTGTACCAGCATTACAACTGTCAAACGAATGCTTGCCAAACCCTTTTTTTTCACTCATTCTTCTTCTCATTTAATGTTTGATTAATGTGACATACCTATACCTGCCTTTTTATCAGCGCGTAACTCTTTATCTATTTGTGGAGATTTCTCATTAGCATTGTCTACATCTATCGTCTAGATCTATAGTTATTATTTGACTGTTAATCTTCCTAAGAAAATAAAATAAAATAAAATAAAAATAAAATAGAAAAAAAAAAATACAAGGTACCACGTACATTCCCAAACTGACTCCTTTTTCTCGAACACGCTACGTGTTAACTCGAAAAGCAAATAAAATTACCTCCATGCCAGGCGTTGCATTAACCACATTTTCTCTTAAAGGTAACAAAGATGTTGGTGTTTGGAATTTTCAGTAAATAACAGTTAGACCAGTTACAGCCTCCGTGGTCTAGTGGTTAGAGCGTTCGGCTCACGATCTGGAGGTCCGGGTTCGAATCCCGATGGGAACATTTTCGAAATCACTTTGTGAGACTGTCCTATGTTTTGTAATCCTAATAATTTTGTGATTCGGAAGGCACTTAAAGCCGTTGGTCCCGGGCTACTAGCCCAAACACCTCCACCAACCCGCAGTGGAGCAGCGTGATGGAGTATGCTCCATACCGTCTCCGGTTGGTTGAGGGGAGGTCTGTGCTCACCAGTGGGACGTATATAGGCTGTTTATGTTATTTATTTCTTCTATTTATCGTATTATTGATGTACACGCCTATCTGCCCTGTGTTAGTTTTAAATTAGTCTCTTTCCCGGTCTGTTAGAAGAAATTTCCACTAGAAATAACTTGTCTTTATATGATGTTCTGTGTACAATAAACTGTTAAATAAATAAATAAAACCTACGTTTCACTAAATACCTATCCATATGCCCACCATCTATGTTAAATTCTATTTCTTTTATTTACCAGTTTAGTAGATAAAATATTATGACAGATATTAGCATTGTTTTTCAAAATATAACACCTTTTTTTTCAGCGTGACTTATTGCAAATTTGCCGTAAATGGCATTAACTACTTGACCGGACAAAAAAATATAACACCAAACGTATGTTTGTATGAGAATCTCCTATTTTCCTCAAACACCATCTTCTCACTACGTGTTAACGCGAAAAGAAAATGAAATTACTTCGCGGTTGGTGTTACATTACCCACACCCATATCCCATAAATGAAAGAAGAACAAAATTATTATAATGTAAAATATTTGCAAAATTTGTACAGAAACTCATTCAGTGTTACTACAAAAGACGAACTAAAAATAAACTAGGTTTGAAGTAGTAAATCGCGCCACGAAAGAAGTCGGCGGATTTTAATGAAACTAACTTGGCAAGACTGAAGAAGAGACAAATACTGAGAATTATTGAGGACAGAAGAGGCAAGATGATTGGACACCTAATAAGACACGACCAATTCATTAAAAACATCATAGAAGGAAAGAGAGGAAAGGGAAGACCAAGAAGAGCTTACATGGAACAGATTAAAGAAAAGGTTAACGTCGTGTCTTATAGGGAAGTCAAGGAATTGGCCTTTGATAGACTGGAATGGAAAATGCTGCACCGACAAGAGCTTGGCTCTTAAATTGATGATGATGAACTTACAAGTCATAATAATTCTATGCAGAATCTGCGACAGTAGCGCCGCGGCCTTCGGGAATTCTTCCGTACTTATACGGTTTTTTTTTTCTTATTTTGTGACCACTTGCAATCGGTCCGAAGACCATAAGCAGGTCTGTTCCTTTATTTCATCAGTCGGGTGTATACGGATTATAATATTTTAAACATAGTTTATCTTTTAATATTTGTTTTGTAGTAACATACATACATACATATATAAACTCACGCCCGTAATCCCTAATGGGGTGGGCAGAGCCACAAATAATCAAAGACAACTTGCAGTCCACCTTTTGTACCTTGTAGTAACACTGATTATGTTTCAACATACCTTTTCCAGATTGTCGCCTTATAGTGACAATTACGTGTCATTTTGAAAAACACATTCGGATGGGATTTTTTGTTAACAAAATCACGCACATTTTACCCGGATTAAAACAAGCGTGTCTTTTGTTTTAATCCGGGTAAAATTTTTTGGTTTCATTTTTTATCCGGATTTTTTTTTCTATTGTGTTGGTTGTGAGGTGAATTACCAACCTCATCAACCCTGGTGTCAGGGTTATTACTGACCCGTCAAAGGCCCCTGACATGACTCATGTAACGACTATGTACATACTACTTACAGTAAGTAGTAACCGGGACGGAAGCACGGATCATCTTACTTTCGGACAATCAGGTCATCAGCCAGTAATGTCCTTACCAAACTAGAGAACACAAAGTATTTTTTGTGATATGTCCCCACCAGGAATCGAACCTGGGACCTCTGGATCGTGAGCCCAACACTCAACCACTGGATCACGGAGGTCGTTAAAATAACAGTGTGCAGGCTAGCATATTATTATTTATTTATTTATTTTATACACACACAATGCGGGGTTGACTGAAAGATACCTCTTTTAGAGATAAGTCCACCTTTTGTAACTTTGTCATTAATCATGTATTAATGTGTACTTACAATAAAGAGTAAATATTATATATTTTTCGAAAACGCGCATTCGTGGTATTCACTATGAGGCGACGATATCCAGTTAAATCTGTAAAGAGCTATCATACTCCTCGGGGCTATTTAAACAGATTGGCAATTTCCTTTAAGGACAGCTAGACATCTAAACGGGGCTCTGTTAATATTGAAAAGTCTTATCATTTCATTGTTGAAGGCTTTAAGATAAGGATATCGAGTGTTTTGCAACGAACTACGTAATATCGTCTGGGACGTAATTTTATTTAATGGAGGTGTAGGTATGGCATTGTTATTTAGAATAACTAACTTCGAGAAATAGCTGTTTAGTTTTGCACGTTTACTTTAAGTAAATCCATTATAAAGTTCGCCTTTGTACGGAAATGTCTTTGTACCTACTTTTTGTGTTACAAGAAAAACAAAGATTTATTTTACTTCTGACATATAATATTCTGTAGGAAGCTCACAAGTATATCCCAATTGAGGTATTCAGAGGTACATCTACCGCAAGATGAACTAAGTACCCCTACCTCACCGAGATTTTTGTTCTTCTTCTATCGTGTGGGGTGTGAGGTGAACCAACCTCATCAACCCTGGTGTCAGGGTTACTATTGAGCCGGCGAACGCCCCTGACATGGCTCATGTAACGATTACGTACTTACATCAGTAAGTAGTAACCGGGACCAACGGCTTAACGTGCCTTTCGAAGCACGGATCATCTTACTTTCGGACAATCAGGTGATCAGCCTGTAATGTCCTAACCAAACTAGGGCTCACAAAGTAATTTTTGTGATATGTCCCCACCAGGAATCGAACCCGAGACCTCCGGATCGTGAGCCCAACGCTCAATAGTAACCCTGACACCAGGGTTGATGAGGTTGGTAATCCACCCCACAACCCACCAAATAGAAGAAGGTGTTATGTTGGACCAAGATTGTTGATGTAGGTCATGACTAGTTAACCTACATAACAGTAGAAAAAAAACATTGCTGTTATTTAGACTGTAACCTACGCTAAACTCTGACCTCACCTGACTAGTAATGTGACGTAAATAGGCTGTTTTGGTATGTATGTATTCTACTGCGCCGATAGCACGCGGAATGCTAAACCTATCTAGTTTACTTTCCTGAATTTCCGTCTCATTCGTATCACTAGAGTTGGCGAACTATCGATAGTTTTTATGTAAAAAAAACTTTTGTTACAACTGTGGCACGTGGCACGCCCAGAGTATGCGGGTACATTGCGAAGCGTGCGGCGCGTGTCGTGCGGGCACATGCCTCGGAATGTTTGTATTCGGCTTAACACATAGCGAAGCGTGCGGTGTATAGCGTGCGGGGCACATGCCAATGTTTCTAGGTTTCCACCTTTAGGCTTATACAATTAGTGAACAATCTTGTAATACCGATAGTTGAAAAAATAAGCTAATATTTCATTGTAGTCACATCTTTTCAACGTTACAGAACAGCCATTTAAACAAGTAGTAAAAATTGTAGCTGTAGAATTATCTAATACAACAATATAGTATGTGATTTTTATCAATATTATAATATTTGTATAAAAGATTATTTTGAAGATGCTAAGAAGTTTAATATTAATAATGTTTAGAGAATTTTGAGGCTATATATTTATTTTTGTTAATTATTGTAAGCTTGTTTTCTTTAATTATTTTTGTTTTTATTAGATTTATGTTAGGTTAGTTAAGTTAGTAAGTAGATTTAATTAGTTAATTAAGTACTCACCTACTTACCTCCTAAATTTTCGCATGCTTACATCTAGCGGATCATGTGATACTTGAAACATAAAACCCATCAACTGTTATACAAAACCATGAATCCTACGCGAATAAATGATTTGATTTGATTTGAATAAAAGTACCTACTTAATAGAAACATTCAAGTTATTAACACGTTCCGGGCGTTAAAAAGCGAGAGGCTAAAATCACTTTATAAATTTTTACAATCAGTTTTTCGTCAATACATGTAGGAAAGTGAGTAGTCTGTAAAAGATAATAAAAATGGGGATTTGGTTGTTTATGGTACGAATTTAGGATGGTTAATGAATAGGATGGTTTATTATTAGATTGGGGTCGTAATATATGGATCATTAGGTTTTATTTTTACTTAATTCAATAAAGTATTATTTTTACATAATTCTATATCGCACAATATTTTTCACACATTTCATCTAAGTATAAAACTTTACTATGTGACACTCGGGTGTATTATCTTACAAAACTAAACTAACACGTCATGCTACTATGTTTTGTATCAAGATTACCCACTGTTTAACGGTGTGGCATATATTCAAGCTCAAACCCTATCGTCGACAGATGCTGTGTCGCATCAAATTCGATTTCGATGCTCGTCTCTCGCTCTCTACGGGAAAGCGTTAAGCAAAAAAAAAGCGGCCAAGTGCGAGTCGGACTCGCCCATGAAGGGTTCCGTAACATCAAGTAACTTTCCTATACTTGAGTTGATAGAATGAAAAGTAAATTACGGTTTACGATTTATGATGTATTAAAAAAAACTACTTACTAGATCAGGTTCAAACCAATTTTTGTTGGTAGTTTGCAAGCTAATCTACATCATATATATTTTCTAGTTTTATCCTCCTCTTATTTTAGAAGTTACAGGGGGGGGGGGACACATTTTACCACTTTGGAAGTGTCTCTCGCGCAAACTATTCAGTTTCGAAAAAAATGATATTAGAAACCTCAATACCATTTTGGACGACCTATCCTTAGGTACCCCACACGTATGGGTTTGATGAAAAAAATTTTTTGAATTTCAGTTCTATGTATGGGGACCCTCAAAATTTATTGTTTTTTTTTTTCTATCATTGCGTAAAAATCTTAATGCCGTTCACAGAATACACATATTTATCAAGTTTCAACAGTATAGCTATTATACTCGTAGTTTCGGAGAAAAGTGGCTGTGACATACGGACGGACGGACGGACGGACAGACATGACGAATCTATAAGGGTTCCGTTTTTTGCCATTAGGCTACGGAACCCTAAAAAGGTTAATCTTAACCATTTTTATTTTACGTTACACCGTTGATAGGTTCGTTGTCTTTATAAGTAATTATTCCTTAAAGACAAAGAGCAAGGGTGCTTTCAATTTAACCTGAATGACTGAAGCTAGGATTTCCAGTCCGTTTCACAGACATACTTTTTGCTTTGTGTTTGAGCAGAATGAGGTCGTAATCGTAAAGAGGCATTATAATAAGACTACTTACTGCCGTTACCATAGAAGGATTTGAGTATTTAGCACTTTAGATACATAACATAAATAGCCTATGTATGTCCCACTGCTGGGCACAGGCCTCCCCTCAATCAACCAGAGGGGGTATGTAGCATACTTCACCACGCTGGTCCACTGCGGGTTGGTGGAGGTATTTTTACGGCTAATAGCCGAGACCAGCGACTTAAAGTGCCTTACGAAGCACGGAATTATCTAAAAAAGAAAAAGAAAAAAGGAAGTAAATTTTTACTTTCTTAAAACAAAAAATGTGTTAATTGTAATGAACAAAGCACCAGTTCTAGCAAGAATTTCCCAGTATATTTCTTAGCATTTTAATTCCAAGGAGTTCTGCCATGAAATGGTTGAGTTGTAGCTCCCTCCGCCACTTTGTGTCAACTTGTTCATTGTCTTATCTTCGAGTTGCTTTCATTTCAGCTTGGAATCGGATCGAGCGCCGTTACAGTTTAAATAGAAATGCGAAACTAATTCCAGGACCGGAGGTAAGGAAGAAGCTGCTGTCTTTATGGGGTTGGGTAAGTTAAAAGTATCAGCGGATGAGAAAACGGCTTCTGTAGTCCAGTGATTGAGCGTTGAGTTCACAATTCCGAGATCCCGGATTCGAATCCGGTGGGGACTTACCACAAAAATCACATAGTGATCCCTAGTCGTGTAGGACATTGCACGCTGATCACCCGATTGTCTGAAAGGAAGATGATCTGTGCTTCGGAGGATACGTTAAACAGTAGATCCCGGCCGTTATTAAATTAATTAAGTAAACGAGTCATGTCATTGGGAGGGGATTAGTAAGTAACCCTGACACCAGGGTTGATGGGTCGACTGCTCTCACTTTTGAACATAAGGATCCCAGCTAGGTGCCTACGTAATTCCCATCTTCTTTATAATTCACCATGCACCACTAATTACAGGTCGAATACGTTTATGCTTCGTGTAATTAAAACTTTTAATTCTTTATCTAGCAAACTGGACATTCAACGATAGTTGCGAGTCAGTAAGGCGTCAACTCACAAAGTACCTTTGTAACAAAAACAATTAAAAATTGTATATAATAGTTTTGTTATTGTATACATCTAACTATTTGTTGTTTTTATCATTTAACTTCTATTGTGCGTGCGGGACTCAATCTTCTACAACGTTGCTTACTGTCAAGACTCAACGCTTTTTTTTTTTGTAACTAATTATTCTAATTCTATTTGTGAGAACCTTTAATTGGTTCTGATGTTGTTATTCCAGTCTTTAACTTGTTTTTGATAACTGTTGGTTCTCCTAGAATTAAAAAATAAAATAAAATAAAATAAAATTATTAGTGTCACAACCTGCATGAGAGAAAAGAACCGGGTTATTAGTAATTACGTATTAAATACATAAATTTCAGACCAGGCATGTAACTTTGTATCACTAGGCGCTCCAAGATAGTCTTCAGATTAATTTTGGCTCTGGCCACACTATACGAGAATTCTTCTTCTTATCTTGTGGGTTGTGAGGTGGAATACCAACCTCATCAACCCTGATGTCAGGGTTATTACTAAGCCTCCAAAGGCCCCAGACATGGCTCATGTAACGACTACATCCTTACATCAGTAAGTAGTAACCGGGACCAACGGCTTAACGTGCCTTCCGAAGCACGGATCATCTTACTTTTTGGACGATCAGGTGATCAGACTGTAATGTCCTAACCAAGCTAGGGACCACAAAGTGATTTTTGTGATATATCCCCACCGAGATTCGAACTCGGAGCCTCCGGATCGCGAGCCCAACGCTTAACCACTGGACCACGTAGGCCGCCGTATACGAGAATGAGTTTGTGTATTTAGAAGTCGTCGTGTCAAAATATCAATGAAATGGTGAAATCTTATAATTTAGGCCAAAGTATTAAGCTGAAAGCAGACTAAAACTCTTCCGCATCGTCAGAACTTTGAGTTTTATAATATGGAATTACACCTTTTCACTACAACGGAACGGTTAAGTTCATCATCATCATGATCAGCCCATAACGTCCCCACTGCTGGGGCACGGGCCTTCCCTATGGATGGATAGGGGGATCGGGCCTTAAACCATCACGCGGACCGAGTGCGGATTGATGGTTATTAACGACTGCTAATGCAGCCGGGACCAATGCCTTCCGAAGCGCGGAGGAGTTCGAGATGAAAACTTTTTTTTGTGGTCACACATCCTATGATCGGCCTTTGCGAAAGTTGCTTAACTTCAACAATCGCAGACCGAGCGCGTTTACCGCTGCGCCACCGAGCTCCGAGGTTAAGTTAGATTTGTGTTTTTTTTTTAATTATGTAAATTGTGACGACTTGATCAGAAGAATTTGGCGCGTTATGATAGTTTTGCAAAGAAGTTCCAAATTTTTGAAATTAACATAACGCAAGCTCACAAAACGACATGAGTTTAAAACGACTGTATCGCAATGGGATAGTTAGAGATGCATCCATCGCAAGATGAATTAGTACCAAAACCTAACCGAGCTTTCTGTCACTCACTCACACTCACACATACACTCACTCCATACCAACTGTTCATACATTTCTTGTGAACTTGATGAGTTCTGTATGTACTCCTCAACTCATTTTGTAATTCGTAGAATTCATGAAATCGTCTTCGTAAACGTCAATTTCATTAACTTAGAACATAAATAAAAACCATTATGAACAATTTACGTCACGCTGGAGAATCTGAGGAAGCAGAACAGAAATTTAATTTTCTACCTTTATTAAATTAAAGAGGCCTCGACTGAACATTTTGTTGAAATTATATTTTTTACCCGACAGCGGTGAAGCAAGAAGCAGGATGAAGTGTTTGACCACTATGTATGTATGTATGTGTGTACCTATGTACATCTGTTCCTTCGTTACTCCTAAACCACTTATCAGAATTAAACAAATGAGGTGTGACTACAAGTGTGTTGATTGTTTGATGGTTATAGGCTATGTGGCCTCACGCTAAATTTAATGTGGCGCCCTTTAAAGGACATAGACTGATGAAGATATAACAAAAATACCAAGGGTAGTGTTTTGTGTATCAAATGAAAGCGCGATTTTTCTTTTTAACACGTTGACGGACAGTTTTTCACCATGTTTTGACACATGTATTTTGTAGAAACAGATGTGACCGTTCTCTCGGCACAAGTGTCGATCAGTAGATACATAGTGACACAAACGGGTTTAGCTTTTGTTGACTCCTATAGTCATTAAACCATAATGACGACCTGCGTGGTCCAGTGATTGATCGTTGGGATCACGGTCCGGAGTCCCTGGGTTCGATTCCCGGTGGGAACATATCATAAATTACTTTGTGGTCCCTAGTTTGGTTAGGGCATTACAGGCTGATCACCTGATTGTCCGAAAGTAAGATGGTCCGTGCTTCGGAAGGCACGATAAGCCGTTGGTCCCGGTTACTACTTACTGATGTAAGTAAGTAGTCGTTATATGAGCCATGTCAGAGGCCTTTGGCGGCTCAATAGTAACCCTGCCACCAGGGTTGATGAGGTTGGTACTCCACCACACAACCCACACGATAGAAGAAGAAGACAATAATGTTAAAGCCAACAGATGAACAAATGTTTCAATTTCTTTTGTAAGTATTAAACTGTTGGCACAGAAACGTAGCCAGTAGGCAGTGCCTACAACTTTTATCACGCTAGTTAAACAGTGCCTTTTCTGTTTTTATTATTGTCGAGAAAGAAGCGAGCGTTTGCCAAGAGACTAATTTTACCTTTGTTGTGGTCTAGCCACAACCTCTGAAACATTCTAGGCATCTTTCCACGACGTCCTGTAAAAGCTTTTAGTTAAATTTTCATGTTGTAACTTGTAAAATGTTGAAATGGAACAGCACCGTTTCACTTTGAGGTTTGTCGAAGACTCGCGTTCAAAGAACTATTTGCTAGTGAGCAAAGCACTTGAAGATGGTTACGTTAATTATACCTAAAGTTCGATTTAGAACAACTTAAAAAGTCGTGACACAGATTCAAGACTTTATTCCGTCTGTTATTAAGTTATATAATCTAATAATAATGAAACAATTAAATAAACATTACGAACCCTAACATAATATTATTTATTTCTGTTGTATCGTGTTTTGTTGTGAAGAAAATTACTTTTATCGATCTGTTTCTTTGACCAAATTGGCTAACGCAATAAAAAGTGAGAGATAGACAGATAGGTACCACCTTCCGTCGTCCATGGATTTTAATGGAAATAATTGACAAGTAATAATAATTCAATAGAGAATTGGGTGGTTTCCTAGGTAAAAGATAAATGATTAAATTCTGATTACTAAATCAAGACAGATCTAAATAATTATGACAAAATCGTTTTCTATTTTCTATTTAACTTATTTATGAATTTTAATAAAGAAAAATGTAATAATAAGTACGACATTGTGTCACGTTTTTCTATGACGTCACAGGTTGTTTTTTCATACAAATTCCGCATTCCGTATTAATTTCGTGTTTTGACGTTTAGTAAAAAGTAACTGATTTGACTTGTTGGAAACTACGCTCTTTGTAACATTAGGGCCGCGACCACGGGACTCCGTTCATGGCACAGATCATAATATTATACTCTTTAATTGCTCTTTAAGTCCTATCTTATTAATGATAATTATTATCCTTCTTCGAAAATTCCTAAGCCCATATAACGCGAAATGTCTGCTGTTATTTACTAACACGTCGTTCATAAAATAACTTTGTAATTACATACATAAGGATGATATTAAGTAATAACCATTTATGTTTTAGCCAATATTAATCATGCCTTGTTGTGTCGTGTTGTCCTGTTTCAGGAAATATGATTGTCATAATGTGATATCTTTGGACTCATTTATATGTAGGTACATTCCCTATAGACAAATGTGGTTCCTATACTTGACATTGGCAGTAATGATTGTCTCTTCTCTATGGCGAGGACTTTTTGGCGGGAACGGAATCGGGACGGTTGATTTCTTCATTGAATAATCTAAATAATTACGAAGTGGTGTTTTGTGGTTAATGATCGCATTAATTTAGTCGGGAAATATTTGCGATAACGTTATAATATCGGAATATTCAATAAATAAATTGTACCTAGGTATCTATTTTCGTTTCGTGCCAACAATCCGCTTCATAATTCAAAAGTTTATGCGAACTTTTGAGTTAATTCGTTTGGGGTTCGGAGTAGGAGTCTGCTCCGAGGGTGGAGACTAAGGTTTCATCAGTCATCGTCATCACCTTTTATCATTTCATTAATCATAGACAAGAAAAAAAATACATAAAACTTGGCTGTATGGGCATAGATCCCCTTGCCTTGCCCTTCGGGGAAAACCAAAACAAAAAATATACTCTATGACGACCGGTTGCCACACAAGCATACAACCACAAAGTTGAAGTTAACTGTATTTTGAACCTGGTATTTCTTTTGTCTCCATTTTGTAATACAGCGGGCAGAGTTAGTATGGATTTTCGTACCTACTTCGTAATTTGGTCAGTGACTCTAGCTTCAATCTTCATTTTATAGTTGGACGTCTCGATTCCAGTGGTTTATGTTCTGTATTGAATATAGTTATTCAATGAAATGTTACAGAAAATTATTTTCATCAAACTTTTACAGCAAGATGCTCTGTCTGCGGCTTCGGATCTTTGGTAAGATGTATGAAGTTTCATAAAGTTTTTGACAAATAATTAGATATTTAACTTGTCTATAGATAATACGCGTTCACAGCATAGAGCGTTGTCCGTCACGTGTTCATAATTAGGCTTTTTGGCGGGAAACGGGAACGGGACAGTTGCTTTCTTCATTGAATAATCTAATTAATTAATACGAAGTGGTGTTTTGTGGTTAATGATCGCATTAAGTTAGTCGGAAGACATTCGCGAGTGTTATTATATCGGAGTATTTAATAAACAAAGTGTATCTGCCTATTTTCGCTTCGTGCCAGGAAGCCGCTTCATAACTCGAAAGTTTATGCGGACTTTTGAGTTAATTCGTTTGGGGTTCGGAGTAGGAGTCTACTCCGAGGGTGGGGGCTTAGGTTTCATCATCATCACCTTTCATCATTTCATTAATCATCAAGAAAAAAAATACGTAAGACATGGCTGTATGGGCATAGTTCCCTTTGCCTTACCCTTCGGGGAAAACCAAAACAAAAAAAAGTGTTCATAATTAGTAGCGTAAGTATAAGGTAATTATTTAGTTTTTTTTTTTGGAATTTTCTGGCCTGGTCACATAGACTTTTACACATAGAAATATGCATTTATATTTTTTGAAATGTTTTCTTTATGTAATGATAAATGGGTTGGAAACACTTCACAATTTTTAATAAATCTATAAGGCGGCGGGGGGTATTTGGTAATATTTCACTTAGGTCTTAGGTATGTAGGTATTCTCTTTGACTTGAGACGAAAATCTATATATAAGTTACATAGGTAAAATGACAGAAGACATTTAAGGAGGTGTCATTTTGATTTGATACTGTTTTTTTCGTTTTGACATGACGCGGTTTAAGTATTTGCCACCGACAAAACGGGGAAACATTTCGTGATAGGTAATGAAAGGAATTTAGATCAACAGGAATTTAGGAGCAAAGATCAGAGGATGATTCTTGGCACATGTTTATCAGAAAAAAAATACAAAATAAAGATGACAAACATTGAAAAATAAATAAACACAATTAATTTATAAAAGAGGTTCCGTTCAAAGAATATTATGTAAAACTGCATTTAGCACTTATCTTAACGACTCCGCTAGAAAAACAGATTTCCTTCATCTAAAACTCTAAGTAGACAGATGAAGAGCAGAGAACTTTAGAAGAGCGCTTACGTTGCAAAAGAGTTTCGCAATATTAACTGCTGAGTTTGTCTTCAGAGTTGCTACGAACTATCTCTTCTAACTCAGTTCAGACACTGAACCTGTGAGTTCTTTAGAGGCAAAGTCATTAGAAAACTGTTGGATGGCTATTGATTATAGTAAGTGCATTAGTCAATGTGCTGTGCTTCTCAATCGGGGAGCAACACTAAACTTGCACCAAATAGTTAGTAATTTACCCTTAGTGCACTTTTACTTTAACGGCCTCTGTGGTCCAGTGGTAGAGCGTTGTGCTCACGATCCGGAGGTCCCGGGTACGAATCCCGGTGGGGACAAATCACAAAAATCACTTTGTGATCCCTAGTTTGGTTAAGACATTACAGGCTGATCACTTGATTGTCTAAAAAGTGATAATGATTCGTGCTTCGGAAAGCACGTTAAGCCGTTGGTCCCTGTTATTACTTACTGATGTAAGTACGTACGTGAGTCATGTCAGGGCCTATGGCGGCTCAGTAATAACCCTGACACCAGGGTTGATGGGGTTGGTAATCCACCTCACAATCCACACGATAAAAGAAGAGAGCACTTTCCACTAACACAGTTGGCTTGATCATTATACAATACGACTCACCACCTATCGCGTTGGTCTAACAGAAAGGTCCGTGAGGTATGGGTACTTTGTTCATCTTGCAATTGCTGTACCTCTGACTACACCAATTGGGATATAGTCGCGAACTGATGTTGTGAATGTGTTGTGTGTACAGGTTGTGAGAAGCGGATGAGATGTTCGTTATGTAATAAATGACGATTCAGAATGTAACTATGTTACCTACTGAATAAAGTTATTTGGTATTTCGAATTTTGAACCGGATTCAGCATCATTACTGTCTGCCTGTCTGATCTATGCCTTACCTAACCACCTGCTCCCTATCTGGCCGTTTACTGTAAGGAATACTATAAAAAAGCTTATATAATTCCTATCGAGCCATAGAGCTATAAAGAGCAATGCTCATGGTATAAGTATGCAGATTTGCGCTGCTGCTTGCACTGTAAAACGATGTTATACGTCTCACGTATTTAAACGTCTTTGCTCCGGATTCCTGCACGGAACCGTCTGTACGGACTATATACACATAGCTATAAATATACATAGAAAAACTCGAGTTACCTACCAGAAGTTGGAAAGGCCCTAACGCGCATTTTGTATGAGAACCGCTGTCGCCGGTTCAACCCTATTCTCTTTTACTACTACTCCTGCTTTTTAGCTATCCTGTGATAAGGAGGGATCTCTTTGCATGATAGTCGATATCTGTTTTTTTTTTGTCCAGCAGGTTAAATGCACAAAACGACCTTTTAATATACTATCGCGGAGCTCCGTGCGTCGTAAAGTTTGCGGACGAGTGGAGTCTAAGTTGAAGTATGAACTATTTGCTCATATGAATGAATGAATGAATGAAATATTTATTTCAGATATTTATCCATATTTTGTTAGTAATAGAAGATTATATCTAAGTTAGTAAAATTTATAATTTTCATTGGATGTCACATGCATGTACATCCAGTGAGTGAGGATGGGACTGTTCATCCTTTGTGAGACCACCTTCAGGAGACTGTTGCTGCTGCCCCGCACTCGCTCCCACAGAGAAGCCACACGCTTGCGTAGAACAGCCTGGAAGCTATCAGTGCTCCAGGAGGCGAACATCCCCGAGGCACTGCAGCGCCAGGGCAGCCCCAACAACCCCCTGAAGGCGTTATTATATTGAACGCGCAGAGCACTGAAGGTCTTTTTGGTGTAATTGCTCCAAAGGTTGCACGTGTATAAACTCTGGCAATAGCTTTTGAACAGGGTAACCTTCACCTCGTAAGAACATCGTGCAAACCTACGTGCTAGCATATTACCCCTGATAGACAGTGCTCTGCGTTCCCTATCCAAGTCCACATCGTCCTTTAAAGTATCCGTGACCCAGTGACCCAAATATTTAAATTGCTGAACAACTTGAAGAGGAGACCCGCTTAGAGTTATTGGAGGAATTGAGTACCTTTTAACGCCAGATTTAAACAATAATATCTCACTCTTTTTTACATTATATTTGAGTCCATGAGCCACAGCATACCTTTCACAAATTGCTATCAGTAGCTTCAGAGCATTGACTGAGGGGCTCAGCAGCACCATGTCATCGGCATAGCTGATGTTGTTAACAAAACAGCCATCCACTGAACAACCCACCCCGGCGCTGCTGAGCTCCTCAATCAACCCATTCACATATACATTGAACAGAGTGGGTGAGGAAAGCCCCCCCTGCCGCACACCACACTCCATTTTATAGATATCCGAGTACGCCCCTTCCCACCGAACCACGTTAGTTTGATTGCTGTACCAGTATTTAAACATTTCAATTACTTCAACAGGTAAGCTAGTATTACTCAGCTTGTTCCACAGCACATCATACGACACCATGTCAAATGCCTTCGACAGGTCCAAGAAGCACGCATAAACCGGCGTATTCCTATCGGTATAGTACCGAACAGTGTGCTTAAGACATAATACTGCCGACTCAGTTGAAAGACCTGATCGAAAGCCAAACTGAGCGTCATGCAGATTTACATGTTGGTTCGCGGTTGGTTTTGCTTAGTATATGATCGCGTTCTATGTATTATGTTCGCTCTCAGTTTCCCGGAACGTGTTCACGAAAAAATACACCCCAGAATTAACAGCAAATGCACCCGAGAATTATACAAAGCAGCTTAGAACTCTCTCAAGTTTCGGCGATGGGGGTAATTAGTAAATGCCTTGGCTTTGTTGGTTAACGCCTCGACGCTTATCTGGGCTGTACGTTCGATATTCGGAACAGTAAGTCACTACAAAGGCTGTGCTGCGGTTGACTTACACCGTAAATGAATAGACGTGATGTCAGCTAATCACAATAGGTAGATTCCTGATAACAGCCTCCATAGTCTAGTGGTTAGAGCGTTAGGCTCACGATCTGGAGGTCTGGTTTCGAATCCTGATGGGGACATTGTCGAAGTCACTTTGTGAGACTGTCTTTTGATAAGGACTTTTTATGCGTGAATCACCTGATTGTCTGA
Source organism: Pectinophora gossypiella (assembly GCF_024362695.1). Lineage (NCBI taxonomy): Eukaryota > Metazoa > Arthropoda > Insecta > Lepidoptera > Gelechiidae > Pectinophora > Pectinophora gossypiella. The sequence goes on along the minus strand of NC_065410.1, from coordinate 14,351,832 downwards.
AAAAGTATGATAATTCCGTGCTTCGCTTGTCACGCTAAGCCGCAGCAGCAGCGCTTAGAAGTTCGCAAAGTCAACAAAATGTCAAATAGCAATATTGCTTTTATAGATAAATTGATTCTGATCCTTTTTAAGCTCCTGATTATAAATGTGTGCAAATGTGTATATCGAAGCGCTTTGATGCTACATTCTCGATACACCTAGGTGAGGCTTTGGAGTAACGAGAATTGAATCAGTGTGTTTGTACTACCTACTTAGCGTGTTTATTTATTTGCTATGTCTATTGGCACTGCAGCGAGTTGGCACGCATTTCTCTCGAGCACTTTCAAAGAGTACGTCTTAACGTAAGTACCCGGTAGGAAATCTTGCATATCAAGCTTAGGAAGAAGGTATTCGGTTAGTGGCTTCGAAAAGAGACATCTTTATCATATCAAAATATTTCAAAAGACTTTGCTGGGGCAACGGAAATAATTGTATCGTCCTGTCGACAAATAGTCCAATGGCGAATCGTTTGTTGGAGAACGGTTGCGGAATCTTTAGGTAGTGTCATAGGTATAAGAAAAGATATAAAGTTCTAACTAAAGATAGATTTGAAACCGACGAAAAACCTTAGCTTCTTTTCTATTTAATCTCATTAATTTTTAATCAAGAAAAACGTATAAGTCCGACATTTTATCACCTTTTTCTATGACGTCACAGGGTGCTTTTTGATATACTTCCCATAAAAATTTCGTGTTTTAGCGTTCAGTAAAAGTAATTGGTTTGACTTGTTAGAAACTAGCCCGTGGTGTATTGTGAGTTCGATGTTCGATGCCAAAATCTAACGCGGGTGGCATAAAAGTTCACGTTTCGTTCACTATAACTTTTAGTACCAATGTTGTGCAGCACACACAATAGATCAAACTAGAATTTTTTGGTTAGTCAAGAACAATATTTGGTACCAATCTCGTAAACAACAAACTGACCTAATTTAGAACCCTATGGAGACTCCGTGGTTCTCGGTTTGACCAACAAAGTTAAACAACCTCGGGCGTGGTCTGTTGTTAGATGGGTCGTCGTTCGTGGTAGGTATAACGCAAGTGTAACGTACCTAGTAATTTTTACCCAAGCACCTCCAAGTGAAATTGACAACATTTAAAAAAAATTCATCATCATCAATTTAAGAGCCACGCTCTTGTCAGTGCAGCATTTTCCATCCTTTTTTTTTAGGGAAAAACAGTGGTTTCCCTCTTGCCTTCCGCCCCGCAGTACTCTGTCTAACGCAAGTGGGATGGCGCCCAGAGTAGTATATTACGAAGCCATACTAGGACTCCTGTCCTCCGCCTCTGAATAGTACTGACAGTTACTGCTGCCTTCTGTCAGGATCCAGGTTATAGTCCCTGTGACTTGCCCCTTCCGTCCAGCATTTTAACCCTTAACCCCTATAATTTTTTCTGATCAATGTGAGACTTTCCAGGCTTCACCAAAAACAATACAGATGACGTTGTATAACTTTAACGTGATAATTACCTACTCGTATTTTCTCATTACTCGGGTACACAATTATTCCAAAATACAATGTAATGGCAGAAGCATATACAAAAATATTTGTTGCTTGATATTTGGATCACATTATTGTATAGAATTATGTGGCTACCAAAACACAAAGAAGCATTATATTGCTTCTTTTATTGCCTATAGGTAGTTGTATTTTGATTAGAATAGTAATGGGCGGATGATGTAATTGTGCCTGGGTGTAATAAATATTATTCATTAAATTAGAATGTCGAAGAAAAATCATGACAGCGCCGCCGCAGCGAAAGGGACGGATGATTGACAACTGTTAATTTAAAAATGAACGTGTGAAAGGGACGGATGATTGGTTTAAATTCCTACCTGAAATTGACCCCCTATTCCCAGTAGTTTTACCGAGTAGTCTTACCAGTTGAACTATTGGGAATTTCCTTCCCAATAGACCACTGGGAATTTTGTACCCAATAGTCCTAGACAAAGGTAATTGATAGACAACTTACATAGTGAACTGACGTGTGTTCCATAAATGTTACGCCTGTCGATTACCCGTCTCTTTCCTTTTCCGCGTGTAAGAAAACGATAGGTATAACTTAATATAAATTAGATGTGGTACTGGAATCAGAACCGTATAGACTAAGTTTACTAAAATAGTCAATCTTAACCAGTTCAATAATAACATCAGCTGTGAATAACAGACAACTTTGCTGCTAAAGCAAACCGAATGGTCTAAATATTAAAGCTTATATGATTCCATATTCACTCTCAAACCACAACTGGTTGGAACTTTGTACTTGAGAAGGTTATTTGATTTATGTAACCAGCAACTGTTTAGGCTGCAAAGTTAAAGTTGTATTGATTTATTTATGTAGGAATGCTTATGGCTGTGTTTATGTTCGTTTGTGGGTTTGCGCGTGGGAAATGTGGTTTAGTTTCCATGCTGGACTGTTTTTTTTTTGACGTGACTTATTGTAGATTTGCCGCAGATGGCATTAACTACTTGGCCGGACAAATGGTGAGCGCTGAAGGCTACTAGAAGGTAATGAACAACATAAGAACACGTTCAACTGCATGTTTATAAAAACCGACAAAGATTTTACTGGCGACTATTCAGGATGTTAGTAACATTTGAAAACTTTGAGGGATGATTCAGGCCATGATATCAAGTGGAATTTCCCGTCGCAAAAGTATGAAACAAAATAATCAAAAACATTAAAATTTTCATGAATTTTCCAACAGGAAATTTCACTTGATATCAACTCAGAATCATGGTCTGAATCACGCCCTCAGTATTCCTGTACGTACTTGTACTTGGTGTAAGTGACATCGTAACTAATACTGAGGGGATTGATTCAGCTCACCATTCTGAGTTAATAAAAAAAACACAAACAAAATCATGAATTTTCGACGGAGAATTCCACTTGATATTAACTCAGAATCATGAGCTGAATCATCCCCCTCAGTGTTCGTTACGTTAACACTAACATCCTGTATTAACATGCAAAATTCCATGTACCTAACGTAAACGTTAAATTTTCGTTTAATCGCTCCGTAGAGTTAGAACGATTAGCCCATCGATTTACTATTCGCCCATACGACCACCCGTCGGCAGATTTATTGCGAACGATTTGCGACTTTAAACTTCAGTAATTAGTGAAAATTGTCCTATTTGTTGCTTGATGATGTCGAAGATAGATTATTTGGATGATAATATTCCTTGATTGGCTCGACCATTATGACAAATACGACAAAAAGCTCGATGAGGTGTGGGTACTCAGTTCATCTTGTGATGGATTTACGATAAGCTGCAAAAGTCCGATCAGTTTCTTGCGAAGTAATAAATTAACTGGTGGCACTTACCTCGGGGTTACGTCGTTTCTGTAATAGACCAAAAACACCTACAAAAACATAAATTTTATAATTATGACACCAAATCATCACTACATAGTATAAAACAAAGTCGCTTTTTCTGTCTCTATATTCCTATGTACGCTTAAATCTTTAAAACTACGGAACGTATTTTGATGCGGTTTTCTTTAATGGATAGAGTGATTTAAGAGGAAGTTTTATATGTATAACAACATTCATTAAATAGTGGAAAAATACTGCTATTTTGAGGTTTTTAATGTGATGTCGTAAGTCATTTCATTTTTTCCTCAGCATTGCACCCGAGCGAAGCTGGGGCGGGTCGCTAGTGGTTCATAATTTCAACACTTCAATAATTCGCTGGTCTCAGTAACTGAACTTTTGCTCTTTGTTTGTACCTCTGACTACTCCAATCGTGATGTAGTCGTGAGGTTATGTCATGTTATTCCTTAGTCTTCTTCTTCTTATCGTGTGGGTTATGAGATGGATTACAAACCTGATCAACCCTAGTGTCAAGGTTACTATTGAGCAGCCAAAGGCCCTTCACATGGCTCATGTAATGATTACTTACTTACATCAGTAAGTAGTAACCGGGACCGACGGCTTAACGTGCCTTCCGAAGCACGGATCATCTTACTATCGGACAATCAGGTGATCAGCCTGTAATATCCTAACCAAACTGGGGATCACAAAGTGATTTTTGTGATAAGTCCCCACCGGGATTCGAACCCGGGGCCTCTGGATCGTGAGAGCAACGTTCAATCACGGGTATAAAAAGTGGATGCGATTTGTTTTCTAATTGCATATGCATTTGCCTACGCCTTTAGTATTACAGGCGTAAGTTTATGTATGTACAGTCATGATCAATATAATGTACCCACTTTAGGACTCTGTCGCACTAACATATTTAACATTTAGTGAGACTTACAGTTCGATTTGGCAAAAAAGTTAATGTGACATGGTACCAAAGTGTACACATATTATTATTAATGCTCATGACCGTAGGTATGTTTAATTTACAAAAAAGACCCATCTATTGATGTTGTTGAAACTGTAGTGGAAATCTTTGATTCTATTTTGAGTAAGTATATTTTCCTACCCGCGGAAGTGCTCTATGTGGCGGAGTAAGCTCTATACCTACTCCGGTTGATTGATGGAAGACCTGTGATGGAAGTGGGCTATTTATGTCATTAACATAAACATAAATGGCCTTTTTGCGTTCCACTGTTGTTTCAGTTGTTGCTGTTTCTTTCGTTATGTACCTATATTTTTAAAACCATTTCTGAATGTCGGACTGAAATTGAACGAAGATGATCACTTTATGCTCATTTTCACGTCGTAAAATTTTCAGATTTTACATTATTCGTGTGTGTTTCTTTTGTAATAAACAATTTAAACACCAACAACATAACAAACAACAACAATTTGATAAAAAAAAGGAAAAAAACTACATGAACATGAAAGTAAAAAGTGTCTGTAATATTTAAAATGATTTGGGATTAATGTTATTTTTATAATCCAAAAGCTTAATCCAGACTTTTTTCCTCCATCTGAAGTAGTTAATTCATCGTAACAATACGGCATCAAGTGAGATTTTATGATTTCCTTTACGAGTTATACGAAAGAGACTATTCAAACTAGAGGTACGTATTGTGAAAGTTATAAAGAGAACATAATAATGGGTTACGCAGCTTTCCCGCCAAGTTTAATGGAAGAGCTTCGTATAAGGAACTTGACGCACAGACAGCGATTCGGCGAAATGTTCGTACATACATTATACAGGTTGTACATACATGTAGGTACATTATACAGGTTGTTAGTGACATCGTAACGAAAACTTTGAGGGATGATTCAGTTCATAATTCTAAGTTACCAAGTGAAATTTTCCGTCACAAAAGTATGGAAGGGAAAATTAATTAAAAATCACTAAAATTTTCATGAATTTTCGAGCAAGAAATTCCACTTGATATCAACTCAGAGTCATGGTCTGAATCATCCCCCTCAGTATTTGTTATGGTGTCACTATCACATACCTACTTGTATGGCTACTGTATGTACTTGTACGGGGTGTAAGTAACATCGTAACGAATACTGAGGGGGATGATTCAGTTGATTATTCTGAGTTAATATTAAGTGGAATTTTCCATCGCAAATAAATAATGAATTATGCGACGGAATATTCCACTTGATAGTAACTCAGAATCATGGTCTGAATCATCCCCCTGAGTATTTGTTACGATGTCACTAACACCCTGTATAAAGTGCGAGCCTATGGCCATTAATCGAGCACAAATCCAAATCACGTACTTAATATCAATTATCTATGATCCTAACATGAATAAAGTTCTATATAGACTTGTACAGTGTAAAAATACAAAACAACATAACATAAACAGCCTATATATGTCCCACTGCTGGGTATAGGCCTCCCCTCAATTAACCGGAGGGGGTATTGCACGCTGCTCCAATGCGGGTTGGTGGAGGTGTTTTTTTTACGGCTAATGGCCGGGACCAACGCTTTAACGTACCCTCCGAAGCACGGAATCGTTTTACTTTTTCGGACAACCAGGTGATTCAAGCCTGAAAAGTCCTTATCAAACAAAGAACAGTCTCACAAAGTGATTTCGACAATGTTCCCGTTCGGGAATCGAACCCGGGCCTCCAGATCGTGAGCTTAACGCTCTAACCACTAGACCACGGAGGCTGTTAAAACAACATAAAATGGTACATTGTTTTAAGTTTACGCGGTTATTATCATAATTAAAACACATAATAACGGGTTCTTACCGCGCTTAAATGGGGATATGAGACTCCCGATATTTCATCAGTCATCCCGTGATCATGGCACTTGCAACAGTGTCGAAATATCGGGAGTCTCATATCCCTACTTTAAACGCGGTAAGAACCCGTTATTATGTGTTTTAATTAACATAAAATGGTAAGTAATTAGGGACTTTCCAGACTACGTTCCTGAAACACAATACAGATAGCGCTGTACAGATTTTCATGGATAACAGACATATGCATCTTTCTTTGTTTTTAGGTATAAAATGATGACCCTTTTTATTTCACCCAGACACAATTACATCCTCCACCCATTATGATTCTGATCAAAATAAAGAGAAGCAATAAGCACAGATAGCATTCGCCATTTTCAAAAATCATATTCTGATGCAATTTTTAATAAGAGACCTCACAATGAACTCGCTTATTTCAGTCGAAGTAAAAAAATTCAAACGTCGAAATTCAGCAACGCATTAAAGTCGAAGATGTAGGTATACGAATCGCTAGGGTTAAGTGGAGATGGGCAGGACACTTGGCAAGACGGGAAGACAACAGATGGACTAAAGCTATTACTGAATGGTGGCCAAGGGATGGTATGCGATATCGAGGCAGACCACCAGCCCGGTGGTCGGATGACATTGTGAGCTATGCCGGAAAGCAATGGATGAGACTTGCACAGGACTGGAAAGGATGGCGTGAAAGAGAATAGACATATGCCCAGCAGTGGGTGGATACAGGCTGAGTAAATAGATAGATGGTAGAAAAAAATTCAAACTCCGTTTTTACCTAGAATGAGAGTACCTAATGTGTCCGTTTCGAGGTTGTTCCTTTTTTAAGAAAATCACACCCATCCATCTCCCTAGTTTTTATAGGGTGAGCTTACCTAACCTGAAGATTTGACGCCTGTCTGACCTTCCATCCGCGAAGGGAAATCCAGCCAAATACAGCTTAGGTCCTATCCCTACGAAATTGCATTTTTCGAGAATGTGGGTTTCTTCACAATGTGAGCACGTGATAATCATTTATGATCTAAACATGAATTCGAAAAAAAATTCGACAATAATTGGTTTAGGCCTGTGCTGGATTCGAACCTGCGACATCAAAGTGAGAGGCAAGCGTTCAAGCAACTGAGCTACCAGAGCGCTAAGTGCACGCAGGTGCACTATTTACACGAACGGTATTTATTTTTCCTGTTAACTCGTTCACTGTGTAACTGAAAATTAGATAGGTACTCGTATCAACACCTAAATAATACTACTGATAGAAGAGACCCTCTCCTCTCCGCACCAATACAAGCTTTATTTTAGTCCATCAATCATACTAGCTGATCGCTATCAGTCAACACAAACGCATAACACCGCGTTTTCCGCAAAACATGGGACTGCAAACAAAAGGGAACTCTGCTTTGAAATGTCAAGCAGTAATGCATTTAGCTCTCGTGTGAGGTGATAGAGAAAACCGTATAATGGCCGGATTGAAGTGCCGTAGCAATGGTTTTCTATTCTACTGCGATTATATTACTTTTACCACCACTTTTATACGACTGATATAAGTATTATCTTCGTCAGTGAACTGGCAGTAACTAAATATATCGTGGCTGACTTTGCAAACTGACGTATCTGCATTTTTTTTTCTAAACCGCAGTCTCGGAATTAGGTAATAGAGAATGAATATATATTTTCACATAAATACACCAGGCGGCGCACTATAGACGGCCGTCATACAACAACAGTGACATCCAAAATTTCCCCGATACCGACCCCGCCGGCGTGGTCGACGACTTCCCTCAATCAGCGCTTATCACTATCGACCCACTAGGGTCGATTAATTCTTTCAAATATTTTTCTCTCAGACGACGCCCTGAGCCGAGGTTCGCGCCCAACTGGACACCCTCAGGCCTGTTGTCTTAAACGTTGTACCGGGTGAGAGCCTTCAGCGCTCCCCATTTGTCCGGCCAAGTAGTTAATTGCCACCTGCGGCAAATCTACAATAAGTCACGTCAAAAAAAAAGTTCTGAAAAAATATGTAGGTACTAAATTAATGTATTGTAATTAATATAGTGTTGTTACTGGGAGGTTGATGTGGTTGATACTCGTAATCAATTTCACAACCCACACGATAGATAAAAAATATAATGTTGTCATGAAATGTACCTACGTGTTTTATTTTAACAAAGACATGAAGTACATTCAGTTAGGCGTAAAAAAATATACTTATTTTTACTGAAACCGTTGGAATATAATGAGCATCTACTACTTATAAACCATCCAAATAAGTCTCTTCTCATTTTTATGATATTATATACTTAACAAGTCAATGAAAAAAAAGTTATTTACATCCAACGAAATTCTCAAAAGTTCAAGTTCGAATTATTATAAAGAGTTTAAAATCAATCATATCAACAACACAAAGATAAACATGTACACATACTTACATAATCTCATGCCTATTTCCCACCGGGGTAAGCAGAGACTATGGAATTCCATTTGCTCCGATCCTGATGCACTTCTCAAACAAATAAGTACTTAATACATAAAGAAAAGTTAAAACATTGTCGCATACGAGAACCTCAACTAAACATAAGTGTGAAGAGTGAAGAAAATGGCAAGTCAATTACTAACGTCATCACAAACGATACCAATAAAGTTATAAACACCTCACTCAGGAATCTATACATCTACAAAATAAATATACAGGGTGTTAGTGACATCGTAACGTAAAATTTGAAGGATGATTCATATCATGATTCGGAGTTGATACCATGTGGAATTTTCCGTCGCAAAAGTATGGAGCTAAAAATAATTAAAAAAAACACAAAAAAATTAATGAATTTTCCGACAGAAAATTCTACTTCATATTAACTCAAAATTATGAGCTCAACAAGTAGGTATGGGTGTTAGAACGTAACGAATACTGAGGGGGGATAGTTCATACCATGATTCGGAGTTGATATCAAGTGGAATTTATGTCGGAAAATTTTAGGGTTTTTTAAAATTATTTTCAGTTTTCATATTTATCGAATAACGTTGAATGAGTTAGTCTAACGCACAGTATGAAACTAGAGAGGTTAGAACATTAAATAATATAATGAGAAGCTGTCAATTCTACAGTGTAACAAACAGTGTCATTTTAAATAAAGAACGAAGCAGTATAGATGAGATGAACTACTCCTTATGAGGCCAGTGTTATTGATTGCCAAAAAGCCCTTCTTTTGACTTGGCATATAAACTATCTCCAAAATTAAATCTAACCTTTGAAATCTTTTTTAAATGAACTGCCAATCTTTGCCTCGACTAGTTTTTTCAATCATCGATTGTAATCACTATTTTGATTGAACTGCTTTCAATTTGCTTTACTCAGGGGAGCTTCATAGGCATTAATTTCAAGTTGGTCGTCATTAGAATTATCTACGCAATAAAATATTGTGAAGGGGAGTTTGATGAGGTTTGTCCTAGCCGCGTCACACGGGAGTACGAAAAACTACGTCATTATGAAGTATGTTTATTACGCTGACCACACCTATTTTTTTTTATTTTATTTATTTTATACTTATACAAACTTATAAACTAAAAACAATAAATCTCATCAATAAACCCCAAAGGGGTTTGTCCTGATGAACATTCCGCTTTAAAATTACTAAAATTTACTTAAACTAAAATTATAATAATTATGTATTTACTTAACTAATAAACATTAACAATATTGTAGATTGATACCCACTACGCGCCACAATAGATACCGAGTGCGATCATCAGGCCGGCTGCAAACCTGTTTCGCACTAGCTGCTCACACCATAGACAGGATGGTTTGCGCAATAATGTTTTTCGGCCCACTGGAACACAACGTTTTTAAGGATCTGCGCTGCATTTTCCCGTGTTATTTTCCCGCGCGTTCCAATGGGCATCCGGTTAACCAAATCGGATATGATATAATTTGATGTTCTTGTGCCATAAAAGTTTTGACAATTTGGTTTTAATAAAATTCGGTTGGTTACTTGCCGTGTTGTTTTGGCGTGTGTTGTATAATTATATAATTCAGTTCTAAAATATTGTTACGCAAATTCTTACATACTATAAGCAAGGCACAATGATTACAACAGTCCCAGTTGTGACGTCACAGGTAGTGTAAGCGTCACAGTCGGAAGCAGTACTTATATTTCCTAGATCGGTCCTAATGATAGTCACCTAGAGATAGGCAAAGGCAAGCTATCCAGAAGCCTGGGTTCTGAGTACAATGACACGTATGTATGTAATCTTCTTATTAGAATCTAACAGCAATGACGATACCACGTTCTAACAGACTACTAACGCCATCTATTGGCATACCGCACGAACTATTTGACATATTAGTGTTACAATATTCAATATGATATCTTTATTGAGTTTCTAAGCACATTTTATGAGGAAAAGAAGAAAAGTGTTGCCTATCGTGTAGCTATAGTTATATTTGTACAAAAAAAAACATTTTTCTCACTCTCATGAAATTACGTACGTAAGTAGTAATCAGAACCAATGGCTTAACGTGTCTTGCCTTCCGAAGCACGGATCATCGTACGATCGGAAGATTATTCTGATCAGACTGGTTTATCTTTACTAAACTAGAGATCACAAGTGACTTTGTATGTCCCTAGTCCCTATCAGGACGCGGCCGGCAGGAACGGCCTGTGTGGTCCAGTGGTTGAGCGTTGGACCTACGATCCGGAGGCCCCGGGTTCGAATCCCGGTATACATATCACAAAAATCACTTTGTGATCCCTAGTTTGGGTAAGACATTACAGGCTGATCACCTGATTGTTCGAAAGTAAGACGATCCGTACTTCGGAAGGCACTTTAAGCCGTTGGTCTCGGTTATTACTTACTGATGTAAGTACGTCGTCGTTACATGAGTCATGTCAGGGGCTTAGGTGGCTCAATAATAACCATGACACCAGGGTTGATAAGGCTGGTATTCCACCTCACAACCCACACGATAGAAGAAGTAGACCAGGATCCAACCCTGGGACCTACGGATTATAAGCCCAACGCTCAGCCACCAGATCATGTAGGCCAGAAGCCGGTATTAGAGCATAAACTGCCAATTTTTGTGAACCATATGTTGACAGGTGATAAGCCCATCGCTCATAGCATAATAATAATCATGACCCATAAAAACAATACGAAGATAAGTAGCTAATCGATATTTGAAAAAATCACAGATTAAAATTGGTAACGATAAGGTAATTAGATTTAACAAAAACAAATTTTACGCAGATTAAATGAATTCCGTCTACTTTGATCATAGGCAATGACTATACGTATAGAAATTGATCTAATTAATCCTCAATGTTAGATTGTGAAGGTATTTATAAAAATAATAATTATTATTATTTTTTATGTTGTGACTTATTGTAGATTTTCCGCACGGCATTATCTACTTGGCCGGACAAATGAGGAGCGCTGAGGGCTCTCGGCACAAAATTTATGACAACAAGCCTGAGGGTGCCCGTCACACATATACACAATATTTGAAAGAATGAATCAACCCTAGTAGGAACAAATCTGATGACGTCATCAGAAGAATTTGGACCTTCTGAAGTTTTCAGCCTTCTTTGTTAATAATTGCGATAGAGTTGTGATTATTTTGAAAAATTGAGTAGTTTTATATGAAACATATATAATTTCTTGCCGTGACGCGACGCTAGTAAGTTTAGAGAGAAAATTAACGATACACCGTATTCATGTTTTTTGGGTCTGAAAACAAATGAAAATGTTGAAAATACAAGTAGATGCGAAAGGATTTATGTTCGGCAGTTATATGGCTTTACCAATTTTGAAACTTGAATCGTATATAAGACTGAATGTTCGACATCGTCCGTCAAACTACACAGAAAGTGCTGGTAGAAAGGTCGTAATATTATTAGCGTCAAAATTGCAATTGGTCTTTTTTCCTTTGATGGGTTTGCTCTTGGCCCCAGATTTGCCCGAAGGCATTGACGAGGCCTAAGATGGAGTGAGCTCGCCCAGAAGGTGCCTGTTCACTCTGGCCTTGAAAGCACCCGGGCATTTCCACTCCCTAGCAGTGCGCATAATGAAGGACGATGCGAAGGTCCCGCCATGTTGACGCTAATGTACGTATATTATTGTAGAACTACATTGTGTTGTATTATATCCTAGCCGTTTTTGAGAAAGGTTTTTGTAACTTTATAAAAGGTGGCTACAGAATCACCCTTCCTTCCTTATCATAAAATGTCAATCATAAAAAAATCACAACTTTGCTCGTTTTCATATATTGGTAAAAATGGGCGAAAATATTGGGGTATGTGCATAAACAACTTACAAAGGTGCGGGATAGGACATTATTGTTATGTTATGTTATATTATACGGTTTTTTCTATGCCAAAGCTATCAAAGGCAACAAGGACTAAATAATTCTAAGCTGTCACTTTGCCGCTAGATATTAAAACGTTTAATAGGATAGAATCTTCCAAGTAAAGAATAATTTTGGTATTCTAGAGGTCTTTTTGGCGGCACAATACTGACTAAGTAAAATAAATGCCATCTGCTTTCGGACTCTGTAAAATCACATGAAATAATATGATACATTTTGTAAACAGCTCCTGAGGTCTAGTGATTAGAGCGTCAGGCTGACGATCTGGAGGTCCGGGTTCGATTTCCAAAGGGGACAGTAGGTGAGACTGTACTTTATTTTGTAAGGATTATGCAGGTGATTTCAACCTGCGCAAACCTTACAAAAACTGGTTGTCCGAATAAATAAGGGTTACCAATAAAAATAGTGTACGTTACCAATGTCGAATTGTTTCCAACAATCATAGGACTTAACTGAGAAAAAATGATATCAGTTATCATTCCTAATTAATAAATGTCAACAAGTTAGAATTGATTTATTCTAGCATTGAATAAAAACTTGTTGTTTGAATTGATCTACCATACAATAACACTATGTCGCGATGATGAAACGCTTCATCAATCAACAACTTTTATCAACTACTGGAGCATGTAATCAATTATCGCCATCTTTATCTATCTACGAGTAGATATATTATTATACATTATTATAATCGTTGATTTCTGTTTTCTTATCTCCAATTTTAAACATACATTACAGGCATTCAAAAATACTATTTTTATTAACTAAAATTTCAATGTTAATTACTTACGTTTCTTCTTATATTCTTGTTTTTGTTGTCACCTATTATTTCTTAATGTATTTTCTTGTTTTGAATTGTATTTACGATAATTATTTGTTTATATACAGTAATAAAAAATGCGGCGTGTGCGTCTTCCAGATGTCAAAATTGTCAAAAGTGTGACCATAGAGTAAAACGCCGCTCGCAGTATGGTGTCAATTTCGTTCAGGAACAACTTATAACATAAAATACCTATTAAAAAGTATTACTTGACTTTAGTTTGAAGGTACAAAACAAATCATAGCTGGTACTCAGAAGGGTAATAAATCGTGAATATCACCCTGAAACAAAAAAAAAAAGAAATAGCTAAACAGATTTCATTTTTCACGCCGGATAATTTAATCGGATTGTGGGAAAGTCTAAGTATATTGATTAGAGATTTATTACATTCGTCTAGACTAAATAATCCATTTATAAATTATTATGATTCGTTTATGACTTGCAGTTGATCAATATTTGCTTTTACTTTTTCAGCAGGCAATTTTACGGCTATTGAAGTTTATAAATGTGACAGAAAAGAAGTCGTTTAAAGAATGTGGTTAATAATGAAGCAAATTGCTCAATAACTAAAAGAACATACTTAATAGATTGTCTGATATTGTTGCTTTGGTTTATATTTCGATATAAGTACGTATTTATATTAAAAAGGCTGTGGTCATAAAATATACTTCACCGACTACTTACACAGCGACATTGTCGGCAGGCGCCGGTAGCTTGTCATTTATTACTCGGCATTTGTCCTCTTTGTTAGTAAAGCTAATTGCAGAGGTGTTGACGGGAAGACCGTTAAGTCCTTCTTCTACGGTATAGGCTTTTTTGATACACATACTGCTAATTTGAACTGTGCCTTCTCCAATGGTGTACCCTCAACAGACCTGATGAAATAGTTATAAATATTTACATAACATCCTTTTGAGCGTTGGATTTTGAGCCTAGTAAAATAGTAAATGGATTTTACTTAGTAAAAATAAGTGTTTTGCGAAATAAATAGTAATTACCTTTTGGTTGTGCCACCAGCTCCTATTAAAGTCTGACCAGCATTTTCAAAGCTATGATAATCTCTTATATTTCCAGCGAGGTCTCTAGCAACTTTTAGTCTTCTCGGGTCATAATTTTTCCAGTCTCTTATATTTAGGATCTCTGGTAACCATTCGCGAAGACCAGGAAATTCTGGAAGCGTTAGTAACTCTAGTTGTTGGTTGACTGGTACACTTAGTAGGCAATATTTTTCTTCTACGTTTATGTCTTCTATGACTTCGTTAATTCATTTGCATTGATGTAAGTGGTTGCCCAAGCCCTCGATTATCTCATTAATATGCCTCGTGGTATTCTTAAATCTGATTTTAATACTGAAAATATATTTTAGTGTTATTTTTTTAACTTTATCGTCACTGTATTAAATGTTATTTTGCTCTTCGCTTTTAAATGCATTTTCCTCCTATGTTACTCCTCCTTTGTTTGTCCCACTGAGTTTCCTCCCACATTAAAATGTCCCAGGTCGTGCCAAAATAAAATTTTAATCATATTTTTACTCCTGCTTCGTTCTATTTTATATTCTCTCTCCGGCCCATACTATTTTTATATGGCAAAGCCTAATATTTGCTTATAACTAAGTAATTAAAACAATTAAATCGACTTCAAAATCTGTCTCAAAAAAGGTAAGAAATAATATAAGGTTCAATATTTTTTAATTTATTTCGTTGATTGTAACTCAAAAGTACTCGTAATTTGGGACGAAGCACAACTTCAATAGTGATGGGACAAACTAAGAATGTTTTGGAATGTTGGACAAAATTTCAGGATGAACGAAGAATAAATCTATTTTTATGAGACTAGGGGCTTTGCAGATTTCATGATGAGTATCACTGCTTTCATGATGAGACACTGCTTAGCGGAGAACTTCTCGAATTTAGTACTAACGTTCTTGTTGGGTTATGTTCGAACTACGTAGAATGGCATCTAAGCTGAGCGATGGGTTTCTTGGACCTTATATATTGTAAGTTACTTACCTTGATTTTTATAGTTTTTCTATATTATTATTTATTTAGGTGAGTAGAAATATGTTTATTAGATAAGCTCATTTCGCCATCAAACGTAACAGTTTGGCGGGTTAAAATTGTAAGAAATATAAATGTACTTACCATATTAACAATACATTAATTACATTAAAAAACAAAAAAAAAACTGCGACATATAAGGCGATTATTACAAGACTGTGTGTGAATTGACGGTTTACATACAAGTCAATACTACCGGTCGATAGTATTGACGTTTTAGGTACCACCAACCGCGTTCATGTCCGCATCGTGAGCAGTGATGTGTCGTTCCCGGGAATCCAAAGCGGGAATGTTCCCGTTGTAAAAAGTCTTTAATATTAAAGACGCTGGCTGCTTTATTAATTTTGGTTAATTTTGGTTTGTTTTTCTTTTTTTGTAATTATTTTTTATCTTGGTGTTCTTTTTTATGCATTGATTTCCGTGTGGTTTCTGTGATGTGTTGAATGTAATTTACCTGTCGGTCTGTGTCTGTGGTGTCCGGGAGTAATAAATGTTTCTTTCTATATTTTCTATTTGAATTTTTTCTTTCTTGTAATCTTATTTGCCTAAAGGTTAGGTAATAAAGCTCTTTTTATATAAGTTTGGCGCCTTTTTTGCCGTGAACGTTCCCAAAGTGGGAACATTTGGCATATCACTGGTCGTGTGATAACCGCTTAATATCTCTTGTGATCGGCTCTCTTATACCGGCCAAGTAGTTAATGCCATCTGCGGCAAATCTACAATAAGTCATGTAAAAAAAAACAAAGCGGCTCTCTTTTGTAACTTCTTTAACTTCATTTAAAAATAGAACAATAAATTTTGGATATTTTTTTTTAATTACACTTTATTTACACATCCAACTATTTAAAACAATACAAAGACATAACCTCTAAAAATGTGTTATATTATGTATTAATATCGTAGCTGAATTTTTGGCGAATCTGATTTGCACCTTTTGCTATTGTCAATAAGACACAAATTATTTTAGCAAAAAATGCAGATACGTTATGTTAGTTAGAGTTTGGTGGTTGTAAGGAGTACGCTTCTAAGTGATTCAAGAAAATATCGAAAAAAAAATTGATCATACAGTTTTTGATATTTCTTTTAATTATTTTTGGCTAGTACACATGTGTCTTTAATTTTTAAAAGTATTATTGTCATGCTTATCTCCAAGTCTTTGAACGGGCTCCCTCGGCGCGGGCGCGTGTGATGTTTTTGGGCCTGAAAAATTAACAAATATATTATAAGAAAATCATATAAGTAATATGGTACGTACCTAAACCGTGGTAGCCCAGTTGCAAGAATGCATGACTCTCACTTTAAGGTCGCAGGTTGGAATCCCAGCACAGGCCTAAACCAATGATTTTCGAATTCATGTTTAAATCATAAATTATTATCACGTGTTCAGCCGTGAAGGAAAACATCGTGAGGAAACCCACATACTCGATACGCTTTTCGGAAGTATGCGGCCTAACCTGTATTGGGCTGGTTTTCCATTCAGGCTGAAAGGTCAGACAGGCAGTCGCTTTTGTATAAAGCCGGACCTGTCAAATTCAAACACTTAAATACTTATCAAATTTTAATTTAAGTATCCATTTTAAACATAGCTTAAAAAACAAAACATGGCTTAACCTACTAAATGGTTTTGTATGCGGTTTTTTTCCTTTTCGATATACATTTCTTTATTTATTAAAAAGCTTACAAACATTAATAAGTACCTTTAATTTAAATAATCATGAAATATCAGCATGTACGCGGAAACATTGTTGATAAAATGTATGAGTCAATCATTCGTTTTAACATATTATAAATCAAAAGGAATTGGATTACTTCATAGTACAAGATAAGCAGTGTTTATAAATGATTTATGATAGAATGTCCAGGAAATAAATAGATTACACATAATATACATAATTATACTAGCTTTTGCCCGCGACTTCGTCCGCGTGGCGTGTTATAAAAGAGAGATCTTTGTGTGTGGAGGAGTGCATGTCAAATTTCAAGCATCTAACTTATGCAGTTTAGATTTTTTCATACAAATGTTTTTTCTCGGCTACTTCCGTTCCCGTGGGAATTTTGCAATATCCTGTTGCAACTAAGCTTTAAGTCTACTATGGTACCTGCAAGCCAAATTTCAAGCGTCTAACTTAAGCGGTTTAGATTTTTCATACAAAAGGATTTTCCTGCTAATTCCCGTTCCTATGGGAATTCCGGGAATTCCTTTCTTAGTGTACCTAAGCTAAGTCCCTTCCAAATTTCAAGTGCCTACGTTTAGCCGTTTAGGCTGTGCGTTGATATGTCAGTCAGTCAATTTCTCCTTTTATATATTTAGATGATAACAACAAGAAATGGCAGAGCCAGAAGTCATCATCTGCAACATAGCCTTAGGTAATCTTTAGTTATATATTGGTGCTAATTCCTGTAGACCTCATCTAATTTTATTTTAATTTATATCTATCATTTTATTATTCGCCGAAAAGCAAAGGGACGGCTAATCGACAAGCATAAAATTTATGGAACACACGTGAATTTTAAGCACAAATCTAAAACGACCGTATAAAAAATTTACATTGGCTAATAACCCGACAGAATTAAGTTGACAGCTCACGTCAAACGGTTTGCATACCAACGAGATACCTTTTTGGTTCGCCCGGGTTATTCATTAATTTACTCATTCTACCTAAAATTAGGAACTGTCAATCATCCGTCCCTTTCCTTTTTGGTGAATAAGAAAATGACAGGTATAACTTAAAATAAAATTAGGTGTCTGCAGGAATCGGGGTCAATATCCTAATAATGGTGCTGATTCCAGTACACACCATTTAAGTTTATTTAAAGTTATGCCTGTCATTTTCTTATCCGTCGAAAAGGAAAGAGACCCTTCATCCGCTTTATGTGTCCAAACCAACTTAACATTCCCTTCTCAATGTTAGTTACTATATCGTCTTATATACCACATCTCTCCCTTATCACACATACATGTTTTCATTCAACTTTCTTGTAAATAATATTTTTGAAGTACTATTACTAATAGTACGATGATCAATATAAAAAAAATACGATACAAACCTCCGCTTAATAGTAATTTGAATATCGTCGAAAACGGTGAGTCTATGATGAGAGTCAAAGCGAAACCGACAACAAATGATAGTACAAATTGGCTAAAGAATATGTAGATCTGAAACAAAAACAAAACATAATGAGGGTCTTTTCAGGCTAAATTCCTCAAAAACAATATAGATGAATATAGATCGTTAGTGAGTTATCAAAATCCACAGAAAACGACTATACACAGAGACCATCAAAGAAAGTCAATTAACAATTACGTGCCTACCCTTGGACTAATTCAATAAAAACACTATTGTGTACACGGAATAGAAGAAACAGTATTTTTTTGACGTGACTTATTGTAGATTTGTCGCAAATGGCCGGACAAATGGGGAGCGCTGAGGGCTCTCACCCGGTACAAAATTTAAGACAACAGGCTTAAAGGTGCCCAGTTGGGCGGAGAAAAAATATTTATAAGAATTAATGGACTATAGTGGGTCGATAGCGATAAGCGCTGAATGAGGGAAATCGTCGACCACAACGGTGGGGTCGGTAACGGGGTTTTGAAGTGTTTGGTGTCGCGAGCTGATTGGCCGCTTTTATGGCTAGAGTAATCGGGTCGTGGCGATTGTATATTACGTCCTTATAACCTGCAGGGCAAAAATTCGATAGATTTGTCTTCTTATCGTTTCCAAAAAGTAACGTGTCATTCTCATACAGCATTTTTTAAAGCTGTTGAAGAGCCCAGTTTCTGGTTGTAGAATTCAGAATTTGCCAGCCAAATACGAAGTGGATATACAGGCTGTTAGTCACATCGTAACGAATACTGAAAGGGATGATTTAGACCATGATTCTGAGTTATGATTAACTGGAATTTTCCGTTGTAAGGTTGTAGTTTAATGTGTTCTTACCCCATATGCTTCAGAGAAGAAAATTGGCGTTAACGCAGACCCTCGAATGATGAACAATATAGAGTAGTGGAACAAATATATAGAGTAGGACAACCGTGATAGCAATTTCCACATTTGCAGTGAGAGGAACCAGTTGACTGGACCTGGAACAAAAACAGATAAACAAACACACATACATAACCCCACTTTCGCAGTCCCTAATGGACTGTACAAAGCTATAAACAATCAAAAGACAATTTGCCGATGTAATTTATTGACAGGTGATAACGGGCGACCCGTCTGTTGGTTTTTACTATTTATCTTATTTATTTATCCGCCGCCTCCGTGATCCAGTGGTTGAGCATTGTCCAAAAGTAAGAAGATCCGTTGAACACCCTAGTGGCAGGGCCCGCCATTAATCTGTTTGAATTTTACTTCTATTTGGTAAATAAAGGATTTCACTTTACAGTTGATCGCGGTATGGATGCCTTCATATACAGAAGGTGATGAATATACATACCACCATATCCTTTAACACAGGCGAAGATTATCCATCCCAATCCCAGAGCCCAGGCTGGTCTCATGAAGGAGTTGGTGAAATTCTCATAAGTCTGATTGCTGAAGCCATCTCTTCTAGCCGGCTCCTGGGCCATCATAGCGCATGTTGTGAGTGTCAAAGCGAGAGTCCACATGCTTACAGCGAATATCTATGGGGAAGGAAGTTGATATAACTAATCGATTATGAGGATGATGACCAACCTCATCAACCTTGGTGTCAGGGTTATTACTGAGCCGCCATAAACCCCTGACATCAATCATGTAATTACTACAAACTTACCTTAGTAAGTAGTCTTACTTATGTAAGTTTGTAGTCATTACATGGTTCATGATGATTCATGATTCGGTTACTAAACCGAGACCAAGGGTTCAACGTGCCTTCCAAAGCACGGATCATTTTACTTTCGGACAATCGGGTGATCAGCTTGTAATGCCCTAATCAAACCTGGGTTCACAAAGTGTATTTTTGTGGTTATTTCCGACCAGGATTTGAACCCGGGACCTTCGGATCGTAAGCCCAACGCTCAATTACTGGATTAAGGAAGTTTACATAAATGAATTGATTTCATTTGCATTATACCTTTGATATTCGTAATTTTTGTCCGCGCCAAATATGCAGTAAGTACCCAAAGATCATCCCCACAAAAAATGGTGAGGCTCTTGTTAATGTATTAATATAGTAGCGTCTCTGGTAGTTTTGACTCTCTTCTTGAGTTCGTCTGAAATAGAATCAATGTTATTGGTGACAAATACACAGACACTTAATAAGACACGACGAATTCATTAAAAACATCATAGAATGGAAGCTACAAGGAAAGAGAGGAAGGGAAAGACCAAGAAAAGCTTAGATGGAACAGATTAAAGAGAAGGCGAACGTCGTGTCTTATTGGGAAGTGAAGGAATTGGTCTTGGATAGATAATAATGGAGAATGCTACATAGACAAGAGCGTGGCTCTTAAATTAGTGATGATAAAATAATTTGAAGAGTATTTTTTTCATTCATTGGTCATGCATTAGGAAAGTTCGGTGAAGTGTATACCTATGACCACAATGAATGTAGTCGTGATTTTATTCATAAATACTCTAATGAAATACAAAAAAAAACATGGAGACAGTTACAATAAAATATATCTATAGGTATCAACATGGCAACTGATAAATCGATTTGAGCCAGGAACCGTAAGGTGAGGAAACTGAGTAAAAATTAAAACAAAAGAAATTAGAATTGTATGTTATAGCAATAAGAATGTTCATAACTTACCCAGCAGCACCAGAGAGTACAGGGAAGTCGTTGATGAAGTTAAATATAGTAGATGCTACAAGAGATGCGAGTAGCCCAAGTACAAGTGACATCCATGCAGCATTTTTATTTTTGCTCAGTACCCAAAACAGGACGATCGGTGAGATTATGTGCAGATGCATGTCAATAGCTAGGTACCAGGTGTGGCCTTGGCACTGTGGATTGAAGAAAGATAATTATTAGTAGATATTCAGTTGAAAATAGACCACTATAGTTTTATGTTTTGAGTGCATGCCAATTGTTTCAAGCTAAATTTGTATTATACTTTTTATTGTAAATTAATATTTGCACGCCTGCAAGCAGGCTGAATACACTAAGGACACACATATTACTTATTAAGACCATTGTACTGTGTTCATGCAAATAAACGATCTATCTATCTATCACTAACACACCATGGTGCCGGCACCGACAAAATGTATTCAGTTGACTCTTGATGTTTTGTTGATTACGCAACCAATATTGTGGTTTTTTGCCAGGAAGACAAAATAAATAAAATAACACAAATAAAAGAAGGTTATTGTAAAGTTAGTGATTATTTTTAGGAGACACGAATGCATGGGATTAACTGTCTGGGAACTGATATTTGGTTTGGGTTTAACCAAATCACTAAATTGTATGACAATATTTTGTTTTTATTCAGAACAGAGCTGTGCCGAGGTTTTTCTTGCAGCTTCTTATTCCTGGCTATACTAGCTATCATCATCAGTCCTAGCGTTATCCCGTTTTTTGCAGGGTCCACTTACTTGGATCCAGTTTTTTACATACTGTCTGACCTAAATCGCGAAGGGAAAACCAACCCATTACAGGTCTCAATTTGGTCAATTTTTGGTTGGTTGGTTAGTCTTTAAAAGTAACTATGGCGTTATAATCCCATAAGAGAGTTTAAACTCACCATAGGACCTACATAGTTTTGAATATATAAAAGCACATTCCACCAGTACATTCTGCAAGTATCTGTCTCCCATGCGATCCTGTCCCATAGGGGCCCGTCAGAAATCCTATGAGCAATTGAAGCTTGTATCAACACCAAAGCAGCTAGCAATGGAAACATACGCAGGAGTCGATGCAAGTAGAACATATGCAGATTCTTTAATAGTTTCACTGGAATTAAAAAAAATGTAGTAAAACACTTTTGATATATGACGTCTTATGGTCGATATATGGCGAACTGTATGGTGTCAGGTTGATTACTTGATAAAATATTATGGTCTATCGTCATCTCCCTAGCATTGTCCCGTTTTTCACAGGGTCCGATGACCTAACCTGAAGATTTGACAGGTCCGGTTTTTTACAGAAGCGACTGCCTGTCTGACCTTCTAACCCGCGAAGGTAAAACTAGCCCAATACAGGTTAGGTCATATAACTACGAAAACAAACGTAGTATTATTCTTTATTATATGACAATTTGTATTTACCATCAAGTACATTGTTCAAAGCAAGAGCTCTGTACTTACTACCAGTCAATTTTCCAGCAGTAGAATATACCACAAGCATTCCACTCAACATGAAGAATGTATCCACAGTGATGATGGCAGCAGTAATCCAGGAAGACTTGTATGATTTGATGAACTATAATACATAAACATCAAACAATCAACATACTTGTAGGTATAAAAGAAAATCACCTATCACGTTGGTCTGACAGAAAGCACGGTGACGTGTGGGTTTACCTTGCATCAGTACATATCACTCAGTTCCACTTGCGATGGAAGTAACTTTCCCTACTCCAATAGGGATATAGTCATGGACTTCAGTCAAAGAAGTCAGTTTACTGCGTGTTCAAGTTTATTTTGGGAACTATTGAAAGGATGTAAATTCTTTCTTCTTACTGATTCGAGACTATTTTATTTTATTACAGTAACTACGTATCGAGCAATAATTACCTCTCGACTTCGGACTCTTAAATTTAAGAAACATTATTACTTATTTTGTGAAAGCGACAAAACTAAAATGGATGTGTTTAAGTAAGTCAAACGTATTCACGAGGTTATCTTTTTACTTATTCGGATTACATTCAGTTCTTTGATAGAATAAATGGAAATCGCTGAGGATTCTCACTCTACAAAATTAAGGATACCTTACAAACCTAAGGTATAATTTAACTAATAGACTAGTGTAGACAAGACAAATATTGTATATTTGTCTATATAATGTTGTCAGTTTTAGAGCCAACAATTCAGGAGATACAAATAAAGACAAATCTTACGTCAATGGTATCCAAAGCGTTGATCACTGGTGGAAATGTTATAAATCCATGACCAATGACGACCCATATCATTGCTATAGCTCTGACCCCGTCAACACATTCCAAAGTATCAGGAGTCGAGACGAAAGTTGTAAGGCGACGGCCGTTTGTATAAACAGAGAAGCATCGACCTACAGTACTCACTGTTGTCGGATCTGCAAATAAAGACATCCTTTTGTATTTAGAATACTTTTATATTTTGAATAAATTAAATAAAAAGGTATACGAGTAATCAGTAGATTTGGAAATTAAAGTTTTTTTTTTGTAATTTCAACCGTAATTTTCAATCGAAAATCATTTTTTGCCCAGAATAAACAAAATACCTTCCTATTCATTTTGTAATTATGCATGGCTATGCTATAACACAATTTAAAATAAAAGGTAACTCAAGATAACTCAAAAACCCAATACAGATTTTTTTAACATATACAATTTTATCTATAGCAGTTATGGATGATGATTGTGGATTATAGTTGCTATCATAGTATTACTTAACTAAACAATCAGTGTTAAAAAATATATAGATAATAATTGATATGATTCAGATTATTATTTTTATAAGGTTAACATACCTTTCCCCAAATATTTCGTCTGCCATAGATCGTAGGAAGTACTTAACAATGTCAACAGTCCAAGGAAAGAAAATATTGCGCTGAAATATAAACAAAATTATTTAAAGAACTACTTTAATCTATTGAGCTAGCAGCAAGCTGCCAATTAAAACAAAATGTCAAAAAGCAATATTGCCTTTTAGATGAAATTTTAAACGTGGCCATAAGGCCATAAGGATTAGATCCCTAGGCGTGATCTTGATACCTTATTTTGACTTCATTTTATGTAATAAACTACTGCGACACCCCGACCAAGTAATTAATGACATACGAAGAAATTTTAGGCTAAATAAAGACACGACAAAACAAAACAGATAGTGTAAAAGGGTCTAAAATTTTAGGCTCAAAATCAAGACGTGCATTTCCTGATGAGTACGTTGTGGTCTCATATCACGTGATTGTGTGAAAGTAAGAATATTTAGAAATAAAGCTTCATTTATTGTCTTAAGACACTACAGATACATTTACTTTACAATAACATTACATCACAAGACAGTAAGCGTACAAAGGATAAAACTACACAAGACAATAACATTTATGAATTATTTTCTGTTAATTATTGTGATTTGGTGCTTGGGAATAGTTGGGAACACACATCAATAATGGTTATAACTTACTACAATTAATACTACTAGTCGTTACACGACGAATCTAAGACATTAGGAGTCTCATTATTCACTCTGACAACGTGGTTAGTAAAATCGGTTGTCGATCTTACAAATCACAACCCACATAAAGAACAAGTTAAATATCTACTAGTACTTACTTCTTTTTATTGGCACTATTTGGATACTTACATAGCAACATAGTCAACGGGAGCCCAAGGTTTATCGTCTTTAAATCTACAAAATTTCTCTTCGAAATGAAAATCAACTTGACTTAGGTTGAACAGAAGGCCGTTTATACCTTCCCGGGATGTGCATGGTTTCGGTACGCAAACTGCCAGAGAAAATGATATATCCATGTCTGTTCTATAAAAATGATGAAAATATTATACGAAGGTATATAACCTTTAGTCGTTTAGTCGTTGAATAAATGCGCCTTTGCAAGTAAAATATTGATATACATCATTTTATTTAGGTAGGCAATATAGCTCTTATTTACTCAAGTAAGTAGATAATTCATTGTTATATGAGTCATACCAGGAGCTTCTGGTGGTTTAATAATAACCCTGATTCATAATTTGTGAGGTAGATCTTCTTGAGACCTTTCAATTTACACAAAAAGAAGATTTTGTATGTTGATATACGATGTGCTATCCATAACATAATTATTTTCATCTAATATATTTAACATTTCATTATTTTTAATTCCAATCAAATAATACTTACTCAAAAGCTACTTTAGATCGTCTTTTCTCTGATTGACCCGACACGAAATCTAGTTGAGTTTTAATCTCATTCAATTCCACCAAAGCTGTCCTCGTTTCGTTATCTATTTGCAAATCATTTGGATTAAAACTGTTATAGCCTTCAAAAGCTGCGTTATAAGTGTTGCCAATAGGTACTGAGACAGAACAATATTTCCCTTCAATTGTCATGTCTTCCACTTTTTCGTTGATACTTAGGCATTGCAAATAGTTGCCCATATCGACTAAATTGCCCATTAAGATGCTTCTTGGTATTCGCAATCCAGATTCTACGACTGTGAAACAATAAATACCATAACTTTTAAAGACTGAGTGTAGAGTCCAAGATGCGTGAAGTAACTGAAATATTTATGAGCCAAATAATGCTTCATCATTCTAACGTTATCCCTTTTTCACAGGGGCTGCTTAAAAAATGCTTTTTCATTACTTCCCTAAAATCTGCGAGTGGAGTGTTGCGCTTACGATCTGGAGAGATGGGTTCATTTCCGGTGGAGAGACGTCGAACAAAAAAACACTTTATGAGACTGTACCTGGTTTGATCAGGACATTGCAGGTTGAAATCACCTGATTGTCCGAAAAATTAGATAAGTATATATAAGCTTGGCGCCAGGCTTTACCAAAAAAAGAAGAAGAAGACAAAAAAGAGCATAAATTGTTACTCACACTGTATCCTTAAGAGAAAATTTGAACTTAAAAATTCCAGTTGCTTTTGACATTCTTCTGGATCCAAAGCTTCTTCGTATAGTTTAGGATCAAACGCAGGATGTCTTTTTTCCCAATCCAAAAGTACATGGCCTTGAACTGCTCTTAAATATAACACGCAACACAGAAAAACTGTATACTTCATAATTGAACGTCCAGTGTTCTAGGTAATGGTCTAATTGCTGTTTACTATAAAACAATTTTATTTAAAGATTGGTAATACCATCAATTAATCTAATCTGTAATTTAGGTTAATATTATCGACTGGTAGTATTATTATAATCCTTTTATAATAAAGTTACTTCATTGATAAAAAATTCAATTTAGATAAAATAATGCATGAAATCCAAATTGAGGTTTAAAAGTTCAACGTACCTACATTTTAAGCATGTTAGATATTATGTATTGACATTAAATACAATCTAGGATTGATATCTTGTTTAGAAAATCATTTGATCTGGCCCGTCTTGCTGTGTTTCGGCTCAACTGTAGTCAAAAATGAGACAAGTTCTAAAGATATATCCAATCTACCAATGTATCAGATTTAAACGTGCCGTTGTATATTGTCAGTTCCTGGTTAAGAACATGAATCAAAATCAATCCGTTCCACAGTCGCTTATATATTTAAGCCTGATTCATGGTGGGTGAGCTATCTCAAACTATGTCATTTCTTCAGTCCTATCCACACAAGTTTCTTAAAAGATCTGTGGAGAAAAATGAGTTTTTTTATACAAATTATGCATCCGAAGTGTTTTAACGTTGCATTATTTATTTTATATTTTTTATTTATCTTAATCGTATAATATTTTATTATTTATCGTTAACTTAAGCAAATAAGTATTAGGTATTATAAGTTTAAATCACTACCTTTCATTATTGTATTTTTTATAATAATTATTAAGTTCGTTTTATAGTACGTATACTGGTACTTCACGACCGCAGGCTTATAACTATTATAATTATGGTGCAGGAGATCTCAGTTTATCAGTATTTATCACAGAGTGAAAGGAAAATGGAGCAATTAATTCAAACAATAGCGTGTAGAAAATCAATTATATTTTGTACTAGTTAATAATATTTTGCTTAAAAATCTGAAAAATTACGTAAAATACAAAATTATTATTATAAATGAACATGTTGGTAAAGGTAAATTCGAAATTTGAATAATAAAGCTTCATAAAACATTTTTGCGTCACAAATCTCAAGAAGAATAAAATAAGTAAAATAATATTTTGAAAAGTCATTATTAACAATTATAGATTCGATACAGTTACTACGATACAGTTCGTTAGAGTAGGTACAAAATGATTGAGATTAGATTAGATTCCTAATTTGAATCACTTCACTTTGTATCACGTGCTATTGTTTTCTAAAAATACATACGATGTTTTGATTCAACTTGACACTCTTTCGAATAAAGCTTCGAAATATACATGGTCAATTTTAAATTCGATCACTTAAACGATGGCATATGCATGCATGGCATGGCGGCAGCTCCAACAGAATCCTGAATGCGGTTGCCGATAAATACGATTCGCCCTTAATGTGCCACCTGAATGGGATCGCGGGCGGATTTAAATCCGAATATCGTCCACCTTATTTTATAAACTAACTTAGTACTCATGTAAATTTTTGTTACTAACCCTATGGATCTCGTGTTGTCCGAATAAATATTTTTTTTTTATTTGAATTTAGATATTCAATGGTAGTTATTTGAGTAATAAACGTCCATATTATATTTACTCTGTAATTATGATCGCCTGACATAATGGATCATCATCATCACTAGCCCATTAACTAAAATAATATAATGGATAATACAAGACTATACCACCAACAAAAATTATCGACGACGGTCATGGTTTTGTTGATTATGGTGTAGATAATCTTGCAGTTTTTGCTGTTAAATGTTCTTCTTGTGCATCCATAACAATTTGAAAAACTTGTCGTTGCACTCGGTGTTGCAGTATTTCTGGTAAATTATTGGTTGTTTCAAACATACTCATGAAAAACTTTTCCAGAGCTTTGTTTTGATGAGCAGCCACCGTAGTAGTAGCAAAGGTAGACGTAGGCTCTATGTGTTGATGATTTACGTCACTAAACGAAGAAGTAGATGCTATTATTGGTTTTGGAAAAGTTTCTTGTTCAGGAGATTCTCTCTCTGTTTTAATTTCTACCTTTTCTTGTTCATATTCTATCGCTACAAATTCAGATGCGTATGCACGTTCATTATCAGTATCTTCATTTTGTGGTTCTCCGCCAAAAGAATCCTCACTTTGTATACTGCTTGTGTCTTCTCTCAGGTATGCCCGCCTACGTGACTCTGGACTCCTCAATCTAGGTCTTTTTAAAGAGCGGAGGGCCATTGTTGGAAGCAGAAATTCCATCTGATCTTCGTATCTCCATTTAGTCATTGAACCAGCCGTTTTCTTTCTTGCGATTGCCTGTCGATGTCCATCTCTTAAGTTCTTCCATAAACTTCTGGCTTCTCTACCTGAAATAAACCAAAATAGCTATTTATTTACCCGTATTAATATAATCATCCCAACTATTATGCTTGTTTTTTAAACGAAAGAAAAAAAACATTTTGTGAAAAATTATTCCATCTAGTGTCAATGTACAGAACTAAGATTTAGTTCACGTTTCAAACGACAGCATTTTTCGCAATGTTCCAAGACGAAAAAGTTCCATGGTGGGCAACTAGGTGGCGCTGTTTTACAGTGTAAATACGAACTGCATCCTCTACTCGGTATTTTGTTTGGTAATACATCTTTAATATAATAACAATACAATAACAGAGCTTACATAAGTGAGAAATACTTCTCATTAATGTTTGGACGTTCTCCGACTTTCATTTATCTATTAAGGTAGATAAACTGGCACATAACTAAAGTAAACAATAAATATCTACGAACCATCAAATAAAGCACATTCTTTTACTACTTCACACCACGCACGTTCCTTTAGCTCGTTGTTTTTGTATACCGGTACTTCACTGTTCCATAAACAAGGGTGTTTGCGCACACTCTCTATCAAATGCTCCATAGCGGCAGTACGGCAAAATTCGTAGTTACTGTGCATAGAAACACAAGGAGAACGCACTTTTAATTACACCAAAAGGTACACACACACAATGGTATCCAAAGAAATAACAATAAAAAATCTAGTACAAAACGCATTTAAAGCCGGTTGCTTCGCCCGTGATGTGCCCCGGTATAGTGACGTATATCGTATCTTAAACCAATAGGGGCGAAGATACGATAATATTCACCCAATCTCTCTCCTTCACTCTTATTCAGTTGCTATACTTGTCTCTGTCTAACTCCGTCATGCTAAACCGATGCTTGTTTCTCGCTCGCTCTCGTGGGTACATTCTTATCTTACTATAAAATATCAAGGGCATTACTCTCAGCGTCGCGCGTCGACGATTCAAATACGAGCAGCTACTATTTTATCTAGTGATAAAAATGTTTGTACTACTCGCTATACAAAATGCGCTAATGCGGTTAGCCGGTTATTATTATTAGATTCATGTAATAAAAGGAAATAAAGTCGATATTTGTAATAACAGTATTCATTATGATATACTTAAGAAGGTATTATGTCGTCAATAATCGCATATTACCGATCTAATTGTTATGCGTAAAACAGTTTATCATCGTGATTAGTGTAATCGTCCTAATCTGTTCTGTGATTCACCAGCATAATTATTATATATCTACATAGGTAATTACTACCAATAATATTGGTCGGTAGTTTGTGTGTCTGGGAACTTTATAGGAGATAAAATCGACAGTCCGAGGGTCGTCGTGTAGGTACAAAAGCACGTGCATCGCTGGTGATAAATATAAATAAAAAACACATGCTTGACACAGAAATGGACTGTATTATTTAAATTAACCAAAAAGTAAAAAAAGCAACACCCATCTCCTTGATGTTAGAAGGGTAGAAGCAAAATTAAAATGCGGAGTTGCCACAATAGTGCTAATTCCTGCAGACTCCATCTAATTTTATTTTAATTTATACCTGTCATTTTTTTATCCGTTCAAAAAGAAAGGGACGGGTAATCGACAAAGATAAAATTTATGTAATACACGTCAATTTTAAGCATAAATTTAAAACAACCGTCTAAAAATTTTAGTGTGTACTGCAGATAGGTATTATTCCGCATAGGTACCTATGTTCAAATCTTTTATTTCTGCCGATGTAATTTATGCACCTACCTATGTTCCGTGATAGCCCTGTTCGTAGAACGCGTGGCTTACATCGTAGTGTCATGGGTTTGAAACCAGACTCAGGTTCTTAACCACTGGATTCGATTTTAAATTCATGGTTAGATCATGGTTGACATCACGTAGGTCCCAGGATCGACTCGCTTTTTATTACATAGCTGGCGAAGAGTGGGTGTATACTGTACACCTGCCTACTCCTTTGGATGTTTAGGCGTGATGCTATGCTATGTTATGTAAAGTACGTAAGTATATTTGCCTGCGATAGTTCCTTTGAAGAATCAGAGTTCTACTCTAATAGGGATTACGAGAGGGGTGCTATTACTAGTAAGAAATTCCCAGTAGTTCAACTGGTAAGACTATTCGGTAAGACTGCTAGGAATAGGGGCTAATTTGTTGTTACTATATTGTTGTTTGTTTGTATATATTTTCAACGCCATCTAATGGAGTTTGTCTGAACTTTCACGTATAGCTTTAGAAAGGTAGGTACGCGGCAGAAGTCCAGTGTCAGCTATCGACGCAGTTCGCGTAATGTACGATAGATGTCTCTTTTCTATATTTTTAGATTGACCCCGTATATATTTGTATCTTCAAAACTTGCGTATTTCGTTTTTGTTTTTATCAAAGTAAAAATAACAAAATGAGTAGACAAAAAAGGTTTTTAATTTATCTGTACCAAAACCTACAAAGTAACATAATTAGAATACTTATCTGAATGTAATAATCAACTTTGGCTGCAGGTTTTTTTTATAATTTGTGGCTCTGTCCTCCCCATTATGTTTTGCGGGCGTGAGTTTATGTACGTCCAGATAAGTATCCTAATAACTCAGTTTCATATTTTTTAATACAAGTAATAAATAATAAAGTATTTCTAAAATACAACGGACTGTTTTTTAGGTACCTATTTATTTTATGTACCTACGTACCAACAATTTTCTATAAGTAACGAAGATGTTTTAGTCCAAGGCTATTGGAATTTTGGAACCTTGTTATCGTAAGCCGTTTTAAATCTGGTCTACAAACATACGCCGCGTGTTAATCGTATAATTAGAATATCGATAATAATTAAACTATCTATCTATATTCTTCCGGAGGGGAATAATTTAAAATTCCAGAAACGTGAAGCGGATAAAAAAAGTAAGGCGAAAATTGTTGACTGGCAGAGGAAGACTTAGAAAGATGTGCTCTAACCTCAGGATATCTTTGTTGCTCTATGGCTCTAACCAAATCGGAATCAATAGTAACCCTGACACCAAGGTTAATGTTGATGACGTCGGTTTTTGACGTCACAACACACACACACTAGGGAAGAAGACCAAATCGAAGATGTCCTTAAAAAAGTTTCGTAAGCTCTACAGTTCTATACACAGAAACTGTGTGTGTGTGTGAATCGATTGATGAATGTAAAGGAAGCAAGAATAGTAAGTATCTCAAAATGGTCTCTGTTTATTCTTTGAATTGTTCAGACCATTGTCATTGTGAGAGGTGGCTCCATTGGATTCCGAACCTAGCCAAGCCCGCTTAAATCTTTGGCGGGGAAAGTGTTCTCCCACCCCTTTTATCGCGCCATCGGCGGGTCTCCCGCCTGGAAGTAATCTAGCGTGGCCCACATGGAAGTCTTTAAATAGGCTCCGGACACAGGTCGGCCGCTGCAAGGATAATCTCTGCAGGTGGGGATACCTGGTTGATGGTTGCGATGATTGCGAGTGTGGAGTATCACCACAAACTATGGCTCACCTTTTGTGCTGTCCTAAGTGCCCTAACACCTGCACTATTAAAGACCTGTACGAAGCCACTGACAATGCCGTAAGCGTGGCCAATTATTGGTCAGCAAAAATTTAGTTTCGATCGCCATCGACTCGCAAAGAAGAAGAAGACCATTGTCTTTTGTTAATTTATAATTACGTGTGTGTGTGTGTGTGTGTGTTTGTAACTACACAGATATAAATAATCTCGGAAGAAACGTACTTATTGAGTAAATCATAAAATTTGCTAAATAATATTGCTATCAGATAACAACGCAACATTTCCGAAATATAAATCAATTAGGTACGATAAGATTAACTTATAAAAATCTCGTCAACGATTCGCCAATGTTAATTCAGTTTCCAAAAACTAGTTCGATATTATTTATCAATTGTTTAAATAACATTTTTGTTACTAAGTACATTTTGAATCTTGCTTTGTACGCAAGAGGAGTGTTTGCAACTTTTGAGTAGGACAAATACAATTAAAAAAATGCGTTTAAAATTTTTGGTACATATTGCACTTCAATTTGTATTAGGAAATATTGTGACGGCACATGTGCATTTACACTGGTATCCAACCCATCCAGCATTTGACCCTGCAATATATGAAGAAGCTTTGGATCCAGAATTATGTCGTGAACAACTTCGATTCATAACAAATAATAATGCGGTATTAAGATTAAAATGTAAGTAGATTTCTCGAACATTTCTTGTTAAATAAGATCTGTAATAAGAGAGATTCGGGAGTAACATTTAATACAGTGACTAAGATTGTGAAAAGAATGTTAAGTTGGTTTAGACACGTAAAGCGGATGAAGGATAATAGGATTACGAAAGCCGTACCTATATAAGGCGAAGGTTGTTTGTAGGGCTGGCAGAGGAAGACCTAGAAGAATGTATCACACCATATTGGGGACGTCTTTAAAAAAGGTAAAGCACTTTCTAATCTGAAGCAGCATGTGCAGCAAGAAGAGTATATCAAGATCCTATGATCTTGATCTTCGCTTTACTGTTTTTAAAGACGTCCCCAATTTGGTGTGGTACATCCTTCTAGGTGTTCCTCTGCCAGCCCTACCAACAACCTTCGCCTTATATAGGTACCGCTTTCGCAATCCTTCATCCGCTTTATAGCATCTGAAACCATTCTATTATTTGAAACTAGTCTAGTGCAAATTTTTGTTCTGTAGCAAAATTTTATTTTCTTATGTTTTTTTTTTAGTTTTGGAGGCTGGTATGAGACTTCCGAAAGGCTTAACAGAATTTAACAATATTGACATGGGTTACTACGATCAATGTATCGATATACATGAACCAATAGATGATTCTGTCATAGAAGGAAAATTCTGCATGATCGAAGGTCCCGTTAGTAGAGATGTAGCAGATTATATGAATTGGTCAGATTTTGACCCTACATTTTATAATAATGAAACTTTGGAACGATTGAATGAGATTGAAGGATTGAAATCAAAACTTGCAGCAATCGCCATTGGAGCTGATGTGTCAAGGTCAGTACCTTCTTATAAAATGTAAAATGTACACAATATTGCCGCATGAGCAATAAGGCCGCCTGTTGTGCTTTTCTGTATATGTTGTCCTTATCTCTGTATTTTGTGTCCATTGTGCTCAATAAAGTATTTTATTTATCTATTTATCTATTATTCCATAATTTCCAAAATTTATATTTATTCGTCAATAATGCTGAAAACGTTTTTAAATGTTAACAGAAAATATTTAAAAAACATTTTTACGATAGCTGAAAAACAGCAAGCATATTAGCTGACAACGCAAAAGTAATCTAGGAATGTACTTAATTTCAGTTTCATTATTCCCTATTTTCTGTAGACACCAGTTATTGTTATTGGATCTTTTAATAATTATTTTTTTCAATTTTCTTTTTTAGAACACTTCCAATATTGCCAGCATTAAATCTTCCAACATTCAGAATGGCTCTATGCGTGCCAAAAACTTGCACTACACAAGAAGGGTTGTCAGGTCTCCTCTTCAACCTCACAATGTTAGGGTTTCGCTATAGGGAAGAGTTTTGCCGATTCAAAGGTGATAAGCCGTGGGCGCCAGCAGATTATGTAGCAATGTAAGTATAAGTATTTAATGCCATCTAAAAAAACAACTAAAAAAATAATGACACGTTCAAAATGGACCATATTGTCATAGGGCCGCGTTGCAAAATTTTAAAAATCATGGTTGGTTTGCTTTATCTTCTATCTTGTGGATTATTACCAACCTCAGCGGCAAATACAAATTTTAACAGTGATAAGCTACCTATGTAATACTCTTAAATAGGTTTGGTAGGTTTGGTTAGGTTTGGTTTCTGGTCGCTTCTGTAATAAAGCGGACCTGTAAAATCTTCAGGTTAAGTAAACGGACCCTGTGATGATGATGATGAGGTTTGGTATTATAATTATAATTATGAACAATTTGTATAGGTTGCACTAATTACACTTTTCCTTATTTTCAGAGCTATATTTTCTTTTATCGGTCTTTTGACGATCCTAAGTACGGGTTATGATCTACATCACACATTTTTCCTTAAAAAAGGTAATTCAATTATGGTTATGTTCATCACAAGTTCCACCCTTCTAAGCTTATGAATAATAAGTATTGAACGTCTTTTTTTAAATCTTCCCCTGAAAGGTAATATAAAGATTTTATGTAGATATGAAGCTCCAAACGGATTACGAATTTATAGAAAAGAAGTGATATGACTAATTCCATTGACGCAATTGATAATTGATTTGATACTCGTAAACGGGAGTCTCATAGTACAAAGGTTAATAACATTTTTAATAAGTAATGGTAACGACAATTAGTTCAATCGTTAAAGATTTGATAGTTTCAGATTTGGTATCATTATGATTTAAGCTTCGATACTGATTTTTTAGTCTAGAATACACACAAATAACAGATTATGAATGATCATAAACGCGACTGAAACTTTATTATTTCAAGGAATGTCTAATAATCATATAATAAATATAAATATAAATTATAGTTGAGATGACTCAGTACGTCACTGGTAAATATAAATACAATTGGTTTTTTTTCAGATCCACAGGAAACCAGTCCATTGTTGAAGTCATTCTCCGTATACACAAATGGGAAACGTTTGACGTCTTTTAGTTATAATCCTAACAACCTTAACAGTGTTGATGGCATCAGAGCTATATCCATGTTCTGGATCGTTGTTGGTCACACTTATCTCCTGTTGCCGCATACTATAAACGTTCGTTATGTATATTTTGAGGTGAGTTCCTAAGTTGCTGCAACCCAGTACCTACATAATACTTTCGACCAAGAGCCAAAGAATCTATTCAAATTACAATTACACTTTGTCTAACAACCTGTCGCCTGTAAGTGCTGGTCTATGATATGAGATGTATTTTATTAAATGCCTCAAATGGCAATAACTACGTATTTTTTTCATTACACAATAATCGAAAACCATCATCTGTTCAGCGTTTACTTAATTAAAATTGTACAGGTGTAGCGGAACTAAAATGGGCAATTAATTACCCCAGTGGGCCAATTTTGACAAAATCTACGAATCACATGCGAGATTATTGGCCGTCTAAGTTCATATTTGAATTAGTTATGAACAACTGAATTACAATCAGCCGTAGACAGCATTAACCTTTGACTGAATAGCTGCCATATCTTTTACTTCTGCGTGCCCTGGCAAAAGGATGGACGAGCAAGTGATGGCCTTAATATTTCCAGCGTCAAATTTATTTTTTCATTTGTTACAGTGGATACTTAGTTTAAATTCGTTGTGGATTACTGCTGCACCGTATACTGTGGACACATTCTTCTTTCTCAGTGGACTTCTAGTGGTTTATACGACTGCTGGAAAACTCAGTGGTTGTAAGTGTTTTCTTGATAATTATCATGAGTCGACAAAAGCTTTCTCAAAATCACCTTTTTGGAGGCATGAGTTTATTCTTTCGTTTTTGAATTTACATAGTTATTGCAGTTTTTAACTAGCACCCTTTCAACGAAAGTATGTGTTTAATTAACTTCTTGACAAATATTTTGTAAGGATTTTCTTCTTATTTAAATACTCTTTCTTTTCTTTCTCTCATTTCTTATATCTTTTTATTTGTCAACTACTTTTGCTAGTAGCTAATCTATTGGTCAGGCTTGTTTAACCGCCTGAACGCAACCAATTAAATTTAATATTTTTCCAACATATCAACAATCTATGAAACTTTTCTGTAATTTTCAGCAAAACTTATAAGGAACATCCATCTTTTCTACCTCAACCGACTTCTGCGCATGTTTCCATTGCTAGCAGCAATAGTGTTGCTGCAAGCGTCACTGTTCCACCATATAGCTGACGGACCTTTCTGGCAGTGGAACGCGTGGAACACAAACAACTGTCGGACCTACTGGTGGTCTACGTTACTATATGTACAGAACTTTCTGAACCCCGCTGATCAGGTAAAAAATATGTATTTTTTTTGTTATTATTCAGCAGATTATGAAAGTCTTATGCAAAATACAATCTTTTTACACAGTTACTACTACAGTTACTTAGCGATTTCCTAACACCATTATGACTAATTTAAGAGCCACGCTCCTGTCGGTGTAGCATTTTCCATGCTACTTTTTAAAGGAAAAATAGGGCAGTAGTTTCCTTCTTGCCTTCCGCCTCGCAGTACTTGATCTGACGCGAGTAGGATGGCGCTCAAAGTAAAGGCGTATTAGGACTATTGCCCTTCGCCTCTGAATAGTAGTGACATTTACTGCTGCCCTCTGTCAACACCACAACACCAAAACCAGTCGACCTTAATTCTTTCATCTTCTCTGCGGCAATTTCTCTCAGATGATTCACCAAAGATTTTTAAATTAAGAGTTTTGAACTGTATTTTCTTCCAGTGCATCAACCACACCTGGTACTTAGCTATCGACATGCACTGCTACCTCGTTTGTCCATTGTTCCTATATTGGGTGCTGAATGGCAATAAGAAACACGCCTGGATCTCCCTCGCAGCTGGTCTACTTATTGCTTTAACTATTGGCACTACGTATAGCTTCATCCATCAGTTCCAAGGATGGAGTATCGCTCCTGTGTAAGTAATAGTATGTTTTATTATAAATCTTTGTTGGGAATATTCGCAACTATTCACTTTGTTTCAAATCAAAAAGACCTTCTGTGTGATAACTGAAATTTAATAACTCACTGTGATTGCATGACTGGGTGTAAGTGGGAATTCACTGTGGTCCTGTGGTACTTTGGCTTGCTTCTTAAGCGGGAAGCACCGGTCCGTACCCCGGTACTGGACTTGCACCAATGAGTTATTAATTTGTTCTCACTAAGACAGTTCACTCGACCATTATAGACGGCGATATTATGGTACCTATCAAGTTGGACTGACAAAAAGCTCGGTTAGGTAAGGGTACTTAGTTCATCTTGCAATGGATGTACCTCTGACTACCTCAATTGGAATATAGTCGTGAGTTTTGTTGTGTTAATTTAAAACCGTTGTTTTCTTTTTTCTCCACAATTAATAATTATTTGCTGTTTACTTGTAAATATTTTACATCGTGTGGTAAGTACCTATTTTTAAGTTTATTGATATATACTTAAAACATATTTTGAAACATTGCGTACACATTTCAGACGTGAAGGTGGTAGTGATGAGTTTCAGCACCTTTATTACTTCAACACATTGACTAGAGCCTCACCATTTTTCGTCGGGATGATCTTTGGCTATCTCATGAACATATGGAAGGGTAGAAAACCTAATATTCCTCGTGTGAGTATACCAAGTCCTTAGAGATATAAATTATTATAAGGTATTTACACCACCACGCTATGCTCCATACCCCCTCCGGTTGATTGAGGGGAGGCCTGTGCCCAGCAGTGGGGCGTATATAGGCAGTTTATGTTTATGTAAGGTATTTACTTATTCTGACATTTATTATTTGTAAGAATTATGAACTTCTTAACAATACGATGGAGTACTATCATCATTGGCATGATTTCGTAACGAAAATTATCTTTTATTTACATCACTTTGTCTTTTTCGTTTTCTTTTCTTCTCCATTTCATCATTTTAACATTTTCCACTTCATAATTTGTTACAAAGTGAAAAAGTAGTCGCAAAAATACTTACTCCTCTCTGCTACGGGTTTTTTTACTTATTAAGACATCAGCCCTTCATAGAATAAGTATGCCAATAATCTATGCATTTTGTAATTAGTCACAGTGTTGTGTGGGGAAATAAATATTCTTCATCTGTTTTCAGTACGTAACAGCACTTCTGTGGATCTGCTCGGGTATTCTTGTCTTTGGACTTATTTACGTGACGCACCTAATGAAACTCGAGGGCTGGGACTATTGGATCGTAGATGACCTGGTGAATTCCTTTGCAAGGTCGGCATGGGCTGCAGTGGTTGGATGGGTCATATTCGCTTGCCAACACGGTTTATCAGGTAATGAGTTAATATTTTATAAGATTTTTTGTACTTATCTAAGATAAAAATTGTTGAATTGGCATTTGTTCTTCATATTTTGTACGTATATTCTAATTCTTTTTTCAAATGTCATGTCAAGTCATCGTCATTATTGTTGTAGATGTACGCTTTAAAAAAAATTCGACTCATGCATACAAATGCAAATATTGAGAGTCAAAATGGCGGGTGTATCGTAATGGCTCCAGGCAAAATGTATATCAAAAAACGTACCTAAACTGTACTATTCAGTACCTTTGCTTTAAAGAGCCTCCGTGGTCCAGTCGTTGAGCGTTCTGCTCACGATCCAGAGGTCCCGGGTTCGAATCCCGGTGAGGACTAATCACTTTGTGATCCCTAGTTTGGTTAGGACATTACAGGCTGATCACCTGATAGTCCAAAAAGTAAGACGACTCGTGCTTCGGGTGACATGAGTCATGTCAGGGGCCTTTGGCGGCTCAATTATAACCCAGACACCAGGGTTGATGAGGTTGGTAATCCATCTCACAACCCACACGATAGAAGAATAATTGTAAGTAACAAATGTGTTAAAACTATGAACGTTTTTTTGATAGACAATTTGCCTGGATTAATACAGCCGCCGTTTTGACTTTGTGTGCACAGAAGCGGGGAAATTACAAACCTTTTAAGTACTATGGGAGCGCAGCAAATTGGTTGTCGCAGAGTCGATTTCGTACGAAATTGAGTCCAAAGTGGCCGGCTTTAGAATCTTGTAAAAATTCTTATCACCTTATTTTCCAGGTCCCATCAACTGGTTCCTCTGTCTGGACTTTTGGAAGATGCCATCTCGTATTTCCTACGCCATGTATTTGTATCACTTCCACCTTCAGTTCATCCTTACTGGAACTGCTCGAGCACCCATATTCTTTAGCGATGGTGTTGCGGTAAGCTTATTTTTATTTTTTATTTTTTTTTCATTAACAATATAAATTGTATTTGAAATTTTACATATGTACCTATGAATTTAAACAATCCAAAAATATAACAATTGAGCATCTAAAAGCCAACAACTTAAAGTGAAATCAACATTTATCAATATTTCGACGAATTTAAAAATAGTACATATATTACTAATTAATATCAACGAAACATTAAATTAAAAACAACTTAGTCAATAATTACAATTCAAAAAAAAATAAATAAAATAAACGTGTACAAGTCAATTTAAATACAACATTATTTTTTCCTTATAACTTTTAATAAAATACAATAATGTGATGTTACCCAAAGTGTAACTTTAATATTCGACAATATTTAGGTTCTATATTCTTATTAGGTGTTAGTATCTTCATAACCAAGGCGCGTGATGTTGAATCATTAGCTGCCCTTGGCAATGAAGGACTTTCCAGTCTACGTTCTCCAAAAACTATATAGATGGCGCTGTTCAGAGTTGCCTTCGTTTAACCTTCTGATTTCATGGATAACAGACATAATTATGCATGTATTTTATTTGTTTTTGGGTGTAAATCTTCTACTTCTATCGTGTGGGTTGTGTGGTGGAGTACCAACCTCATCAACCCTGGTGTCAGGGTTACTATTGAGCCGCCAAAGGCCCCTGACATGGCTCATGTAACGACTACATACTTACATCTGTAAGTAGTAACCGGGACCAACGGGTTAACGTGCCTTCCGAAGCACGGATCATCTTACTTTCGGATAATCTGGTGATCAACCAGTAATGTCCTAACCAAACTAGGAACCACAAAGTATTTTTTGTGATATGTCCCCACCGGGAATCGAACCCGGGGCCTCCGGATCGACAGCCCAACTTTCAACCACTGGACCACGGTGGTGGTGTGTATAAATAAATAAATAAAAATCGTTTATTTCGGACAAAGTCCATAGAATGTTAGTACACAAACGACTTATAAACTAGTGTTAGTAGGACATTATTCGGGCGACCGTAAGTTCAAATTATAGGGTGTGAAGCTCCATCCACCTTTTTAGAAGGGGGGGTCCCACCTATCACATAACGTCTTCAGGATACTGTTGGGGCTGGCATAAATGATGACTCTTGTTATATTACACTCAGGCACAACACTTCTGCCATCCATTATTATTCTGATGAAAATAAGGAGAATCACTATTGCAACATAATTCTGCACCGTATCTGATCCAAATATCAAGCAGTATTTATTTTTATATAGTATGCCTCCGTAATTACATTTAATATTGTTGAGTAATTATGTACCCGAGCATGACAAAATAGGTAATTATCACAGTAAATCTGTACAACCCTTTCTACTATATTATTTTTAGGGTACGTAGCCTAATCGAAGCAAATGGAATTCTATAGTCTCTGCTTACCCCGGTGGGAAATAGGCGTGAGTTTATGTATGTATGTTTGTACGTAGCCTGGAAACTCCTTCAATGGATTACTTTGACTTTTATCTTCAGGCTTTTTGATTATTGTATTTTATATTTCAGATATACCATTTCTTCAGTCAAGTGTTGATGACATATGGTATTTCATTTTTTTTGACGCTGATTCTTGACTCGCCATTCTCTATTCTATTCAAGGTGCTCTTAGGAAGTGGTAAGCTTTTTGATTTTACGCTTTTTATAGTGTTGACTAACTATATACCGATAGAGTTAATCCTCTAGTCCAATCGGCAACACTAGTTTTATACATAGGGGAGTAAGGGGAGAACGGAAAGAACACCTATATCCGGCCCAACTGCCAACCTCACCTGCGCGCGTCGGTGCTTCATTATGAGTCGCTGGCGGCGGTGTCCACTGGACGCCGCGGTGCTCCCTACTAGATAACGGACGAGGCTCTGGCGACCGAGCAATGGCGGTATAACCATACCACCGGTCGGGCAACCGACCGTAGAGGCAACAGCGGCCTTGGAGTTTAAATAACTTCAAAAATGTCTAGGGCAGAAGGCAACGGGAAACCACTGCTTCTATTTTCCCAAGAGAGTCAGCATGAAGGGTCCTCGCAACCCTGATGCTGACCACGATCCTCAGATATGAGGGACCGACCCAAGAGAGAGAGAGTTTTATACATCTATACTGAACTCGTTAGCTTTAGTGACTTCTTAGTATGAATAGATGTAGCAGTTCAGTTCAGATGCAACTTAAAATTATCATCATCATAGCATTAACCCGTTTTTCACAGGGTCCGTTTACTTAACCTGAAGATTTGACAGGTCCGGTTCTTTACAGAAACGACTGCTTGTCTGACCTTCCAATCCGTGAAGGGAAATCCAGCCCAATACAAGTTAGGTCACATACCTCCGAAAAAGCATTTCTGGGGAATGTGGGTTTCCTCATGATGTTTTCCTTCACCGCTGAGCACGTGATCCAAACATAAATTCGAAAACAAATTTGACAATCATTGGAATAATTGAATCTGATTAAACTTAAAATAATACTTGTAAATTAATTTTAAGACGAATCGGTAAAAATTAAGTACTTACCTAATATATTTTGAGCTAATTGCTTATATACCTATATGAATTATGTAAAGGTATGTTAACATTTGCATATACACGTATTATAATTAATTGCTTTTTGTTACAGGAGCAAAAAAGCCAAAAAAAGAAATCCCGGATAAGGAGTGATAGATACCTGCAGTAGAACTTTAAACTGAATTTAGATTAACTTATTTATTTTGTATTAAAATGTGAGGAGGTAGGTAAGTATGTTTGATTGTCACAAATCATTTTTCTATTTTTTGAAAAAAATAAAATAAATAAGTGACGTTAATTTTATAACATGCGCCTGGTATAATGAAATAGCTACATTCCGCAATAATATTTGCTCTACTCATTTTGTAAGGTGAAAATCTAAATACTTTTTTTATCTTTATGACGTGGCCTTGGAAAAAGCAATCTTATCATGATAATAATATGGAAAGTGCTTAGCCTATAGTAAGGTATTTGTGTAAGGTTAGGTTGTTGTTTTAATGTTTCTCAACATGTTTTCTAAAAAAAAAATCTAATTACAAAGCCAAGTCTACCACAGTTTTTTTTATCACCACACAATATCCCTTTGTAGCAGAGCGACTTCACTCAAACAGCCACTTGATGAATACGTCGCTATATTCAAGCAATTACCTGAAATATTCGCCGAGCAATTATTGAGATTTATACGGACAGTCTATTCAGCCTTATTAGTAATTCTGTCTGCTTGTGCATGATAAACTCGCGGGAGCGGATGCGGCGATAGACAGCGGGAATATTAGTCTTTTCGGTCTGTATGCAATTTGAAAAAACCCATTTCTAGGTAGAAGAACGCTCGACTCAAATTCAAATCCAAAAATATCTTTATTCAGTAGGTAACATAGATCATTAACTGTTTCAAATTCGCCAAACATATGATGTACGCCGATGACAAAAAAGTATACGCCACAATTCGAAACATTGGTGACTGCAGGCTATTACAACAAGATTTAGATGCACTTCAAGAGTATTATATTCGGAACAGAATATCCATAAGTATCAATAAATGTCAAACTATCAGTTTCACGCGTAGAAAACAACCTATTACTTTTGCATACAATCTCAACGGCGTTGTAATGGAGAGGGTCAATATGGTGCGTGATCTTGGGGTCTTCTTTGATGCAAAGATGCTTCTGTCAGACCACTGTGAAAAAATAACACGGAGAGCCTATCGCAACTTATGTTT
The DNA here is from genome assembly GCF_024362695.1 of Pectinophora gossypiella. NCBI lineage: Eukaryota > Metazoa > Arthropoda > Insecta > Lepidoptera > Gelechiidae > Pectinophora > Pectinophora gossypiella. The sequence goes on along the minus strand of NC_065410.1, from coordinate 14,308,627 downwards.
TGTCCTAAGAACTTGTAAGCCTTTTAAATGTTCACTCAGCTTAAAAGTAGTTTATTTTGCATACGGACGTAGTATTTTGGAGTATGCTAGCCCGATTTGGTCCCCTTGCTATGCGGTATACATTGATCGTATAGAAAAAATTCAAAAACTTTTTATAAAACATTTAAATTTTAAAACTAATCAAAGTCACTTATCGTACCTAGAAAGTTGTAGATCTCATAATCTTTTGACATTAAATGAGCGGCGTAAAATGCTCGATCTCTGTCTATTGTATGATATCTTACAAAATCGACTTGATTGTCCGGAACTCCTTCAACAGATTGGTTTTAATGTACCCAGACGTCGTACCCGTCATTTAAAGAAAGATTTTTGTTACCCCTTTACATTCCACTAACTATGAAAAAAATTCCGTTATTAGTCGAATGATTTTAACCTACAACAATCAGTTCACAGATATCGACTTATTTTCTATCAGTAAATTTGGGCTAAAGTCGCAAGTATTCCAATCATTTAATGCAGGATCAACAGGGTTCAGATTTTAAGGCGGCTGATATTTATGTAAATATTATATCGTATGTATCTATGTTCATATACTATATACATATATATACTTATTGTAGCACACGTAAACACGCATATACATGCAAACACACTTAACCACACACACACACACACACACGTTACTTTTAGCTTGATAAGTTTATACAAATTGTTAGCTGTGTTTACCTTTAATTGGTTACGCATTTAGAATAATACCTATGTTTGTTGAATAGGCGTAGTAATAATGTTGTAACTGTTGGTAAACCTAATAAAAAAAAAAAAATAGTTACACTTTGAATCGTCAATTTTCACACAACGAACGTCTCATCCGCCTAAAACTACAGCAGTTCCTCACAACCTGTATAGCTGGGGAAAAGAAGCTGCAAGAAAAACCTCGGCACAGAGCCTTCTACACAGAGTATAATAGTGTGGTGAAGGAAAAAATATTGTAAGGAATTTCTTCTGAGTTTCCAGATTTCACCGCAGCATTTTTGTCTAGGCGGTTCTATCATGATTCTATAAATTACACCTGGATCATAACCCGTTTTTATTAAGTTTACTTTTAGTCATTCTTTTTAAATTTCCAAACCATCCAAGCTCTTTAATCAATCCAAATATTATCTTTCCAAATTATCGTCACTACATTTTTGTTCATACTATAAAACTTCTTTATCATAATCACACAACTCCTCATTCTATCATTCAAAGCTACTCCACTCCTATTTTTAACGTTTTCATTTCCACTGCATTTATTATATTCTCATCTTATGTTTCACCTGCCAAAAACAACATTGATTTGAACCGATATGCCTGTTTCTTTGTATTTTCAGTTTTTATTAGAGTCTTTCGCAAACAATTTCGCAAACTCCACACTAACAGTGCTCTCGTTCCCGCATCCTTTCATTCATTGTGAATGAAGCCTTATGTACTCTTGCTTTAGTATTGTGTATTATTCGTATTGATCCTAATTTGGGACAAATTGGCTTTTGGATAGTGTATTCAATTTTCTTAGTTTTATTGTTTAGAAACTAGTAGTCGTGCTTTAAATAAAGTTGATCAGTACCAGTTCATATTCGGTTGAGTAATGATACAATTTATCAACTACTGCCATAACTGTAGGAGCAATAAATACTATTATCCTACTTATATGATTTTTAAAGTTTTTGTAAAAATCAATCTAATTTTCCGTGGTACGTACTAGGTAATAAAACGTCAGACGTCATAAGGCGTTAGGCTCACGATCTGGAGGTCCGGGTTCGATTTCCGATGGGGACATTGTCGAAATCACTTTGTGAGACTGTCCTTTGTTTGGTAAGGACTTTTCAGGCTTGAATCACCTGATTGTCCGAAAAAGTAAGTTGATTCCTTGCTTCGGAGGGCACGTTAAGCCGTTGGTCCCGGCTATTAGCCGTAAAAATACCTCCACCAACCCGCAGTGGAGCAGCGTGGTGGAGTATGCTCCATACCGTCTCCGGTTGATTGAGAGGAGGCCTGTGCCCAGCAGTGGGACGTATATAGGCTATTTATGTAATAAGACGTCTGGCGTTAAAAAAAATATATTTTTTTTAATTTTCGAATAAAATGACAACATTTGGGCCTTGGGAATGGTGTTATAATACCTATACGCGTCTACCTACTTTTATGTAAAAAAGCTCATTTTCTTCAGGACGAAAACAAGAGACATAAGTTTGTATGGATTCTGAATTCCATATCTTAAATTCACATACTAACGCAAAAGCTATTACTTTACCCGTCTACTCTGTAACTGTTCAACAAACGCCTTAAGGCAAAGCGAAATCTTCCAAAAACGGCTACCAAATCGAAACGAAATAATTTTCGGAATATGCAATTAAAATGCTTCTGTGAAGACCTAAACGATTTGTAGCCAAAAGGGCTCGGGCAACGGACTATTAGGCAGATCCTTAAATGTTGGTTTGGAAATACAAACGGATAGACAGTGAAAGAATCGTGACTTATTAAAACTGGAGTCGATTGAAATATGCATAGTTTAAGCAGATGGAAATATCACAGGGTGATGTTTTCTCTTTCAAATATTATTGTCTCAGATGACGCCTTGAGCAGCGGTTCGCGCCCAACAGGGAACCCTCAGGCCTCGTGCCTCTGGACACGCTCCCCATTAGTCCGGCCAAGTAGTTACTGCCATTTGCGCAAATCTTCAATAAGTCACGTCAAAAAAAGGGTGATATTTTGCATATAATTATGTTTAAAAAATCAATAAAAAATCTAAAGAAATTCAAATTCAAAAATATCTATATTCAGTAGGTAACATAGTTGTCAATTTTTACATAACGAACGTCTCATCCGCCTAAAACTACTGCAGCTTCTTACAACCTGTATATCCTGTTCTTTTAAAAAAAAAGTTAAATCCATTACCTATAGAGAAGTCCGTAGAATTATGCTGTACTTACATGCGCAAGTATTCTAACTCTATGAAGAAAGCAGATAAAACTTTCAATTTATACCAAAGAAGAAACATTGAACCAACGAGCATGATTTGCTCATGAGTATGAGAATTAAAGGCATGAGTTAAGAGTTCGGATATGAAGAGAGAAGAAAATGTGTAAGAAGATTAACTAACCAGATTTATGAAGCGGACGTTACTGGGAGAATCAGTAAAGGAAAAAGTAGGTGATCAAACAATGATCGAATTTAGTTTGTTTTAAAGATGAAGATGAAGAATTTTATGATAGTAGATCATGCGTAAGTAATGGGTCAGGATGCCGGCGTAGCACATAAATATCCAGGAGAGAGGCATTATAGGCTGTGATACAAGTATTCATATACTTAGTCAGCTATGGTACCTACCTATTTATATCTGTGTCTAAGACTAAGCTATATTAATAATTAATAATAATAAGCAAGTGGGATTCCAATATCGATATGTAAAAAAATGTCAGAACCTATATACAGGGTGTAAGTGACGCCGTAACGAAAACTTTGGGGGATGCTTCAGACCATGATTCTGAGTTGAAAATATAGAATTGAAAATAATTTAAATAAAAAATAAAATAAACATAAATTTTGCGAAGGAAAATTCCACTTGATATCAACTCAGAATCATGGTCTGAATCATTCCCTTAAGTATTCGTTACCATGTCACTAACACCCTGTATCTGCTTACTAATTATCACATAACATAAACTCTCGAATATGATGATGAACCTTAAAACTGTTTTACAGTAAATACCAATGTGATAGCTGGTATGAACAGTTCTGTAAAATTATATTTACATTTAAACACATCTACCTACTGGACAATGTCCAAAAATATAGCCCTTAACATACTGCGACTTTTTGCAGTGTAAAAACCGTTAAATTGTCTTCGTATACGTGAGAGCTACCGAAGAAATTCTAATAGCTTCGCGTGCGTTTTAAAACCTAAAACCTAATTTTGAATTCATTAAAAAAAGGAATCGCCTACGGAAACAAAATGGCAACCTGCGTTTATGATATCTTTTTTTAGGGACTTTGAATTGCGAAAATATCTTGATGACTACTGTTCCTAACTGCGTTTAAGGCAATCAGAATCACATGCTTGTTTCATATGCAAAATTTCAACCGTTTTTATGTGTGATATTCTTTTTTATTTAATTTCAAAGTTATTTATGTGACTAACAGGCCGTTATGAAAGTTTTTTCTTTTTAATTATGAATTTGAATACAGATATACTATGTCAGGTACAGTTAATAGTAAAATTAATTGCTTTTACTTTTTTTGTCTATTCATCCAAAACTGCTAGAGTAATTCAGTAATTTTCAAATTATACGAGAAATATGGTTCGGTAGTAAGTAGGTATGTGGTTTATTGTACCCACTCCTCGCCGGATATTTTTAAGTCTTATATATTAGGGGACAAGGCTAATGTCAGTAATCGGCCAGAAATCTTGGAAACCATAAATTCAAACTCATAAAGACGAATTCAGTGGTTTAGAGCGGGAATTTGAATTTTGTTACACTGCGATGCAAGTTACGTATTCTATGGAATTTGGGGGCAAATTGAAGGAAGGTATAACATAGTGTCTAGGATAGCACCCCGATACCGCCCCTGCCGGCGTAGTCGACGACTTCCCTCAATCAGCGCTTATCGCTATCGACCCACTAGGGTCGATTAATTCTTTCAAATATTTTTCCTCTCAGACGACGCCCTGAGCCGAGGTTCGCGCCCAACTGGGCACCCTCGTGCCTGTTGTCTTAAACGTTGTACCGGGGTGAGAGCCTTCAGCGCTCCAAGTAGGCAGTTAATGCCATCTGCGGCAAATCTAACATAAGTCACGTCAAAAAAAAATCCTAGGGAAGATTCTTATCTTGCACACCCATGCATTAAACTCGTTGTCCGCATGACCCCTAACCACTAGGGCTAATTCAAACACGATATAAATCAATCAGCAATGAAAAACAATGAAATTCCGACAGGGGTAAGCGGAGACTATGGAATTCCTTTCGATCCTGACACACTACTTTTACTTCCTCTACATTCATCAATTGTCTCATACACGCACCACGCCGGTTCAAAGTATATCGTACTGAAACTGACTGACTGGTCGACCTTTTTTGTAAAAATCCTGTACACTAAAAAAACGTACTCCGAACAGCCAAACACGCTCTCATCTTTCAACCCAGCAGTTGTCTAAACTCGTAGTCAATTAAGGGGCTAAAGCCTGCCATACAAGCTCCCATAAGTCAGTGAGCACAAATCGGCGGTAATTATCGGCAGCACAGAGCATAATGTCTCATTGTTAATTGTTAAAGATATCGCGTCGGATCTCTTTGGTGCCGTCCACGTTATCTTGCAAGCGCAATAAGGGTGGCTGTAAACGGAACGACAAGTAAACGCTTAGAATATAATAGAGAGAATAAAATTGAATAAAATAAAAATCATGTATTTTAGATATAAGTAGGTATTACCGCCGCCGCGGTATTAATAGGTATTGTAGGTTGCCGTTGGTCCCGGCTATTAGCCGTAAAAACACCTCCACCAACCCGCAGTGGAGCAGCGTGGTGGAGTATACTCCATACCGTCTCCGGTTGATTGAGAGGAGGCCTGTGCCCAGCAGTGGGACGTATATAGGCTATTTATGTTATGTTATGTTTATGTATAAGTAGGTATTAGTACACAGTAGGAGTGAACATAGTAATTAAAAACTTATTTCTAAAAAGGGACGTCAGTTCAGCAATATGTTTTGACAATCTGACTTTGAGGAAGTGCCACAACGCTCAGCTGTGCCCCAAAAACACTAAAAACATATAAATGCTTAAATCTAAACAATAAACAAAACAAATTAAAATTTATGAACTGTGTTAATAAAGTGTGGATTACAATGCATGTAGAGGGTGTATTTGCGTGTGTTTGTTAGGATGTGTGTGCGTATGTTCGTTAAGAGGGTGTGTAAGAGTGCGTGTGTGTATGTGTGAATAGGGTATGTGTCAGTATGTGAGACGTATGGCCCAGACAGTTAGGATAAATGGAAAAGTTCAAGAATAACTTAACGAAATGGCTTATGGACAAATGTTACTATAATTTGAAGGAATATTTTAAACATAAAAATAATTAAATTTTGTAATTTTTTAATAATAAGTATATTTTCAATAATTTTCTTTCAATGTACCTACCATTTCTTTATTTTTTATTTTTTTATGTATATTTGTACGCCTGCATGCAGGCCGAACACATCACAACATTGTTATTTAAATTATTTTACCACCTTTTTTGTATTCTATGTGTTCTCGCAAATAAATTGATTGATTTGATTTTGATTTGATTTGATTTGATTTGATTTGATTTGATAACTATAGGTTTTGGTCGCGTAAATAAATTGTGAAATATTAACGAATATGTATCGGATGTTAGTGGGAGAATCGGACACGGAAGGTCGAGGACGAACAGCGATGGCTTTGACAGTGAGTCCCCAAACGTTGATTCCCGCTACGGTAAGTCTATAGCCCACGTTATCTTGCAAGCACAATAGGGGTGTCTGTAAACGGAGCGACTTCATTTTAAATTATGATTTCTATAGTGATCGACAATTGTTAAAAAAAAAGTCCTGGTAGGCCATACTGCTTGTCGTCTACAATGCAGCGGAGGGGTAACTGAATTATTACAGTTTAGCTATGATTGCTGTAGATGTACCTTCTGTAAACAATAAAGGATTTTTGTTTACATAAAACGGGTGGGTGCACCCGTAATTAGAGAAACTCACAGTTTAAATGGAAAAATCTGACTCAGACGGGGCTTGAACCCGCAGCTCTAGTCAAGCCGGGACAAGCGTGTTAATTATTACACCTCCTATCTTTATATTCATCATTATTACTAATTTAAGAGCCACGCTCTTGACGGTGTAACATTGTTCATGCTACTTTTTTTAACATTATAGAGATTCTTGCCTTCCGCCCCGCAGTGATCTGTCTGACGCAAGTGGGATGGCGCTCAGAGTAGTCTATTTCAAAGCCGTACGTTTTGTAGCCGTCTTCATATTATCCATGCGATCGATCTATCCGCAATATTGGACTGCAATTTCTTTTTAGATTTAACAATTATACATTATTATGATACATACATAATGTTAGTAATATTCTTTTTAAACCTCAACCTTTTACATCAGTAATAAACCCACCTAGTATTCCTCTTACTGCTATTCATCGGAAGATTATTTAACGAATACTTTACTTGGACTTTTAAAATAAACGTTCAGTGAATAGCCAGCCTTATTGCTTCATTTTATTCGCAATTAGCACAGGATAGTGAGGTTCTTAAGAATATCGCTATTATAAGCCCCTGATAAGCGGACCCCATCGATGTAAAAAGTTGTATCGATTAGCTATTCACTATTACAGCAGCGATTAATTTCTGTACATAATTTGATAAATAAAATAGACAAGGATCGTAAAAGTGAAGACTTGGTAAGTTTGAAAATATAATTGTTTATAATTTTCTACAGTTATTTAACTACTCGTAATGTACGTACGGTCACGAGTACTAATATGTATTTTAATACCATGTCACATTAACTTTTTTGACAAATTGACCCGTAAGTCACATTAAAGGTCAAATATGTTAGTGCGACAGGGTTCTAAAGTGGGTATATGATATTGCTCATGACTGTACCTACATGTCTAATAAACAGCCTTATACATCCCACTGATGGGCAAAAGCCGGAAAGGGTATATAGCATTCTCTAAAAGTATAACATAAAATAAACAGCCTATATACGTCCCACTGCAAAAAAAAAGAAAAAAAAAAGCAAAGTATAAAATGCTGCAAATTGCATATAGCTAAATCCAATTGGAATTAGGTTTAGAACTATACCTCCCACATCTCATCCTAATCATCGAGTTATCTCGATTCTCATGGAGTCCGCTTACCTAACTTGGAAGATTTGACAGGTCCGATTTTTACAGAAACGACTGGTTGGAGTGACAGTTGACAAGCGGGTGATCAGTCTGCAATGTCCTTAGCACAAAGTGATTATGTCCCCAATGAGGTTTGAACCTGGGACCTCCTAATCTAGAGCCGAAGCTATGATTATCCTTATAAAATCTCAATTACTGCATTTCATATATAAATGTTATTTGATCTAACTGCATAAAGGGGTTCTATCGGAATACAAAGATAGACGAAAACCCATTCGCATAGCCACGCCTTTCCCTTTCATCAAACGAACAATCTTGACAGTAGCGGGCACTAGTTTAACACAATATTAATTGTCCAGGCAATGCCAGAGGCAAGTCTAGTTAAAATAATTGTTGGTACAGTCAGAAACGATTTTTCAAGTCATATTGTTCGCCGCTAGGGTTTCATTAAAGTATGGGTGCACTTATGCGCTATAAAGTGAACATTACTTTGGTGTCAGGCTTTCGAATGTAAATGTGAGATGAAGTTTTAATTACTGGTCTCTTTAGTCCGTAGCTTACTGCAGATGCCGTGGTAGCCCAGTTGGTCACGCTGGCCTCTCACATTGAGGTCGCAGGTTCGAATCCAGCACAGGCCTAAACCAATGATTGTCGAATTTGTTTTCGAATTCATGTTTGGATCATAAATGATTATCACAAGCTCAGCGGTGAAAGAAAACATCGTGAGAAAACCCACGTTCCCTAGAAATGCAATTACGAAGGTATGTGTATGACTTAACCTATATTGGGCTGGTTTTCCGCTAGCGGATTGGAAGGTCCTGAAAACCGGACCTGTCAAATCTTGAGGTTAGGTAAGCGGACCCTTTGAATAATGGAGATGATGACAGTCTGTAGCTTACTGTAAATTAGGCACTTTATTTTTCCGTGTCGATGGCGTAAGTATTATTTCCTTTGGAATTTTGACTATTCATTGTATTCATTGTGCAGTCAAAAGACTCAATCACATTGGTTTTATGGTTCACCGGCTTAGGGAAGAGCATCAATGACTTACTCATTTATTATAACTTCAGTTTTTAAAAAGTTGATTCAGACCATTATAGACGGCGATACGGCTTATCACCAATCACGTTGGTCTAACAGAAAGCTCGGTGAGGCATGAGTAACTTGGTTCATCTTACGATGGATGTGATGTACCTTCGACTGCCCCAATTGGGATATAGTTGTGAGCTTCTTCTATCGTGTGGATTGTGAAGTGGATTACCAACCCCATCAACCCTGGTGTCAGGGTTATTACTGAGCCGCCGTAGGCCCCTCCCTGACATGACTTATGTAACGACTACGTACGTACTTACATCAGAAAGTAATAACCGGGACCAACGGCTTAACGTGCCTTCTTACTTTTTGAACAATCAGGTGATCAGCCTGTAATGTCCTAGCCAAACTAGGGATCACAAAGTGATTAGGGCTTGTGAGCTTATGTTTGTTGTGAATACCACAAAACCACACTTTTCACTGTACAGCACCTAAATATTACTCTCCATCTATCTTCAACGTTTTAAGCACTCTCAGTACGCAGTCCACAATCAAACCACAACAAAAAAGATATGAAAAACTCCGTAGCCTCCAGAGCGATCATTTAATGAATTTATAATTTGCACCGTCTCTCGACAATTAGAGCTCTGCACCCGTTTTGCCCGAGGTACAAATTTAAATGTTAAATCGGACGTCGTTCACGGGAGCAGCCCAGACGCTATGGTAAAAGATTGGGCTCTTAAAACATGCCGGGTTTTGTTGTTGTAATTACCCGACTGCGGCGAAGCAAAAGGAGGGTTATGTGTTTACCCACTATGTTTGTTATGTACGTACGTCTGTACCATCTCTCGGCGACCACCAAGAAAAAGGAGAGTCATGTGTTTAAGCTCTATATATGTGTGTATGTAAAGTAAAATTTTCTCCTAACTTTTAAAGCACTTATCATAATTTAACAAATCAAGTCATTAGAAGCTGATGATGAAAATGTCTTGATTGTTCGATGGTTTTAGACAGACGAGAGATATAGACGTCACCATATCGTGGCCTTATACCTAGCAATAATCAAGTTAGTGATTTTTTTTTAAATTAACATCCTATTTCTCACTGGGGTAAGCAGAGACTATGGAATCCCGAATGCTTCGATCGTGACATACTTCTCTTGTTTCCTTCACATTCATTAATCGCTTCATACACGCACCCAAGCGTAAAGATGATATAGGTATTATAATTTATTTGTAAAATTGTTATTTTAGCTGTAAGATTTGTATTTGTCATGTACTATAGCCGTCCTTCAAGTAAAAACACTTTGCACTGTTTAGTTATTTAGTCAAGAAGTTAAACTATAAAATATAAAGAATATTGTAAAATAAATCAGTGAAAAACAAATTAACAACAAAACTATGGCGAGCGGTAGCGAGCGGGCGGGCGGACAGTGCGCTTATTTGGCGCGCGATTAACACCAATAGGTGGCGCGTTTATTTTACTCGCTATAGTACTTCTAAAAGATGTAAGTTGTAATATAATGTTGCCATGGTCTGTATTTTGTGTTTCCCGTGAGTTTAACGAAGGAGACGGATGAAAGAAGTGTAGAAGTGACAAAGATGCGAATGTTAAGATGGATGTATGTGTGGTGTGATCAGAATGAAGAAGAGGAAGTTTGAAAGTAGCGCCCAGTGACTGAGAAATTGAAGAGTAACAGGTTAGAATTGTATGGCCATGTAATGAAGAGAGATTAAAGGTATATAACGAGGAAAGTTATAAGTATAAATGTGGATGAATATAGGAAAGTGTGGATGGATTGTGTAAGGAAATGTGTGTGAAAGGTGTGAGTACTGGGATGACGACTAACTTCTGTTAGTCGTCATGAATGGAAGAGGAATTCATGTTATGCCCACCCCGCATAGAGCGGGATAATGGCAGGAGCGACGACCTCCGTGGTCCAGTGGTTGAGCGTTGGGCTCACGATCCGGAGGTCCCGGGTTCGAATCCCGGTGGGGACATATTACAAAAATCACTTTGTGATCCCTAGTTTGGTTAGGACATTACAGGCTGATTACCTGATTGTCCAAAAAGTAAGATGATCCGTGCTTCGGAAGGCACTATAAACCGTTGTCCCGGTCACTACTTACTGATGTAAGTTAGTAGTCATTACATGCGCCATGTCAGGGGCCTTTGGCGGCTCAATAATAACCCTGACACGAGGATTGATGGGGTTGGTAATTCACCTCACAACCCACACGATAGAAGAAGATGGCAGGAGAATGATGAGGTATGAGCAATAAAGTATTTCTTTTAATATTATGTTGTTACTATTACACGGTCAAATACGAAAAAAAAAACACTTCTCTCTTCTGTCAACTCAGACAAGTTTAACAAATAGACTAAGGTGAGTAAGTGTTTATAACCTGTCACTAAAAGATGAGTTAAACGACCAAAAAAAGAATAAAAATATAAAAATGACAATTTTTTATCCCTCAACAAAATCAGCTCCCGTCATGCAAATTCTAAAAACAATTTTCTTCGGAAACCGGCTGCAAAATGTCCACATCCTCCGAAATTCTTTTTTTCTCGTAACCACTGCCTATAAGACACGTATGGCGTGCGCAAGAGTGCTCCTGCTATTACGCGTTCATTTTGCATGCGCGCGCCCATTTAATTCGGTCTTCTCTTCCGGCCCTCAGGCGTTTGCGCTGCATTCTTACACGATATGTCCAGCGTTTATAAAATGTACCTATATCTACATACGTACTTACAGTTTACGAAGTTCTGATATACCTTAAAGTAACAGCCTCCATGGTCGAGTGGTTAGTGCGTTGGGTTCACGATCTGAAGAACCGAGTTCGATCCCGATGGGGATATTCTCGGAACCATTTTCTGTTTTCTTCAACAAGTAAATAATCACACAAATGATGCCTTACTCGTTTTCATAACACTCTTCTTGTCGTTACATGAGCCATGTCAGGGGCCTTTGGCGGCTCAATAATAACCCTGACACCAGGGTTGATGAGGTTGGTAATCCACCTAACAACCCACACGAGAGAAGAAGACGATGCCGTATTTACTTTTTTTTTTTGATGATCAAAAAGACCAGGGTAACATTATGAGTTGGGAATACTTACTTTTAATTCAATAGCTAAGCCATGTCAGACGTAAACCACACGTCCGAATCCAATGAATACGTCATAAAGATTTATCTCTTTCTTATTAATAACAAGAAGTAAGTGTGAAATTCACACTTATTGAAGGGTTCTGTCTGCTTATTTATTGATTTAACATCGCATCGACGAATTTCAGGGCGGGTTATAAAGGCCACATCGAAGCAATTCATCTAAAGTAGCAATATTGAAATTTGACATTTGCGCATATTAAAAGTAAGTGCGAAATGCAAACAAATATGTCAAATAGCAATATTGCTTTCTTAGATGAATTGCTTCGATGTGGCTATTTTAACCCTTCTGGTACTGTCATTAGTATTCGTTTTGTAATAAGGCGGCGTGAGTCTCATCAGTCATCCCCCTAGCATTATCCCGTTCCTCACAAGGTCCGCTTACCTAACCTGAAGATTTGACAGGTCCGGTTTTTTACAGAAGCGGCGGCCTGCCTTACCTTCCAACCCGCGAAGGCCGGACTACGGAGGCCGTTACATCGTGTATATTTTCATGGTGGATCCATCTAGAAGGCCAGCTTATCCGTTGCCACTGTAGGCCAAATGCCTCCCTTTCACTTTGTTCTGATGATGCTTTGCTCCTACTATGCTCAATTTGTGGATAAAATCCTTTAATATCTCAGTTTTTACTACGTTACAGGACCTTTTATGACATGACAAAAGTGGCTGCTTTTTAACACTATTTTCTATATCTAATCTCTCAGGTCTTTTATGCGTGCTGGATAATCATGAAACTAATGAACGAACGAACGTTTAACTCATATCAAGAAGGATCCCTAAATCGAAGTAAAAAAACAAAGATGTCATGTTGGTGTCGCTTCGATTCGTCGGCATAGATTAGGACGACGTGATCCGATTGCGGGCCGCTTCAAAAATTTGACTCAGGTTTATTTGGGATTGTCTTGACGATATAGAATGCTGGTTTTGATGATTATTGACGTTTTTGGTGGACATAATTGAGGATTATTTAATACAAATTCCTTGATATCTTGCTGGGCACCTAATTACCTAATACAAAGCAATGTGCGTTATTATTTTCTGCAGATTAAAAGTTGGTTAAATTGTACACATACATTATGATTGTTTCAATTAAATAAATAAAAATAATAAAAACAAATTCAAACGGAAAGATTATTTTTTTCCCAAAGATAAAATGTGGTAGTCCATATATAGTGATACAAAGCCAGGCCATCTAGATGAGTAAAGATAATTATTCCATCATGTTAGTTTAACAATACGAGTTAAACATATGAGTCATCCCGTGATCATGGCACTTGAAACAGTGTCGAAATATCGGGAGTCTCATATTCCTATTTTAAACGCGGTAAGAACCCTTTATTATGTGTTTTAATTACAATATGAGTTGGTTTGCTGGACTTCAGTCACATAAACGTACGTACTAAAAGTGATAGATATACTCTGACTACTTGGTCTCTAATAAAACTATACTAATATAGTATAGAGTGAACATAAACAGCCTATATACGTCTCACGACTGGACACAGAGCTCCCCTCAACCAACCGGAGGGGGTATGGAGCATACTCCACCACGCTGCTCCACTGCAGGTTGGTAGAGGTGATTTTACGGTCAGGACCAACTACTTGACGTGCTCTCCGAAGCACGGAATCATCTTACTTTTTCGGTCAATTAGGTGATTCAAGCCTGCAATGTCCTCACCAAACAAAAGACAGTCTCACAATGTGATCCATCAGGAATCGAACCCGGACCTCTAGATTGTTAGAGTACCGCTCTAACCACTAGACCACGGAAGCCGTTATAGAATTACTTAACTAATAACTTTTAACGATAAAATAACAAGAATTTTTTTTATTGAAATACATATTCAAAATACAATCCATAAAGACAATCCATCGCGGCAAGACAAACGCCTAACGCCAAGCCAAAAAAAGCTCAAGCCATATTGATCGAACGTGACGTACTAATATGCGTGTGCGACCAAATTGAGCTGAAATTAATAACAATTAAGCCAGCCTGTGATGGGATCGGCTTAACATGGCTTAACGTCTGTTTGATGTGGGATTAATTTGTGGAAACATTTTGGCTGTGGCTTGGCGTGGGCACGCTGCGAAGTTAAGGACCGCTTAACGGGGAATTTTTGTAATGAAATATTATGACGTTTTACCGGCGCGATATCGCGATATTATTCTTAGCTAGATTCCGTGTAATTTTAATGCTAAGTGTGTGACAACCTAATTGTGGAATTGAAATAAAGTGTTCTCAGTGTTCGTGGGCAGTTTCTTTTAACTTTATTCAAAAATAACACAAACACACACCACGGTACCCCGCCGTATCAATACATTGCAGCATTGAACTTTAATTTTTTTAACTTTAATAGTAAACATTTTTTATATATTTATTTGTAATCAACAGCTTATAATTTAGTATTACAGCTAGTATTAGTTTGACAAACCAATAATAGATAACCTAGCTTTCTTTAAATCCCAGCTTAATTTAAATTATATTTTATTTTTTTATACCTTCTCATTCAATAATAGCACCATGGGTTAGGCTTGTTTTTGGCTGCTACGATAATTGTACATTTATACCAGTAAGTACTTAGGTAAATATATTTAGGAAGAACACATTATTGTGATATCTTAGATAATATTACATTCGCACAATTGCTACTATTTACCAACTAAGTATGGTCTAATACCGTGCGTTTTATTTTCGCGTTTTTAATCAAACACATATCCGTGTGTTTTCATAGTGATTGTTCGATATGATACTGATACAAAACAAATAATATGAATCGTTAAAGTACGGGGTTTATGTCTTAATTACAATTATTCAAGTTTATTTTAGAATACCTAATGACATAAGTAGACTTTTTATTTAATTCATTGTAGGTAAGTAATATAAAAATAAAATTTAATTGTATTTTCTTTGTGATTATGATTTTTTTGTCAGAAAGTGCAAGTAAAAGAAAAAATTATATTATACAACATTAATAGGTAATATATTTAGGAAGAACACATTATTGGGATATCTTAGAAAATAATATTACATTTGCACAATTGCTACTATTTACCAACTAATTTATATATTATTGGTATATTTTCCTTGTTATTTTTTTAAGAACAGGGGTTTAAAAAAGCAATATTGTTATTTGACTTTGTATGCATTGCGCACTTATCTTTATGTGCGGAAATGTCAATTGAATGAACAACTTTTTTAAATGATTTAGCCTTCTTAAAAAAAGGTCTTCTTAGCCCCATAGTCACTGATACAGGTAGAGTTAACATTGTTCCTAACTAAATTACTGATGACGTAGCTCCTATAAAATAAAATAATATAATATGTATAATATAATCTCTAACCTACTTATCCAATTATTTATTTATTTAAAATAATTATTTTGTTAACACATTTTAATGCCTTTTATACAAATACGAGCGAATTCAAACCTTGAATCGAACAAGTCAGCTGCAAACGACCTTTCAAATGTGACATTACGACTCACAAAACAATTTTGACGCAACTCCCATCGACCTAAGGCAAATAAATGTTATATTTTTAAACATACAAAACCAAGTATATCACGGTAATACAATCCATAGCCAAATTCATTGGCCAATAGCGTAGAATGCCATAACAATAGCAGACGGTAAGGCACTGTAGGGAGGGGCGGATAGGCCACGCCTTATGGAAGCCCCGCCTCGCGCGCTTCTACAATTTGTGATTTATTGGTTTCTTTTTTAATTCATGGCGTAGTTGCAAGTCACTTTTGTGGAGATTTTGAATTACGAATTTATAAGGACGTAGTCAGTACGGTGTTATACTTAGTGAAGTATGGTGCGTACTTAGGTATAGGTGTGCGATACCTAAGTACGTGCCTACTCGAATTGGAAGAAATATTAAAATAATTATTTAAATAATTTTTAGAATTATTTTTTGGTCAAAATTTTATTTTTCCTGTACTATGCCTGTTGTTTTTTTTTTTTTGTTATTGAACTATAATACTTCGAGAGCAAAAAGTCGCTTTACATTACCTTGCTCTTAAAACTCACTCCAAGACATTGGAACCCCTTAAATATGTATAACTTTCACGCAAAATCACAATAGGTACGTTAGCACCTACCAAGTGCAGACTAGGGTTAAAAGTCAAGGAAGTGATAGATGCGGTAGTTAATAAATAATAAACTCAATGGCGTTATACTTTTTTGATGTACTTATACATATAACATAATATGATGTAATGTAATTAATGATTACCTAAAAGATAAAAATGCCTGCATACCTACATTGATTTAAAATATGTGCTGCTGTTGCAGTATCTTGACATTTCTTCTCCTCAGCCATAACACCTTGCGAAATGACGTACTTACATTCAATTGTTACATTAAAATTTAACAAGTTTACGAGTACCTATGATAATTACGTTGAATAAATGATTATGATTTCTGACATAAATAATTTATTTGCCAAAGTTACTTTTTGGCAGTTGTTAAGCTATTATTAAGCTATTTATTTATATTATTTTAGGTATAGTTAAGTAAGTACCTATAAGGTACTACATACTAGTTATTTTTTTAACCTAATCCTGTGTTCTTTATCTTCTCTTTTTACATAAGTTAAGCTAAGGTATATCCTAATTGGGGTTATAATTAAAGCACATAATAACGGGTTCTTACCGCGTTTAAATGGGGATATGAGTCCACCAGTCATCCCGTGATCATGGCACTTGCAACAGTGTCGAAATATCGGGAGTCTCACATCCCCATTTAAACGCGGTAAGAACCCGTTATTATGTGCTTTTATTATGATAATATCCGCGTAAACTTAAAACTAATTGGGGTTGTCAAGAGACATCCATTGCAAGCTGAACTAAACACCTACACCTCCTCACTGAGCTTTCTGTTAGACCAGCGTGGTAGGCGATGAGACGTATCACCGTCCATGATGTTTTTTTTTTTGACGTGACTTATTGTAGATTAGCCGCAGATGGCATTAACTACTTGGCCTAATTGGCCGTCTAAGATGGTCGAGCCAAGTATGTTATTGAAAACTGCACTTAGGATAAACTGAATTTATAAAAAAAAAGAAAAGAAAGGAAAACATGAAACAGTAGGACTAGGGCCCTGTGCTGGGAGGTTTTCTGGCCACGTCTTTCCCTCAGCGTTACAGATTCCGATGCGGTAGTAGTTTTACAGCTAGTTACATAATATTATTTTTGTAATTTAATTTATTTGACCTTTAAAAAAGCGCTAACTTTGTAAGCCAATTTTGAAAAATATTTTTTTTTGCTTAATAACTTATTGGTCCAGTGTTGCTCCTCGATTGAGAAGCAAGCCTGTGTACCACAGGACGACTGTGACGTTTTTCTTCTTCTTCTCTTTTTAAATATTAAAAAAAAAATGGTGCAACTAAAACAAAGAACTTCAAATGGCAACATACCACAGAACACTAATACCGAAGGATTGCGGTGCACGGCAGGTGCGCCTGAGTCGGTCGTCGACATTGTACTAAATCACAAACGTAGTTATAATCAACCCTATTCACATCCCCTTTAGATTCATATTACTTTACTGAGCATCATCTATCTTAATCGTAATTACATGCCAAGTAACAATAAACTCTAAGTCGAGAGATTATAAAACAACTTTTTCTTTAACATGTTAGTTTCCATCTTTGAAGTAAGTATATTTCAATAACTGGTGGTGGAAGAAATAATAAAGTTATAAAAAGTGGACTTTATGAAAGGATGTTAGAGGTTGTTTTGCGTTGGTTTTATAGAAACAGAAGCGAATATGACATGTTGGATAAGACGATGTAATTAATATAAGTTGTGATCCGAGATGTCGTTGACTTTCTTTGATTAAACCATTTTTGGATAATACTTCCTATTTTGTGATATTCCTTAATAATGTATGATAATAATCGCGTTTAGCTTGTTTTCCCCGGCATGTCGTAAAAACCGACAGCTGATGGCCCATTGTTATAGGGACCCTGGGGGGTTAAAAACTAAGCAATGCCCTAAAAACGCGAGCCTCGACTCAGGGCGTCTTATGAAAGATTAATATTTGAAGGAATTAATATATAAGATAGCGGTAAGCACTGAATGAGGAGAATCGTCGACCACTCCGGCGGGTGTCTCAGACATGCTCTCAAAAATAATTTAAAAAATCATTGGTTTAGGCTTACGTTGTACCTATTTGAACCGGTGGCCTCACAATTGGTAGTCAAGCATTCTGCCAACTAAGCTACCACAGTACTTTAGAGAATATAATAAACATCTTTAAAACTCTCCTTAGAGAATTTTCATGTTTCTGGATCTTGGTTTTCAATTTGTAAATCAATGACTTACTTATGAAAGTGTAAATATTCCTACTTTATTCAAGGATTATTCCTCAATAACCGATGTAAACATGGGGTTTGCATTCTACTACACAAATTGTAGCATGCAAATGTAGTCCAATGCATAAAATTATAAAGTTCCAGCAACTATCAGTTGTATTAGTAATAAAATACATGTGAATGATTCATTTAGGATTTCGTGCCACTTTCTTAGTCTATAACTTAAATTTATAAACTTTTCTATTCTATATTTTATAATAGAAGTATAAAATATGAACAGAAAATTTAAAACTAAGCATATTAAAAAACTAAAGAGTATTGTATTTGTTGTATTCAGAAATATCCAAGTTGTTTTTTTTTTTTACAAAATGAAATATTATTTATTTTTATTTTAGAGTGTAGATTTTATAGATAAATGTAGTATCTCTTTCTGAAAATTTAAATCTATATTTTTTTTTTATCCAAAAATAACATCGCTTATCTTTTTAAAAAGTAACAGAACTATAATTCCAACACCCCCTAATAGCTATTCTAAAACAGTTGCAAGCAAAAAAAAAAACGAAGAAAAAACTTTAAATAATGTCTCTAAAAAAGCTCCGACACAGGTAGCATCAGGTGCGCTCAGCGCGCGAGCCTCCGTCGCTCTGAGGCGTTGCGTGTGCGCAGGTGCCGCCTTTGGAGGGGGCACCTTACTCTAACACCTTACAAACTTGTTCCACCTTCGCCCATACGCTTATTAACTCCACCTAGAGCTCAGATTCGCTCATCGTAAACGAAAACCTACCTTGTAGGGCCTTACTCCTCTCCTTTTTATCGGAACAAAAAATGAACTGTAAACGCGATCACGGCCGCAACTAAGGTCAATGTTAGCGCTTCCTTCAGTGCACGTTCGGAGAAGAGCGCGCGCGCATCCTACCCCGTGCGAGAGATCCGTACTCGCCCTCACATATTGTTCCGAACATTATGACTTAAAGACTTTTCCAACAATATTCATCACCTAAAAAAGGACTCTATCAATTCTGGACTTTATTGTGACTCGAATGTGCAGTGATTAATCCCGACATTTCACCGGCCGATCGATCACGCTCAACCGATATTTTGTTGGCGACATCACCGGCCGATAATCGAAGCGACGTCCCGATTCTTTTTATTTTGTTAATAATTTATTTATCCTCATTAACTGTGATGGACGAGTTCGGTCGCATTCTTGGAGATTACTCATTTATGACATGAGCTTTGTGGGTGTATAGGACTTGGGTAAAACTTGCTGCTTAAGATGGAGACTTTGGTACTGATCCCTCAAGACCTGAGCTTGGCGCTGAGGCCTGGTGGTGCGAGGGGACGAGAGGCTTCTGTCAGCGTTTGGACGTCCACTGAGGTCCAGCGAGGGACCCTCTTCTACCCCTTCCAAGGAACCATCAGGATTGACAAGCTTCATGTCTACTCTTACGTGCCTGATCATGATGTAAGTTTACTCTTTGTTATTTAGTTTTTAATGTTACCTATTAATTTGTTATGTTGTTTCGGTTTTTGTTAGTGTCACTATTTTAGTTATCATTATTCATAACTATTTTTTATTATAAAACCTGCTTCGTTTTAGTGACAGTCGATATCATAATATCCTTTGCAATTCGCCATCGTGATGAGGACACTATTATCATTTTATTGTTCTGTTCGATATATTTAATCATATTATTAACGAGATTTAAATTATGTTGTATACCTAATTGCTGTAAGCGGGAGTGTAAAATTATAATTTATTTTTATGAAGTCTAGACTTCAAACTTGATTACCAAACATGTTTAGTTTTTTGAAAGAAAATTCAGTCGCTGCTCATAAAATACTTTAATGAAAATATTAAAATTTTATTAATATTTTGAATGAGTAAACGTGATTCACGCATTGGAGATCAGGTGATCTGTTTTTAAAGGTGATGATAATCATGATATCTTTTTTTCTTATCAGATAATTATCAATCAAAATTATATTCAGTAATATAGATAGGCATTGGTTTAAATGATGTATAATATCTATTCTACGTAAGGTAAAAGGTACCTACTAATTTTGGGTGGGTTAATTGGTTTATCAATCTAGATTATAAATTACATGATGTCTAAATTTTATAGGAGCTTTGATTGAGAGAGGGCTTTACAATGAATAAGCCAGAGTGAGGTACAAAACAAAAATATTTTCTGACTGACTTATTGAAGTTTTAATTCAGACAGTAATTACTTTTCCTGGAAAAAATTATCAGTGGTTTAACTTATTGTTGACTTTCTTATCGATTGTAAGTAATAACTCAGGAATATATAGCAGAATTTGAGAAGACACTAAAGTAACAATAGTAAATATATAAATATTTATTTAAATATAGGTATATCTTTTTATATTATTTATTTTATTTAATATTTTAAATCTCAAAAATCATTTATATGTCCCTGAGACAATTTAAACTAGGTGTTAATACTTTATCAATGATCTTGCGACATAAAACCTAATAATAAAAATCCCGTCACGGCCATTCAACATTATACGATTCAATTATAACTATACTTAATTTTCAACTTAAATATGTAATTAAGTGACCAACTTATTTTAATTGCGTAATATATGTAAATTAATCGCGGTAAAGCTAAGCAAATAACACTTGAAAAACTTGTCAAAATAATAATGATTATTTTATTAAGGATGAAGTAATTAAAGCAACCGTGAGACATCCATTGAATTCGTTATTTTTAATAGTTTTTATGAACATATATATTTATGGAATTTTATAGGACGATGATGGATAGTAACAAGTACCCGTAAGTTATAAAAATGAATAATGCAAGTTCAGCCCACATTGCGTGATTTAGTCTACCAAATTGTATTCGGGTAATTTATAGTTTATCAAAGTGTTTTAATAAAAGAGGTTAGTAAGTATCAAGGAAAGTTGTCCTGTATATTTCCAAGCGCAAATTATGTAATATAGTAGTATAATATTCAATCGAATATAATTATAAGTAATATAATTACATTCGCAATTTAAACAACACTAATCAGAAGAACATCGCGTAAGGCATTCCAAACTTCGATAGGTATATTGGAACAAAAAAATGATAGGTATCACCTACTCAGGAATTTATGTTGACACAAAAAAATGTACCCAAATTACTGTCATGTACTTAAATGTTACGGATATTTTATTTATTCAAACTAGATCAGAATCCATACATTATTAAATAAATCATAAATTGTTCTAAAATTAGCAATCTATGTTGTAAAAAAGAAAAGTTAAAAAAGTACATTAATTTTATTTAATTTTTCTTTTAATTTAAATAAAATTAATGTACCGGTGCGTAGGGCAATAACAAATTAAAACCTAATAGGTATTTATAATCGTGAGAAATTCTAAATTTATTTGTGTCGTTAAAATGTATTGTGATATTCTTTTTTAAATTTAAATAGTTCTTATGCAAAAATAAACCCACGTGTAAGACAATGCTTAATTATTTTTATAATAAATATGAAATAAATTTAATACATTTTATATTAATATTAATAGCACGTTAAGGCGTTGGTCCCGGTAACTACTTACTGATGTAACTAAGTAGTCGTTATATGAGCCATTGGCCATTGGCCGAGCTTTGGCGGCTCAATAGTGACACCAGGGTTGATGAGGTTGGTACTCCACCTCACAACTCATATGATAGAAGAAGAAATAAAAATACATAAGGTCGATGAGATGTGAGTACATCTGACTACCGAAATCGGGATACAGTCGTGAGCTTGTCTTAAATACATTGTCATATCATAACATATTCTTAGAAGTTTGTATGTGTTAATGTTGTTGTAGGAATTTTCTTCATATCTAATCGATCTATTGTCCTTGGTCTTATAAAAATAATATAGTTATTTATAGACCAAGTTGTTTTTGTATGCTTCGCTATTGCTGTTACTGTGTTTGGGTCCTCTAGCCTCAAAAAAAAGATATACATACACATAATTCCAACACACATACGTTCAATCGTGTAGGTGTATGGAAGGTTTTTGTTTGCATAATCGTCTAACTGATCTAATCCAATTTTTGCAATTTTTGTTCGCGTTTTATATTTTCCATTCCTTTCATCATCTCCCTAGGGTTTACCTGAAGATTTGACAGGTCCAGTTTTTTACAGAAGCAACTGCCTGTCTGACCTTCCAACCCGTGAAGGGAAATCCAGCCCAATACAGGTTAGGGCGCATACCTCCGAAACGCATTTCTTGGTTATGTGGGTTTCCTCACGATGTTTTTCTTCACCTCTGAGCACGTGATAATCATTTTTCTTCGACTCTAGAGGGTCTACAGCGATAAGCGCTGAATGAGGGAAAACGTCGACCACGCCGGCGGGGTCGTCATGGGGGTATCTGAAGTGGATAGAGTAGTCGGGTCCTCAATAAATACCGTTGTTCCCCGATTTCAATAAAAACAGTAATTTCCTTAGAAGTAAAGTTTGTTTTTCCAACTCAAATAAAGATCAAATAGGTATCAAAAACCACAGCAGTTTCCAGTTAGACTCAATACACTCACGTAGTAAGCGGTTACCAACGAGATAGGCTTTTTACAAGGAACACAAAAACTGTACCATAACTGAAACCGCAGGTGTATGTGCTTTCCTTCCAAGCCCACTTTAGTATTGTGAAGAAACAGATCGGAGGAACGGTTATTGCTTTCTTTGTAAACAGTAGGTATGGATACATTAAAAGCCGTGATAGTTCAGTTGGAAGAACGCTCGGCTTTCAATGTGAGGTCGCAAGTTGGATTCCAGGGTGGGCCTCAAGCAATGAATTTCGAAATATTTTTTGAATTCAAGTGCTCAGTGGTAAAGGTAACCCACATCCTGAGACCGGGACCAACGGCTTAACGTGCCTTCCGAAACACGCATCTCTCAGCCTGCAATGTTCTAACCAAACCAAGGGTCACAAAGCAATTATTGTGATTAGTCCACCGGGAATCGAACCCGGGACCTCCGGATATGAACTCAACCACTGGACCATAGATGCAGGTTTTCACTAGAAGGTGACGATGAATATTTAATATGAGTATGTAGAATAACTTTATAAACACTTCCGCAATGCATCGAAATAGATACCTCTCTTCTAACCGACAATTATAAACACGAACAACACCTTAGATAGAACCGGAAGCTTAGCTAGTTTAGGGATGGGAGTAGGCTAGTATTTCATATTAGCTGCTATAAAAAAGAACAGTGACAAAATACTTAGTGAAATTTATGAGTATCTAAGTTTTATTTTGACTTATAGTTGTATCAAGGGATACAAAAATACGCTTGTAAAAAAAGGATTAGGTATTACTTGCAACAACATTTTTTTTTTTCACATATGCAGGTAGACGATATGATTGAAAATATCGCACTACAAATTATATCTTTAGCACGAAATTTGTAACAGTTTAAAGAACAACATTTTAACGTCAATATTTCTTATACTTCAATAAAATTGCACGGTTTCGCAACTTACTTGAGGACCCTAGTATTAAACAACACAATTAATTTCCTACCTAATACCAAAGCGCATCCCTACAACGTTATCGTATGCACAAATACAAACTTTCACCGCATAAGACTGGTCGGCTCATGCGCGTAAAAAACTTAGATCGCAATGCGCATGAGAGGCGACTGCCACTTTGTATTGTCCGTACTGTTCCTGAGAATAGTAAAAAGGTGTGAATATACAGACTAGTTCAATTATACAATAGGCATAAGTATTTTACTTAGCTTAAACAATAGCTTAGTTAGCGTAACAACTGTGAGTAGGTACTAGAGGTATGAACTAAGAACCGTGTTGACAGATGTAATTATGCATTTCTTTCGGGGTACGAAATAGGACTTTTGTCTCATCATTACTAACTTAAGAGCCACGCTCTTGTCGGTGTAGCATTCTCCATTATTGTCTATCAAAGGCCAATTCCTTCACTTCCATATAAGATGAAATGATGATGATGAGAATGACGACGTTCACCTTCTCTTTGAACTGCTCCATGTAATCTCTTCTTGGTCTTCCTCTTCCTGTCTTTCCTTCTATGATGTTACTAATGAGAAAGTGCTAGTAAGAGTAAAGGAAAAGAGGCAAATATTGAGAATTATTGAGGATAGAAGAGGTAAGATGATTGGACACTTAATAAGACACGACTTTTGTCTACCCTACATAAAATATATTTGATTATTATAAGATTAAGTATTGTTGTATAATATATTATGTAACTTTCTGAGTTTAAGGCACACTAGAAGCCTATCATGAACTAATACAAGATAAACAACCTCAACTTGATTCGGAGATTGATCGCTCTGCTCAAAAGATACTAATATTTATGTGCGTTAACTTTCTAAATCACATTAAAATCAAAGGTATGAAAATAATGAACTAAAATAAAACCTTAGAACGTTTCAAACATAGATATATAATCATCTCTAATGAGGTGGGGAGAGGAACAAGTAATCGGAATAAAACTGAAAATGATTGAGCCAATATTGGTTTATTTATCATCTTGTCAAAAGATTGGATTTATCGCGTCACACGCGATATACAATTTTGTACCAAGTGAGAGAGAGCTCCCCATTGATCCAGAAAAGTAGTTAGCGCGGCAAATCTACGATAACTTCATTTAAAAATAAAGCGCGATATATGGGGAGTATGCTACTAGTCTCACTGTTAAAAGACCCTATGCGAGGTCACAAGTAGAATAAATCTTTCCTACAGGGCTCGAGTACTCACGTATTAGACAAAAAAGTAGAGTAGCATCATAGACGCCTGAGTCTTCTTTTTATATCACACCATAGTTATTTATTTCCTTCTAACTTAAGCTTAAATAGGTGCTCTGACAAATTGTTATTATTGAAAAATTATACCAGTTATTGATCGCTCAGATATTTTATTGGAAAAAGTTGTGTTGATGTTTTTATGGTTTTGTCGCTTCTGTTTCGATAATTGAAAACATAATTTTTAAACTGATACGTTGCTTAAGTATCTTTTTCCAAACTTAAAAAAAATACATATGACTTCATTTATAATTTATTCATAGTTTTATTGTCATTTGGTGTCGCGCCTTTATTGATAAGTTTTTAAAAGGAGACTGTTTTAGGATTAGTAATGGAAATTATAGAATATTTCTAGCCGTAACAAGACTAATGTCATCCTCATTATTATATTTACTTACGTAAATGCAGGTTTATCGATATCTTCAGGCATGTATAACTTTATCGTGCGTTTCATAACATAACAAAGTATCACGCCTGTATTCCCAAAGGGGTAGGCAAAGGTGTAAAGTATATATTGTGGGATATAGAAATAAAACGGGATATTTTAAACATCTTTACTCCTTCTATTTTAATTAATTTTAACCAAACAAAAAAAAATTCTTCCCTTATCCTCTAACTCTGACCGACATCCCACCATAGACTCCCTTTCTTACTTTTTAAAACTGCCTTAGTTCCCATTCATTATAATTACCAAAACGGTGTGCTCACGTGCCCTCACTGTGCGCAGGAGTTCACTGTAAAGATAGGCTACATAAGCCATCTTCGGGCGTATCAGCGTCGTGCCGACTAGGAGTCGAAGTGGTGGCCATGGCCGAAATCGGTCGGAGAGATCATCATCATCATCATCATCAGGTCCCATTCATTAACCATCCTCCATTCATACCATAAACAATAAAATTCCCATTCATTATCATTCCATAGTATTCTCACTTTCCTACATATACACACATCTTCGCCAGCTATGTTTAATTAAAGCACATAATAACGGGTTCTTACCGCGTTTAAATGGGGATATGAGACTCCCGATATTTCGACACAGTTGCAAGTGCCACTCCACTTCAATATCATCAGTCATCCCGTGATCATGGCACTTGCAACAGTGTCGAAATATCGGGAGTCTCATATCCCCATTTAAACGCGGTAAGAGCCCGTTATTATGTGCTTTAATTATGATAATAACCGCGTAAACTTAAAACAAGCTATGTTTAAGTTCCAATAGGGTACGAGCCTATTGCCATCTCTTTTCTTCATTAACCTAGGTTTATTTTTTTAATAAAAGTCAAATAGCGCTCAAAGGGAAATAAATAACTCAGGCCAAAAAAAATAGTACTTTATTTCATAAAGTCTACTTGTCCGAAACATTCGGAATGTTTTTTGTCTCTTTCCATGCATGTAAGAATGTTATAAATGTCTATATTGTCGGTTATTTATTCTACTTCGTTAGGTATATTTTGTTAGGACGATTTGCAAACTTAAATTAGAAGCGAAAGCGGTAGTAAGAAGACTTATAAATTCAAGTGAATGAACTTTTTCAGTGTTTTAGGGTTCCGAACCTCAATAGTAACATCCCTTGGATTTATTTTGCGTCTGTTTTAAGTCACATTAGGTATTAAAGACGGTACTCTCTTGCAGTATTCTCTATTTAACTGGAGACTTAAGAGCTACTTAAAAAAAAAACCATCAAGATTTTTTTTTTACCCTAACAAACACTAAGTAATTTACTGAAGGTATGTAGAGGTATATTTGGTGGAAAAAAAAACTTGATTTAAAATAGAGTTTTCGCGTCTCAGAGAAATTATTTTGGACAGAGTTTGGAAACGACAAAAGTTAAAGAATAAAATAAAAACGAAGCAGAAAGAAATCATAATCTGAAACTATATAAGTTTTATATTAGGTAGTTATAAAAAAATCACCATAAAGAACCAAAGCGCGTATTATCAAAACCCGCTACGCTCACTAATCGCACCACACAATCTAGTAGCTTTTTGTGGCTTTCGCCGCACGCGCCGTTTCATTGCCAGCTACCTTTTGTTCCGTACAAGAGGCTAATTAAGATTGTTCTCAATATTTTGACAAGAGCCATTTATAACCGAATTTCATATCCACCTCCATTGGACCGAATTTTTAAAGACTTGAATTTTGAGAGATTGAATTTATAAAGGTTTAGTTCTGTAGTGTATGATTTATACATCCTACGAATTCTAGAGCTATAAAGCTGAGATTTTAACTTATGGGTTTATGAAAAGTCCTTTTATAATAAACTTTTTCTATTCTATTCTATTCTATTCTATAAAATGGTTTATAGGGTCGTTGTTATCTTCTGGTTATCTAATTATGCAATAAATAGGTAAGTAAAAGGTTCAACTCAATTTATATAATTTGTAAAGCCCTTAACCAACTGTTTAACGTGCCTTCCGAAGCACGGGATCATCTTAATTTCTTAGACAATCCGTTGATTTGGCCTGAATTCTATAAATTTAATCCAATTTAGGGAAGTAGGTAAAATGCTCAATTCATTTTATATCTTTTTGAAGCCCGAGACCAACTGTTGCCTTCCGAAGCACGACACCACCTTCATTTTTAGAACAATCAGATGATTTGCCCTGAGAAATCTAATCTAACCTGTGTATTAGAAATGAAACTGCTAGTTGCAAAAAGTTATCTAAAATATTAGCGATCGATATAGCTAAATGTATGCTAGCGCCATCTTAAAACCTTACTTAGAAACTTGTAAAAAATGTTATTCTTTTTTGTACAAAAGAAAACAATACACGTTTAAAACAGAAATTTAAATCAGTTAAAACAAAGAACCTTCAACTACAACAAAGTACCTACGAGCACAATTAAAACCGAATTCTGAAACAACATCATTCGACCCAACCAACCATATTTTTAAATTAAATCATCAACAGTAATTTTAGGAAACGTATACAGTATGTGGCTATAAAAGAAAAAAACAAAAGGCAGCTAAAAACCTGGGAAAAGTGAAACAATGCTACAATAGTGGCGAGTTGCGTAGTGACAAAAATGAAGCAATTATGACGGGGCATTGACATTGCGCTGGCGCATTGCGCCTTGATCGTGATATTGTGCCGCCATTGGCCTTTTCAAGATTTCTTTCAGTTTTCATTCGCTCAGCTCCAATTGTGGCTCGTTTGTGATTGGTGGAAAAGATTTGAAGGGATATTCTGTAAAGGGTTACCATATTTAAGTTCTAAATAAAAAAAAAATATCATCTTATCATCATCGATTTAAAAACCATGCTCTTGTCGGTAGCATTATCATTCTCCGTTCTTTTCTATCAAAGGCCAATTTTTTGACTTCTTTATAAAACACGACGTTCGCTTTCTGTTTAATTTGTTCCATGTAAGCTCTTTTTGGTTTCCCCCTTCCTCTTTTCCCTTCTATCTTCCCTTTTGTCACATTTTTAATAAATAATAGAAAAGTTTTAATTATAAATTAATAATATTATATAAATAAAAATAGATAACTAATACCATAACTGCTATATACAAGGTAAAGGCTAGACTAGCTATTAGATACTTATTTATTAGCAAGCGGTGAAGAGGTCGTATTTATTGATCTATACACAATTTGGTGATTGTAAAATTGAAAAGTTTTAATGGTATACTTTTACAATCGATGATAATAAGACGCTGTGCAAGTGTAATGCTGCCCTTAATAACGTGTAATTCATTCAATACCAATAATAAGTTGAGTTTTCAAATACTTTCTAAACTAAAACATTTAAGTAATTAGAATTGCAACCATCAAACTTACGTAGCTAATTTGTGTAATTAGTTTGTATTACCTTCATAAAATACGTACCTCCAATTACTAAAGGCATTTTAGTAAACCAGACAGATTTTTTTTGACGTCACTTATTGTAGATTTGCCGCAGATGGCATTAACTACTTGGCCAGACAAATGGGGAGCGCTGAAAGCTCTCACCCGGTACAAAATCTAAGACAACAGGCCAGAGGGTGCCCAGTTGGGCGCGAACCTCGGCTCAGGGCGTCGTCTGAGAGGAAGAATATTTGAAAGAATTAATCAACTCCAGTGGGTCGATAGCGATAAGCGCTGAATGAGGGAAATCGTTGACTACGCCGGCAAGGTCGGTATCGGGGTTCTGAAATGTTTGGTGTCGCGAGCTGATTGGCCGCCTCTATGGCTAGAGCAGACAGAGACATCGACGATAATCTATCACTTTAAATCGAGCCAAATCAGAGGTCTTAGCCAAGGTGCTATTTTGTCGTAACTTATTGTAAATTTGTCGCACATGGCATTAACTACTTGGCAGGGTAAATGGCAGTTATATTGGAAGAATAAACCGACTCTAGTGGGCATCGGCCGGCGAGTCCTGAATGAAGGATGCCAAAGTGACGGACAGTGATATAAATGTTTAGGATTGACAGAAGGTGACAAAAAGTGACAGGTCAATTCCAATAATTTTATGACTGTCACATAAGTTTGCAACTTGGCTGACCCCGAGAATTCAACTCGTAGCAGTCACTTGGTAATGAAAGCATGATAAAGTAATGATAATTATTTTGGTTAACATTGTATTTATCACTTCTGGATACATACATCTATAGCCATGATCCTGATACCAATTGTCACACAAAGGTCAATGACCCGTACTTATTTCGACTTCCAACTGCCTATCCTAATAGAGACTGTGGCACTGTGTATAGGGTGACCTGTAAGGATGTTTTGATGATTCTATTTTTTTTCTTATTTTGTCTCAAAAACTATTGAGGTCTTTTATTTTGAGGTGAGGTGATGAAGGATTTTTTATTGAGGTCTTGCTTTTTTCGTTAGTCATGTCATGACTCCAGTTATCATGAAACTAGTGGACATACAAATTATAAATACAATTGCCATAAATAACTGTTGGCAACACCAACACAGAACTTATATTTAAAAAATATAAACTTAGATTTTGTTCACGTCACTACCTGTCTTACATTCGTGTCTGTACTATACGCTCCGTATTGCTCCGCGTCTTACCGCAAATAAAAGTGTTATTTCAAGTACCAAAGGTGTTTACTTTGTAGTGAAGACAGCTCAAACCTACAAGCAACCCAACAGTCCACTTGCCTCAGCTGACAATAACTTTCTTTCCTCAGTCATCAATCAACATAGAATAACATTCCCCATCAATGAAACACAGCTGAACAAGCCTCTATTCTCTTGCTTCCGACATATCACCAACAATATAGCCGTAAAAAAAGATTTCCCAAGTTCACTGGCCATACGAGCGTGGAAAAATATATGACGCAATCGGGTGAAACACCTGATTATCTCATAATGAATGAATAAACTTTCGCTTTTGTGTAGAAACAATGCACTCTCTTCTGTAACGCATCGTGTTTTTACCAGTTATTATGCTAGGATTATACCAAGATCAGCTGGTTTGAGATAACTGTCGTATGGGTGAGATAGCTGCTGATATTGTATAGAAATACATACATAAACTCACGCCTCTTTCCCACCGGGGTAAGCAGAGTAGGTACTAGATAAGTTCAATTGCTTCGATCCTGACGCACTTCTCTTGCTTGTATAGAAATGTCTTTTCAGAATACTCCTGCCCCAGCGATTGATCGTTGAGCAGGAGCAAAGTCGAATCCCGATGAAGACATAATCCCAAAAAAGAACGCTTTGCGATCTCCAGTTTGCTTAGGACATAACAAGCTGATCTGATTGTCCAAAGTAAAATGATCCGTGCTTCAATCGGTCTTGGCTGTTATTTACTTGAGTATGTATTTGCTACAAAAGACATAGCAACCCTGAATTCAGATTTAATGAGGTCATTGATATCAAAACCAAAATAATTTTAGAAATAAAATAGACAAGAAAATCAAATTCCAATAGTAAAGTCATATAGCAGAGACGACTTGGCCGGACAAATGGGGAGCGCTGAGGTCTTTGACTCGGTATAAAATTTGAGACGACATATCTGAATGTATTCTAAAAAAGCCGCGGTAACACAGTTGGTACACCGCTTGCCTCTGACATTAAGGTCGCAGCCTAAACCAAAGATTTTTGAATTTGTTTTCAAATTCATGTTTGGATGACAAATAATTATCCCGTGCTCAGCGGTGAAAGAAAACGTCGTGAGGAATCCCACATTTCCGAAAAATGCATTTTAGGAGGTCAGACAGGCAGTCGCTTCTGTAAAAAACTGGACCTGTCAAATCTTCAGGTTAAGTAAGTGGACCCTGTAAAAACGGAATAATGCTAGGGGGATGATATTTTTTTTACTCCCAGTGCAAAAACGAGTCTGATCTCTTGAGAGATCAAACGTACTATTAGATATTTTAAAATTTTGCTACCATGCAATGAGTAGTTGTGACAGTCAAAATTGGCAATAAAAATAAGTTATCAGAAACGCAATAAGTAACTCCACTTCATATTTAACACAAATTCTAATAGAGTTCAAATTAATGATACACGACTGAATCGTCTTCTTAACTATCGATGTATAGGCGTAGTGTTGTTAGTGACACTACGTATAATATATATCGATACCTACTGCTGGTTGGTAAATAGCGGGAGAGAGGCCTCAGCGCTCCCCATTTGTCCGGCCAAGTAGTTAATGCCATTTGCGGCAAACCTACAATAAGTCAAGTCAAGAATAAAGGTTGGTATGTATAGCTAGTACGAGGCAATCACACGTAGATAATTATTACGAATCAGTAGGTATTCTGATGCAAAAGATATTTTTACTTTTTTTCTAGATTTTAGACAATAACATTTCTAGGCCCTAAGAAGTTCGGGAAATGCGGAAGGTTTGAATATTGCATGAATCCGCGACGATATACTCATAATCCAATAGATGTTACTGAGAAATATAATAATTTGAATAGATAAAATAATGAGCGTGCATTTAAATCATACCCCTTAAACATTTTTTCATAATTAAAACATAATACTGGGTTCTTAAAGGGGTTCGTAAGAACCTGGTATATCGGGAGTCTCATATCCCTGTTTTTAACACGGTAAAAACCCGGTATTATGTGTTTTAAATACCCCCTTAGCTGATCCCTTGCCACCATAAGGTTCATCATATTCATCTTAGGACTTCGTATCATCGGTAGCTTTAAGTCTCTGCTCACCCTGTTAGGGATTACAGGCGTGAGTTTATGATGATGACTTATATTATAAAAATCATGCAAAGATTGTAAAAAGGACTTCATGTATGTAATATCAAAATTATCGACACGACAACCTTATCTTCATCGAACAACACTAAACCATAACCGATTACTAATATAAACATCGGAGTGAATTTCCATTAGAAATTCATGTTCATATTATAATTAAAAGTGCCCATAAACCCACAAGTAATTACTGGCATATACCTAATTGATGAACCACGAAGTCCGAAGTGATTATTCAAAACATACTATTCATTATATTGACTGATTTTGTTCAAAGAACGTATGTGTTTTATCTGTAATATAAATTAAAATGAAAGTGGGCGAGCTTTAATTAAATTTGGCCGCTTTTTATCAAAAATGTTCAAAGATTTTAAATTTTTTATTGCCTTATTTTATTAGTCTAGATATCTGTTTAGATTCTAGCTCATTTATTTTTTAATTAGTACTTATTGATAACGCAGTCTAAACAAGTATTGACTAGTTGAATCTATGTAACGGTTCTTGGTTATAGTCGTTAGTTCTCACGGTTTCAGTAAATTGTACGTTACGTAAAAAATAATAATTAAAACCAAAGTAAAAACACTTTGGTTTTTAATATTTTTTTTTTACTTTTTTAGGTAGCTTGCAGCCTTTTCAACTATAAAAATGACAATTAAAAATGGCTACCTACCACAAAAGAATGTACGGTATTGAAATTCTTTCCTTATTAAGGTAAACAGTTCCGCGATTATTGGTGCTCAGCGCTCCACATTTGACCGGCCAAGTAGTTACTGCCATCTAAGACACATCAACCTCATCAAAGACAATTTATGGTACAAAATCATAAGTTTTGATGAAAAATTACTTTCCCATCCAATTCCAAGCTACTATCCATCCCAATTTAATAGTCTTTCCCATCCAGTGATGTGATGTTCCCGGGAGGTTCCGCAAAGTGATAACGTTCATCGTCAACACTAGCTGCATATCTTTTTCAAATTGTTCTTTCTTGTATTCTGGTCTTGAAGGTTAAGTCACATAATACCAGCTTCGTAGTTCACGCCGCGACTTGTGCTGAGTGAGGCCCTTTTCTCAGGACGTCCACCACCAACTTCTGATCATTTCGACAAATATCCGTCTTGCTTTTTTTGTAATTGTTTAGTGGTGATATGATGTTATTGTCTATATAATATAATGGCATAAACTATTTCTATTCTATTCTATTCTAAGTAAGTGCGCAAGGCACACAAATGTCAAATAGCAATATTGCTTTTTTAGATTTATTGCTTTGATATAGTCTTTTTAAGCCTTCTTATCCGCCTAAAGGTTAGATAATAACGCTCTTTTCACATAAGTTTTAGGAACGTAATCTTGTCAAAATTACTACCCAACCCACTTTAGAGACAAAAGTTACTTAATGTATTCAGAGCTGTTTCCTTCTAGGCAAGCTGAGAAATTAATAGTAGTATAACACTCCTATTCGAAAACTTTAGTAGGTAACAAATTGCAGTCGAGTGCTTTTCAAATAAATGTAAGCAACATAAACAGTCACACCAATAAACAAGTCTGTATTAGCATAATACAATAACGCATCACAGCCTGTAATAAGGCTGCGTACTGAGTGATAGCGAGAATCGGAGGCGTTGGCGAGAGCGATTATGAAACGTTACATAACATAGCTTCGTATATAATTATATTCTCGAAGGGATACGTGAATATGTATAGTATATACACCCACTCCTTGCTAGCTATGTTTAAGGAGGCGAAGCCCATAATAATAGTGGGTGAATCCCGAAATCCACGTGATATTATCTATTTATTATCCAAACTCTTATCTCGCTCTAGCTAATGACGGTTTTTAAAGATAGAAAAGAAAACAAGCATAGGAAAGTCCAATTTGTCCTGATCTACTAAGGTTTCATAAGAATCTGTGCCTCCGTGGTCCAGTAGTTGAGGGTAGTAGAGTAGTTGGTTTGAAACTCATAACACAATAATTACTTTGTGAGTCCTAGTTTGGTTCGGACGTTTAATTTTCAGGCTGATCACCCGATAGCCCGAAAGTAAGATGTTCCGTGCTTCCGTTGCCGTTGGTCCCGGTTGTTACATGAGTCATGTCAGAGGCCTTTAGCGTCTCAATAATAACCCTGAGACCAAGGTTGATGGGGTTGGTAATCCACCACACAACCCACACGATAGAAGAAGACCGCTATCGCTGTAGCTCCGTCCTGTTCGCGCCCTAAGGAAAGCGTTATGCGAAAGTAGCCAGAAGCAATCCTGGTTTACTTCGTTTGCTATTCATATGCTGCCAATGAACTGGTCAGTTACATGTTGGAAATTTATTCAGACCAGGAGGCCTACCATGAACTTTTATTACGATCCAGGTCGTCATGGAAGCATGTTTTGTCATCTTTTTTGAGCAGCGAGTTTCATGGTCGCCGTTAATAGGCAATATTATCAGGGATATGAGACTCCCGATATTTCAACACTGTTGCAAGTGCCATGATCACGGGACGATTGATGAAATTTGAGTGGAGTAGGTAGACCCACATTTTTCTAACGGAAAACATATCTGTCTTCCCTCTTTCTTTGACGCTTGTTTTTACATTTGATATCGGAATGTTCGGAACCATCTGAACTCGCACCAAACTCACTACGACAAACAGCACTAACTGAGTCCTCGTGTTTTGTCACCACATTAGGCCGTTTTAAGGTTTTTAGAATACCTATCACTAGATTCCACATACTTACTCTATAATTTAAACCCGTCATCCCTATTGATTTTTTGTTCAGTTTCAGTCGGCTTGTTTATTTAGGACAGCAATACTATAATGTGCTTGCAAGTTGACTTTGCCCAACCACCAAGCAATAGTTAGTTTAACGAGCAATGCACCTATTCATTTATCTACCTACATATTAGAAGCTAAATGTATCAACACGAAATTAAAAAGAAAAAAAAATGCACTAATCAATTACTCCTATCAACCATTAAAACCCATTCGCTAGAAACGATTCAATTCGACAAGACATATCGATAACATTAACAGTTGACTCGGATCGATCCCGACTTTCTTTCAAAGCTTAATTAATTGAAAACAGATGGTCCCTTGTTAGCCGGTCGCGTTATTACGAATTGATCTTTAATTGAAAAATCTATGGACAATGAATAGGTAAAATGCAATGGTTACCATCAAAGATCACCCGCAGAGCCAATGCCTTTCTATAAAGGAATAATCACCTATTGTTCGACATATCACAAAAATGGTCAATTAAGTATGTACGAAATCCGATACCATTGGTAAAAAAGGTCAAGTTATATAATTTTGAGGTCGATGAGCGATTCGCTTATTTGATAATACTTTTTTGCGCATATAAGCATTCTCTCGCATTTAATTCTCAAAATAGGTATTTTACGAATCGCGAAATTAAAAGCATAATTAAGTGTGGGAATGTTCAAAGATATTCTAATGATTATAAATGTTCTCATTTTGGGTTTGGCAGTTTTGAATATATCATGCCTTGGGCATTTTAATAGTTTATTGTAAAACTATAACAAGAAAACTAATAGCCAAACCACTTCCGATTGAAGTTGGGATAAAATAATTGGAAATCATATTTCACAGCCTCTGTGGTTTAGTGGTTAGAGCGCTCACGATCTGGAGGCCCGGGTTCTATTCCTGATGGATACATTGTCGAAATCACTTTGTGAGACAGTCCTTTGTTTTGTAAGGACTTTTCAGGCTTGAATCACCTGATTGTCCTGATTAGGTGAACTAAATTGAATTCAAGAAAAACCTTTAAGTACTGTATTCTTTTCAAAACATATTCTATAGAGTTTAAAATATTTTCTGTAATACTTACTTAATAGTCACCATTAAAATTCATATTTTATTCAAAGGATAACGCACTCGCAGCAAATCGTACCTTATCTTTTACCTCGGAATATTGATGACAGTTTCTATGGTAATATTTGATAAAACTTGTTGAGAATTTTTATAACTCTATGCAGATGCGGTTGATAAGTCTCTGCAGTTCAATTATGCAAACTTTGTAGACCTTTTTACTTGCTTGGAGTGGTTAAGCGTTTGGCTTACGGTCCGGAGGTCCCAGGTTCGAAACCCGGTGGGAATATACCACAAAATTTACTTAGTGATTCCAGTTTGGTTAGGATATAGCAAGCTAGTTACCCGATTTTGACCCGAAAGATGGTCCGTGCTTTGGAGGGCAAATTTTTAAGCAGTCGATATACGGTAGCCGTAACATGAGCCATGTCAGGGGCCTGCTCGATACTCGAAGTAACCCTGATCAGTAGGGCTAACATGCACAAAGTGATGAAATTTTATCACGGTCATTTAATCGATTCCGACGATATAATTATGTCGTTTTGTTGATTGCTGCTAATATGTGATGTCACTCTATCAGAATATGAATAAAACAAACTTATCGATTTCGACAAAATTTATTAAGTAAATCGATCGATAATTTTATCATGTTAGACCTGTAGGGTTGATCAGGTCGGTCACTGATGTCACAATCCGCAGGAAAGAAAAAGACTTCTACCAGGTGCTTCATCAGCAAATGGTTAAATAGGAAAAGAGTTCTTTCCAGACCGCGTATAGATCGAATACGAAAATAAAGCACACCTCCGCCACAGTGAAAGTTCCTTTCCCGGCCACAAATCACGTTGTCCATAGTAAACAACAAATTGGTTTGCGGCAAATAATTATATTTTACAGCAACGTGCTTGATAACAGAGGGACATAACTTTGAGCTAACTAACTAGCCCGGGAGCTTTACATCTGTCTTATTTACTTATTTATAAGTTCCCCTGTGAGAATTGTGTGACTCTTATTGGAACTCATAAATAATTTACATTGTACATACATTCATACATATACAAAACCCACGCGTGTAATAGTGTAGTTTCCAACTAGTCAAATCAGTTACTTTTTACTAAACGTCAAAACACGAAACTATTATCTAACTTGTATAAAAAAGCAACGTATGACGTCATAGAAAAACGTCACATAATGTCGCACTTATTGTTACAATTTCCTTTATTAAAATTCATAAATGAGTTTAATAGAAAAAGGAAAATGTTTTTGTCACCTTCAGATCTGTCTTTATTTAGTCAGAATTTCATGTTTTATTTTTGACCTAGGAAATTACCCAATTATCGTGACTAGTAAAGTGACTGTACAGTCATAAGC
The DNA here is from genome assembly GCF_024362695.1 of Pectinophora gossypiella. Lineage (NCBI taxonomy): Eukaryota > Metazoa > Arthropoda > Insecta > Lepidoptera > Gelechiidae > Pectinophora > Pectinophora gossypiella. Next base: position 14,271,060 of record NC_065410.1, on the reverse strand, counting down.
AATACAATGTACCTACTTTAGGACTCTGTCGCACTAACATATTTGACATTTAGTGAGACTTACAGTTCAATTTGTCAAAAAAGTTAATGTGGCATGGTACCAAAGTGGATATAATTAATGCTCGTGACCGTACACTTTATATTCGTCGTTTTTGTGCTAGACATACAGGTCAGCGAGATCTCTTACTCTTTCTCTCTTCTCAGACAACTTACAGCCACACTTGGGACTGTCGTTCAAAGATGATGGACCGTATGGGGACAGATTACCAGCACATAGCCAACAATAGTTCTCAATAATCCATAGTCACTTAGATAGATTATATCGATAGATTAAAGCCTTTATTATGAACTAAAAAAAAAGTTTATTTAGGTAAAACCTACGACACACATACAATTACAACATTAAAATATACACACATTAGTATTTAGTTGGAAAACATAAAGGTATATGTGTGCCGCAGCTCACCAAAAAAGGCCAGGGCACTAGGGTGGACTTAGTCTAAACAATATTATACAAACTTGATATTTAGCTTAAAGATAACATTTAAAGTATGTTTAAAGATATTATTTTTCTTCCTCGTCTATTTGTGTTTCGACAAACGCCTCCTCCAGCTCTTTACACTTACTCTATAGTCACTTAGTCGGTTTTAATTACATGGCTCTGATGATGATCAGCTAAATGTAATTTATACCCTAGTTCAGCACACAAGTGGATAATGGGATGCTTAAAAATAAATTTACAACGTGACTTTTCTCATGCAATGAATTCGACCATTAAAAAGGCAGTAATTTTGCAATGACATATGGGTCCCGTTATAGCAAAAAAAGATAAAAAACAGGGTAGGTAACTCCCAAAACTCTATTTTAATAAAACAAAAAAGTGGCCCGGAAATCCTCAATCGAATGCATCGTTAGTGGAATTGCGTTAAAACTTAAAACAAAAAACGATGAAAAAAAAAACAAAAGCGCGCATTATGTGGTGCAAATTTGAAAAAGGCACCTTTTTGAAAAAGGAAAAAAGTTGCAAGGTGGTAGGTGCTCTCAATCCAAAAAGGTTCCGCACACGTAGAAAACTTAACAAGTGTGACCTGTTTTGATGAGCAGACAGTTTTTCTAACCTAAGAGTTTTACCTATTTTTTGTACGCCGTTGTCAGTAAACTGTCATCTCCTTCAGTGTCAGACACTATTAACGCTAGTCTGCTTGTATAAGACTTGGAAAGTACACGTGTCTTTACTTTATAAGGTCCTTGAACGTAAAAAGTAGATCGACACTACGAGATAAAGATCTTTGTACCACGTATATTTTAATTATTTCACATTACTGCCGCTAGAAGTCAGTACAAGTACTCTTTTATAACGGCCGTGGAAGATAGAAGATAAAAAGAATCACTTTTGACATTTGTAAAATTTTGAGTGCGTAATCCCAAAAAAAAGTTACCTGCAACAAAAAACTATCAATGGTCGAATTGACATGTGGTTTGCAGAAAAAGGTTCTACTAATGTGTTATAATGTTACAATGTTTGAATGGACACCTTTTTTCTTTTAAATGATGATGGTACAACCTACAAATGATGCAACGATGTAACAAAGATAAATTTAATTTTGTTTTAAAGAGAAATAAAATACAACGTGGTAAGTAGGTATGTGTCAATTATAAGAAAGAAGATCGATTGCATGTTATAAAAACTAAAACATGAATATCTTAATATAATCTTACAGGTTATGGTCTCGCAAAACATGATCTTGTAAGAACATGAACTGATGAACTCCTAAAAACGCCTGACACCTCGCAAGTGTTAACAAGTTACAAAAAAAGTAAATATTGGTTTGCAAAAAGAAAAACTAACTAAGAACCATATTAAGTTTTACTCGAAACAGAAGGCGTAGAATTTCTCTTCAACGCTTGAAGGTATGACAGTGTGACGACATTGATATCTTGTGAGATTGGTATGGGAAAGCTATGGGAGGCTGACCGTGACGCTCTTGTTTCGGTCTCGGGGGTATCGAGTCTCAAATAAATATCTTTATCTCGATACAAAGACAATGTCGACGTAGATGGTCACAAATGCAATGACCATAACGACAGTAAGGCTTAAATACGTATAGTATGGATAAAGATCGATGACGAAAACGAAAGATTTATGAGGGAATTGCAAATCTTGGTGATCGATTTTACAAGAGATTGAATAAAGAAAATAATCCGCTGGCTGAATTGATATGCTAAGACATTTGAAGTTGAAGAAGATTAAGTTAGGCTACATAATCAACGGGTATATTCAATGTAGAATTTCTTTTTACTCTACCATGTTTATAGTGTATGTAACTAAGTGAAACTTTGAATCCTTTGTTGTCAGTAATTGATCTCCATTAGAATACTCAAAGGTCATGTCTCCACCAAAACTTAAAACCCAGAATACATTTGATAATTGTGACATATTCACAGATAATTATCATTTAATTGGTACAGTTGTGATAATTTATTATTCATTTGACGACAAATACAAGAAAGCTCAAATACCAGTAGATACTCACAGTCAAAGGAAGTAATTGGTCGGACGTTAACCCAAACAAGAAATATTGGCACAGCCATAAAACTAATATTTAGATCACGTACTATAAAACCAGTAACAAAAAAGTCGGATTTTTATTTGAAAGAACCTGAAATGACCAAATGATAAGTGTGTGATTAAGACAGATACAATTTAGACATAAAACGAAGTCTAGGTAGCAACCGAGTCGGTTTGATCTCTCTGGTAGCAACAGAACTCAACACTATAGAACATCATAAAGCAGGTAAAGACTTGATTAATACATAATTGACATAAATTCAATAATATTTAAGACATCATAAATGACACTTAAAAAATCTTAATAATAATAATTGCTTATCACTCATATGTTACTATGATTCGTTCCGTAACTTAAAACTTCGAAACAAGTAAATTTTACACTAGTTACTTGTAATTTGTGCTATTTCAATCAAAATTTTATATATCACACGTAATAATTTATGTTAATATCCCTTGGGAAACAAGGCAGGATGTCCGTTGGTCGGCCAATTTAGTTTACGAGAAACTTTTTAGAACTTTACTGTTGGGAACAGATTTTTAAACAAAATACATGGTAAAGTAAATTAATTGGTGTTGTTCATCATCGGATGGTATTACAGATTTATAATGTGAGTCTTAATTCGGCCAGAGTAATGTTTATGAAAATGTATTTCAGATTAAAATGTACCTAACGTGTCACTTTTTACATACGGGTAGTGTTTTAGAAGTTAAGTAAGTAATTAAATATTTCAAGATTACTTTCTTTTTTCTGTTTATAAAAAATATTGATTTACAGTTAAGAAGTATTGAAGGTGATAAAGTAGAAAGTAAAACATGTGTTGTAAATGTAAATGATCTATGTTTACAAAATTCTCATCATTAGCTTTCATATTATTCTGATGTATCGTCTTCAGCCATAATTTGTTTTATTGGCACTGTAATATATAAAACGGATGCGTATTCACAAAATACTTCATTTGATAATTAGATTTATGATGATGCTATTGAAAATTGACGCAAATTTATTCAAATATAGTCTGTTAATTGTGAAACGAGTGTTTATAGTTATAACGATTTGATAGTTGACGTGTGTCTATACATCACACTCGCTCGTGTACTAAAGCATTCATCATTGCTTCGACTTTTTCTATCTGCTTTCTATCCAATGCTTCTCCAAAAGCGTGTCTATCTTTCGTTTACTTTACAGGTTTAGCAATGGTCAGTGCAACTTTGAGTTTGATCGGACGAATCTTATAGATAGTTGTTAATTTTAATACGATTTGTCGTGACTGCCGGTTGATGGGCGATGGGAAACATTCAGATGGTGATTTGTGGCCGAATATTAAGAGCATAGTTCAAACGCTAACACCCGTGGATGTGGGGTCAAATGCATTAGCCACCTAGCGGGTCCACTTATGTGAACTTTTATTAATCAAACTAACTTCACACAGTTTTTTAGGTAACGTTCGGGGCCTGGGATATTAATCAAAATATTGTAATTGCAGGACAAGTAAAGAGGCTTCAGCATTTAACTTACTAAATTAGGTTTATTAATGATGTCTTTGATAATAAAGTGGGACTAAGCTGATTTTAATACTGAATAAAAACACTAAATATCAGTCAGCTGTACAGTTATAAATATGTAAATTTCGTAAATTCTACCTTAGAACACAGAAGGAATTACAAAATTATGACATGATGCAAACTAACTAGACTAAGAGATGTAAGTGACACCGTTACTTACGAAGCGGGAATCATCGATTTTATTGATACCGGTATTACGGTAAACCGGTAAAATCTCACATTTGTCAATTATAACGACCATTACTTCCGATACTCTGTTTTAGAAGGAAGCCGTATTTGTAAATTGCTCTTTTATTGGACATTTAGAGGAAAAATAAAAGTAAAAGTAGACATTTTTAACGATAGCGCCAGTAACGGTAGACGATATATTACGTGATAACATCTTTCATGTCTTGCCTCCGTTTATCGTTTTGGTCATGTTTTATGTCTATGCCAAATTATGTTTTTGCTTAATTGATATGAACTTTGATGGTAGATAAAAAACACGCAAATTATAATATTATAGAATCAATTTAAATATTTTGTTGTCATCTTATATGCTATTACTAGTGTTCAAATAGAGTCTTTTACATAAATATCAATTCCTGTTGATGACAACCATAGTTTAACTAAAGATTTTATCACATAGCACTAAAATGTGTTATTAATCTATTTATTGACATATTTAAGGTATTTAATAAACCTATCATTACAGAATTCCTAAATCGCAGCAGATAGGATGTTCATTTATTTACACATGCTCGCATTCGTATCTTTTCTTGGCAAAATTCACCATCCAATTATGATCGAATCTTAGCACCTTATCAGTTTCCGCTTCAAAAGCGTGTTGTGACAACGGAAACGATCGACTTGGCGTGTGAACGTTTTGCCCAGATCCAGTCTCAGGAGGGACTTCCGATGATTAGTTAACACTATCACGAGATATTTAAAACGCAGCTTTGGTTGTATCCGCTGTATTCATGATTTACGTATTATCTGGTAACGTCTTCCTACAGGTTGAGTTATCTTTATATTATAGTTTCTTAGAAATGTGAATTTAAATATCTGTAATACGTTTTATTTGTTTGTATTGTACAAATAGATTTTCAACCTTGCCATTTAATTTCTTTAATGTTTGCTCTTTGTTGTTTACTATTCATTAAGTGAATGCTTTGTCATAAATCAGTAAGACTCGTAAATGACGCTAGGTCTTCCAAATCGATAGGCATATTTTATTTTATTTTGCTTATTGAGACACTGTATAGAGCCTATTATACTTTTTTATCTGAAACCACCTCTTCAAAATCTTTATTAATCTTATTTTTGTCTTGTAACATAACACTTGTAATCGTCTGCTCATCTCTAGCCACAGCTGTAACCTTCCCATGTTCATATTTCACCGCAAACGAATCACTCATATTCCACCGCAGGCCCATAATGATACCTGTACTTATTGATATACGATATTGGAGCAAGTGTTGTTATTCATTGCTTGGTGGATTATTCTGGTCGATTTTACTTTGTTATGTGATACTTCTAACATTGGTTTAAGAAATATTATTTGGTAAGGTTACACGTATGTGTACGTAACTTCTATGCTGATAATCTTTTTCTGACATGTTTTCTGGAAACTAGTAATAATAAAATAGTTCAAGTGGCATTTGCAGTGTTCGTAAATTAATTACCTTAAACAGCTTCACATCAGTAATCCACCCAAATAGTCTTACGTCATTGATTTATCAGCCAATTACCGCCATACAAGACACCAGATTTAAATTTAAACCTGAAATGTACAGCGATCAGGTTTTAAAAGCCCAAAGATACCAAAAATAAAAGTCGAATTGGCACCACATAGGTAGTTTCTAAATAATTAGTAATATCGTAAATGCACATCAATCAGTAAACGGTACATCAAAGTGACTAAAACCTGTTGGGTTAAAACGCTAATTTATAGTTTTGTTCTATTATGAAAAGTAGCAGAATTTGCAACTTTTTATTTTGATTCTAGATATTCATCGTTATTAATTATGCAGTAAATCTATAGAAGTAGACAAACTAGACAGATTGTTACTATTTTATTAGCAACTTATAATATATTTGTACTAGTATAAAGAATAAATTCACACGGTTTTTGAAAAATCCTGGTTCACACCATTAAAATGATAAATTCAAATAAGTGGCAGTATATCACTAAACAAAAGCATAGTTTATGTTTTACTACAGAGCATTCCAGTCCTAATAGATGATATCAGAGGTATAGATATACCACTTTTTAGATAAAAAGTATTGCAGCATAAAATTACTCAGCCAACTTACAGAGTATGATCTTCTTCTCCTCTCGTGTGGGTTGTGAGGTGGATTACCAACCTCATCAACCCTGGTGTCAGGGCCTTTGGCCTCTGAAATGTCTCAGAGTATGATAATGTGCCTATATTTCATCACGTAGATCTGTTCCAGCTTGTCGAACCATTGATCCCTTAGCCATTAATTGAGTGTGATACAAAATAATAGTTCATGATTGACATTGTTATGGCTGGAAAAAAATTATAGACGCGCTGCTTGCCCGATAAGGCCAGGGGGGTTTAAAAGGCTACATTGAAGCAATTCATCTCAAAAAGTAATATTGACATATCCAATATCAACATATATCAAATACCAATATTGTTTTGTGAATTGCTTCAATGTAGCCTTTTGAATTCACCAGTTGGATTATTATGAAGTTTTATTGTAACAGGTACATAAACGGGTGGATTCAAAAGGCTACGTCGTCTTCCTAACCATTTCCAAGAACCATATTATATGTATAAACTTAGCGAACCATCAATTTCAATAAACAGCTCAATATTATTACTAAGCAATCCGATTTTTTATAGACACCATACTTAAATTTCAATGAAGCTCAATATGGAAATGGTAACATTACCGATGATTATAGCTTTTTGCTGCAAACAGTAATAAAATAGCGGTTAAAAAGTAGTAATTTCAATCTGAGTCGGATCGTGACGGGTTCAGTCGTAAACTTTGTTGGTAATCGAACCTGGGGCCTCGTTACTACCGGTAACTATTTCACTGTGCGCCGCATAAGTCTCCGTTGTCGGTTGCAGGTTCTTGTTAGGCATGTCAAGATTCTTTTTGGTCGAGCATGGAAATACTAGGAGATGTTATCAAAAATATATATTCGGGAATACAGTGATTTAAATGATTGATTGATTATGGCAATTCAACAAATGTAAAAATGAAGATATTGCATGTCATGCATGAGCTAAATAACAACAATATTAACGATAGAATATCTATAATGGTCAATATCCAAATAGACATACTTATAGATGATAAATAAAAATACGGTGACGACTTAAAAATTCATCCAGAAATTATAATGAAAGAGATAAACTAAACACATCCAACCATCAAACTCGCTAACGTTCCAAACGACGTTGTGTACGAACCAACAAGTAAATCTTCAGAGCATGTTTGCAGTAGCAATCCACTAGATCATACAGCGTCATAGTTATTCATAAAGCAGCCAACATGCAAATAGCAGACCCAGTCAGGGAATCTGGATCAATAAATGAAACTTGTTGGGGAGCATTTAGTCCTTTTTTCTTAGGAACTAGATGATTCCAGACCAGATGGATTTCGCTGTTCAATTTTTATAGTGAGCTTTGAGTTTTTATTAGATGTTAAACGAGTACTCGTTAGGAGTACATGCTTTGATCCGATTAATATTAATTCGGTATCTTTACTTATTCCTGTCAGTTTAATGATCTTAGACGAATTTCTGTTTATAATCATAAACGTTAATAAGTGCCATTTGAAATACTACTACTATTAGGTACAGTTTGATTACTTTGGTTACTGGTTTCTTTACACATCTAGTGTAAAGAAACCCCTTCGGGGTATAAGCTGGTCCTATGTTATTTTTGTTCTGCTAGGTATTACTATTAATAATACTTCGTAGTCCGTGTCTATTGTTCCCAGGTAACAAAAAAATCAAACAGCCATTTAAAAAGTATTTAGTAGTCTGCCTATTGACATCTAATGTCTGTCTATAATTGTGCTTATAGACGTTACTAACAATCTAAACCAACTCGATAAAAGTAATCAAATGCAATATAACAATTTTAATTTGCATTTTTTTTCGAGAATATCAATGTAAAAATAGGTTTTACTATCGATTTATTTCAAATTTTGATAGCGTCAATTTTATACAAATCTTTGCTTCAATTATTTGATAAATAATTGTAGTCTTGTTTAACACGACATTTTATATTACTTCCTGTGTAACCTCATTTTGATTATTTCCTATAAGAAATGTAGTAACAATAAATATTTTTATAGAAAGTGGTAAAATGAACTAGAATATTTGAAGATATTTTTACTCAGATTATAGCTGACTTGTTTTTCCCGTTCGATTTATAAAGTTCGTATCCGCTTCCGGTTTGTCGCGATCGAAATTTTAATTGCCTAATTTAATTTTATGTTGATTATATTTGTCTGATCTTTATCGTATACTTACTTGTGGTAGTTCCGCTGTAGTTATTCGTTACAAAAAGTTTTATGCGATAACACAGTTTTTAAAATTTTTAGATTTTGTTAACAAAAATCACATCCAAATGTGTTTTTCCACAAAGGCGCTTAAGTGGATTTCACCTTATGGTGATGATATTGTTTTGTTCATTTATATTTCCAAAAGCCTTACTACTGTCATTATCATTGCCCTTATGAATAAATGCATTTTGATTTACCCTAAATTTCAACACTTGCATTAGGTATTATTCATCTACTTTTATTATAACTACACATTCAGACTTTAGTAAAAATAAAAAAGTCTACATTTTACGCCCCCGCGTGGTACTAAAGAGATACCCTCAAAGATAAAATGAATCAATAATTAATAAATCTAATTTTATCACAATATTTGCCGAGACTAATCGGTGTTAAGTCGATTTTTCGATTCTTTATGTCGTTTTGTGACATCTAACGTGCCGCGTGATACATTAGGACGCATAATTTATTAGGTACAGTAGGAGAAACAAACAAATTACCACTTTTTTTTTCTTTTTAGAAAAATGAATTTTTTTTGTAATAAATGAGCCGAATTAATTTTTTAATAATGTCCCGGTCAGAAAAATCTACCTGACGAATTTTGATAACATTTTTTATGACCACATAAAACGTAAATAAGTATGTTTATTAAATCACAATACAAATAAAAACGTAATGCAATTACTTCAATATCCTGCAGAAAGGAAATTAAATAAGAAACAACATCATTAATGACTTCATAAAGCTACTACATCCAGCACTTAGGTTTACGGCACATAAACTTTTAACTACGTTTTTATATTTTTTCACTCGACTGTTACCCTATCGATGTTATTTGTTGGCTCCCATTAATGTTCGAAAGAGCATTTCTGGCCCGCATCAGTAGCTTAATCGTCAGTTAATTTGTTAGATCGGAGACCAAAAGTGCCGCTTCCAAATATTTATAGCTTCATCGTGGTCACCTTGTTTATTTTAACCACATTCTTTTTTCTAAAAATCAACGTTTGAGTTTCGCCGACGACGCTTCTTACTTTTATTAGCACTTTCCGATGCGATAATGATGCTATTAAAATAGATTTTGATTAATTGTTGTATTTTTTCACTGACAGTAAGTAGGTAGATAAGTTTTTGGTTTGACAGGTAACGGTAGCTGAAGTTTATGCTTTTCTAGACGTTCGTGAGAATGAAGAGAGTTTAAGTAATAAAATTTTGTTAGCCTAGGAAAAACTAGTTAGTCCTCAAATCAGGTTGTACTGAACAATATTGCAATTTGTCATTTGTGCGTTTAAAAGTAATTGCGCAATGCAAACAAATGTCAAATAGCATCATTGTTTGTTTTAAATGAAATGCTTCGGCGTGGCCTTTTCAACCCCCTTGATATACCTGATACAGAAAATTAAAAATTTTTATTGTCTACTAAGTATGCTCTATAATTAGACATATGCCAAGTAAACGCGTATACGCGCGCCATAAGCTTTGTAATGTGTTTTACGTACGTAACACGCGCTTCGCCACTAATATGAAGGTACACACTATGCGAGGCGTACAGCACATGGCATGCAAGGCATAACCCGCGCAGTGTCTGAAAGTACTATTCAAGATAACTCTACAGTGAGTCACATAAAAACATATATATGAGAACAATCTCTTAATTCGTTTCTACGCATTCATTACATTTTTCTTCATCAACCACACAAACTCAAAATAACTTGTTCAAAATTTCGCCAATGAAAACTATAATTTCAAATCCCTACTGATTTTTACGTAAGTATTTACTTACTACAGAATGTGGAAAAATCTAGACTCTCGAAATACGGTCACAGACTTCAACCACTACCGTATTATATATGGCGACATTCGCACAAGACATACAAAAAAAATAATTCCTGCCCGTCAATTTGTTCAATTCTGTACAACATTCATTACCTGTATATGTGTATCATCAGTCATGATCAGTTTTAACCACTAATGGACTACCGATACACATTTCACGGATGCCATAAGATAAGAAGTGGCTTCTTCTCGAAGATACATATTAGTAAAAGTTTTTTATGTTATTAGATAATGTAGGTTTGGTATGTAGTAACAAGTATTGATGAATGACGGAAGATGAAATTTAGCGTTTCACAATTGATGTTAGGGACATTTAATTTAAATTAGTTATTTCAATGTTGCATATTATGAGTGCATACGCAGCAATGAAATGACTATATTAAGTAATTGCATACATACATACATATTGGTAGAACAAAAGTATGTCATATAATGTACAGAAAAACACACGATGCGGCTCAAACTAATAGAAGAACCCTGAATAAATTTTTCGTACACTTATTAACAATGCAATATATACGTACATGGTGTTAGTGACATCGTAACGAAATGATGAATCATGATGATTCAGACCATGATTCTGAGTTAATATCAAGTGAAATTTCTTGTCGGAAAATTCATGAACATTCTTATGTTTTCTTTTTTTTAATTATTTTCAGTTTCATACTTTTGCGATTTTTGTAAAATTCCACTTCATATTAATTCAAAATCATGGTCTGAATCATCTCCCTCAGTATTCGTTACGATGTCACTAACAACCTGTATATTTTTTATATATATTTTTTTTTAAACAGATGTTCAATACACATTCTAAGATTAACAGTACCGATAAAACGACGAACATCGGATTACCCAAATCCCTTTACCATCAACAGCCGTCACTTATTAAGTAATGTCAAACTTCATGAGCGTGCGCAACAAGTTCCAAAGATTTGCCTATTAACAAGACCGACAAAGAATCTGTATCGGTTAACGGTACAATCAGGAATGCTAATTTCATCGGTAACGAGCAATATTCATTTATCTTTACTACTGTTAAGCTGGGTGTAGACAGAACGCGTGCGGTTAATAACGTGACTCGTCTCGGTAGAAGCTTCTTCTATCGTGTGGGTTGTGAGGTGGATTACCAACCCCATCAACCCTGGTGTCAGGGTTATTATTGAGCCGCCAAAGGCCCCTGACATGGCTCATGTAACGACTACTAACTTACATTAGTTAGTAGTAGACGGGACCAACGCGTGCCTAACGTGGTAGAGGCTTGAAAACGAGCGACTTAACGTATTGTTATTTTGTTTAAAGAAAAGATCATTTTTATTGTACTTTTTCGTCTGTTTTTCCAACTCGTTATAATCTGGGAGGCTTCAAGGCTACAATGTATTAGCATGTGCTATGTAAGCGCGATCCACTTAGACCTCATCGTCACCAACGATCAGGTGAGATTGTGGTCAAACGCGAGCCTATATTAAAAAAAAAACTTACCGTTTTATTTCCAACGGTATTTTCCATTTAACAGAAAAAAGGAGCAGAAAATAGGAGTGCAACAATTTTACAATTATAAAATTAGAAAATCAGTTTTGTGAACTACTGTTTCTACTGTACTTAATTCTTATTTTCTTTTTATAATATATAATCTATTTCTGCTAATTTAGATCATAGATTAATTCAATTGTTTACATCAGATATAGATAAATTGGCACATTTATTCGTATTAAATTTTCTTAATTATAAAAGTAATGAATACATCAGTTACTCAGAATTGATATTTTTTTAACATAGATGCACGCATTTTTTAATTTTTAGAACGTGTTCTTACATGCGTTTTACGCATTCCCCTCCGGTGTAGACCGATCTTTACAACACACGCGAAGCAAGTAGTGCATGCTGTAATTCGGTCCATAATAAAGTTTAGTGGCCCCTTAATAATTGCTTGATATGAAACAGATTAGATCAACTTCGATGGCAACGCTAAGGTGGTGTGAAATTGCCGATGATTCGATGATATAAGATTTATAGCTAGTTGAAAATAATCCTAAATTAAATCTAGTGTGAGGTTGTGCCTGCAGGTGGTTTAGGTGTGCCGGTTTATGTTTTAATTTGATGTGATAAGTACGCAAAATTAGAAAAGTGCGAGAATTTGTGTCGATTTACAAAAAAAGAATATTTAGCATTCAGGAGATCAAACATCGTTTGACCAAAACACAATATAAATATGTAAAAAATGAGTAGAATTATTTCTGAGTTTGAATTTGTGTTCAATACTCAACCGTTTCACTTTCCACAGTCTGACATCGCACATAATCGAAAAAAAATCTAATTTAAATACTTTACAGTACCCAATTGGGTAATTTTCTAGATCAAAGATAAATTATAAAATTCTGATTACTAAATGTAATAATAAGTGCGACATTTCATCAAGTTTTTCTATGACCGAGGTTGCTTTTTCATACAAATTCCATAGTAATTTCGTGTTTTGACGTTTAGTAAAAAGCAACTGATTTGACTAGTTGGAACCTACCCTATTTAATACAAAACAATGTCAACTCGAACCCAATATGCGCTAAAAGGCTTGCAATGCGCTATCAGAATTAATCGATCAGGACTTGTTGGATAAATTGAATGTTTTTATCCGGTCTGCGCGCGAGAATCGTGTTTTTGTTCACTTGCCGTGCAATAAAATGCCTGATTGAATTCCATACCTTTTTGTCTTTGTGGTAATTTAAAGTTTTTTCGTACTTACAGCACGATAGTACCGAAGCTGCGGTGTTTTCGATGGTGATGTGTTAGTTTGCGGTCGCCTGCCAATGACGTAGAATGCAGGAATCCTTTGATCGCTAAAAGGAAACTTTGTCGAACGCAAACTTGCTAAATGGCTATTTCTCAAAACGGCAAAGTCTTATAAAGGAAGCTGTACTTGAAAACAAAATCGGCGAATTAATATAGGTAGGTCGGTATTTATTGACTCTAACCAACTGACCATAACTGCCTACCTGCCTGACCATATCATACAAGCAAAGAATTGCACTATATTTAAACTAAGACATAAAAAATGGCTTATCGAGCAGGCATTCAATAGTTTTGACGACCTGTAATTGATAATATATTTAATATAAATTGAATTTAATTGAATTTTTTAATATCTGTGACGTGTAATTATTATTATCAATAAATATGACTGTTTTAAGTTTACGCGGTTATTATCATAATCTACCTACTCCACTCCAATCTCATCAGTCATCCCGTGATCATGGCACTTGCAACAGTGTCGCAATATTGGGAGTCTCATATCCCTACTTTAAACGCGGTAAGAACCCGTAATTATGTGTTTTAAAATGACTATGACTATAAAAACTATGACTATGACTAAACAACGTAACTATTTACAAGCGATAAACGCACATTGTTCAATGTCGATTATATTTTACATGTGTAAGTGAACATCACGCCTGTATCCCCGAAGGGGTATGCATAGGTGTAGAGTCACATACACAGGTGTAGAGAACACGAGCAGGGGCTCGCTGAGCGTATCACCGGTCATCACCAACCTCGGGGACCACCGCGCCGTGCGCGCCGAGCTCACTGTGCCGCGCCCGCTCCGTGACACATACACTCGTATTATCAGAGACTATTCTAAAGCGAATAAAATTAACTTTTTATGTTCAATAGAAAGCATTGACTGGATTGAAGTACTGGGTCGCAGGGACTGGTCAGCGACCAGTTTAACTATTTTCGTAATTAACGTAATTGTTAATACGATAAACACCTGTTTTCCCATGAAGCGTAAATCAATTTCGCAATGTAATACTAATAATAATAAATGGATTAATCAGGATACGTTGAACGCAAAGTTTACTTTATTTGATATTATTGAATTAAGTTATATGTTTCCTAATAATGATAAAATAAAAGAATGGATTGACTTATTAAATAAAAAATATAAAAAAATATTATTTACACAAAAATCAAATTATTATACTAATTATATAAAAAATAGCGATAATAAATACAAAGCGATGTGGTATGTTGTGAACAAGGAGAGGGGCAAGGAAAACCGACCAGCAGCTGACGTCACGGATATTGCTACTTGTAAGAGTAGTGGACAATTTTCCTGTAAAAAGGACGTCTTAGACGCGATGAATGCTAGGTTCGTAGGGGCGGCCGCTGCCTGCGGTGCACCTAGTGCGAGCCTTGCCGATTCGAACAGTCTGCTGAGTGCTGCCACCCCACCTGCTGATCGATCACTTCGCCTGCAGTATTTTACTCCGTGGGAAGTACACCGCATCATAGTAACACGCATTCCACATAAAGCATCGAAAGATATTTATGATATCTCTATGGAATTGCTTAATATTATTGCTGAGCCGATATCGTATGTTCTAGCTGATTTATTTAATCATTGTATTCGCGAAGGAGTATATCCAACGCCACTAAAGATTAGCAAAATCGCCCCCTTGTATAAAGGAAAGGGAAAGAGGGAAGACTTAGATGCGTACAGGCCTGTGTCAATTATACCAGCAGTGGCTAAAGTGCTGGAGAACGGACTGAGTGACAGACTCACGAACTATCTGACTGCTATTGACGCACTGTCCGCAAATCAATACGCATATCGTGCAGGGAGATCAACATCCTCTTTGACACGCGAAGTACTGAGTAAGGTAATTGGCGCCCGCGACAACAGGCTACAGGTTGCAGTCATCTTCTGCGACCTGTCCAAAGCCTTCGATGTGGCCGACCACACAGTGCTCGCAATGAAATTGTCGCACTATGGTATACGACACGGAGCCCTTGGCCTTTTTACAAGCCTCTTAGCAAGTAGATCTCAGAGGGTAGTGAGTGGTGGAGGTCGAATAAAATCGGACTCCCTGCCAACAACACAAGGAGTCGCTCAGGGGTCGTCAGTGTCAAACATACTGTTTTCTTTGCTGCTTAATGATTTGCCGGGTTCGATCTCGTCCGGTGAAGCATTGATGTATGCAGATGATGTAGCCTGTATCATCTCTGCCAATAACCAGCGGGTACTGGAGGAGAAATTGAACCGAGCTGCCACGGAACTGTCCCAGTGGTTTATATGCAATGGTTTGGCACTCAATTTGAGCAAGAGCCACTTTATGCACTTCCATCTCGGGGGTAAATTACCCCCTCCCATGACAGTTC